>NC_140280.1:639708-655179 GCF_964030765.1 Micromesistius poutassou | reverse complement strand
TGAATGGATGCAACTCTTCTGCCTGCTAGAAACACACCATCTGTCTGAAGACAGTCCCGTATTTATCTTGGCTGGAAAAAAAGTCTCAGTGTCAGCAGAATGATTATTTTTCCAACTTGCCAACTTCCGCTTCTGATGTAATCCAGAGAAGACGAAAACCAACTTCTTTATTGGGGTTAACTTACATCATCCAACAGCATGAGAGTCAGGCTTGTTCTTGTTGTCTATACAAGAACTTGCCTGACTCTCATGCTTTTGTAGCCTGGCTCCGCCCGCCCAAATTTCATTTTCCCTTCAGTAGTCAGTCTGGGGCTGGGGCTTGTTAGTGGGATTTTGCCCGAACAAATTGGTGTGACCAATCAGCGAACAGAGGAAGTGGCTGAGAACGATGATGTCGAAGTAGCGACGTATTGTCAATGACAAGACCCAGCCTCGACAGTTGACTGCAAACATTATCTCTGTCCTTACTATCGAATATTAATGTAGAATTTGTAATTGTTCCTTGAACTCTAAAATTAGATGAACAAAACCTGCAGCTATCGTTGACAGACATCTTCACGCTTCATCTTGTTTTGTTTGTGTACACAGCCTGCGCATGCGCGCAACGTAGTTTCCGGCCGGTCCCGGCGCATGACATACGTCACGACCAAACGCTATTGCGATTGGTTATGGCAGATCTAGAGTGGCACTGGGCAGATCCAACAGTTTTAAACTTCAACAGACACCCGCCTTCAAGTGAGTGAACGTTTGCCAATTACAGCAGTTCCAGACCTTCTGTACAAATGAAATGAAGTACGATGGTCTGGTAGCACCAGGCTAATGCTTTTGAAACCTCATGAGTCAAATCGTGTCCCTAGAACCACTCAGGTAAGGCTTGTGGGGATGGACACTAACGTGACATATTATGAGACGTTCTGACATGTTACTTTCATTCAGTCACCATCTCCCCATTCATTGCCACACACACACACACACACACACACACACACACACATACACACTTTAAGTATTTTTAAATCAAATTATTGCTCAAAAAATAAACTCCTATTTGACTATACTAATATAAGTCAAACTAACTTCTGCTAAAAAGTGGCAAATGCTCAAGGCGAAAGTGGCTTTTGATTACCCTGTAAATGGAGTATAATCCTGTATATATGTATATATAAGTACATGTAATACAGCATTTTTTTTTAAGTTGTTCATTGTGTGTACCCAGGAAGGGAGTGAGAACTTTTCATTCACATGAAAAGACGTTTATAGCAGGTGCATTTGCCTAATTTGATATAGTTTATAAATAATAAGCCTATTTTGCTGGCTTTACTTCAGGCCGGGCGCACTTCAAATGAATACTCTAAGTGGCCAAAAGAATACCTCTCCCAAGCATGTGTGTGTGGATACAAAACAATTGTATTACCTTGTAACGAGAGTGAGAAAGAATGGGGAAGGCCTTCTACCTGCCATCCATTCGCTGTGTCGACTGAAGTCATTTAGCCGCTCCAGCTTGAAATGATGCGTCATAAATCCTATCACGTCTCATAAATATACATAGCAAACGCAGCTTTCGCCCTAGCGATCCCTAAAGAGCGTACCATACGTCGTGCAGCATGCAAATACGTTCACTCTGTCTTTAGATTTTGGCCTCACCGCTGGTCAGTTATTTTGACCGCGATCAATGACCCATAATTTATGGTCCTTAATCAAAATCTACCTCAGCACTCTGATCCAATTCACTCACCTGATCTGTTTCAGTGTGTGTGTCTGTGTGTGTGTGTGTGTGTGTGTGTGTGTGTGTGTGTGTGTGTGTGTGTGTGTGTGTATGTGTGTCTGCGTGCGTGCATGCGTGCGTGCGTGCGTGTGTGCGTGCGTGCGTATGTGTGTGTGTGTGTGTGTGTGTGTGTGCGTTATCCACCCATCCTAGATCAATATTGGCTCTGAACTGAGAGTAAATGGACAGGCAGGCATCCAGATTCATCCTCCAGATTAAACAATTAAACGAGGTCAACGTTGGGAAAAAAAAAGGGTGAACAAACGCAGGCCTACTGTGGGTCATGTGTACAGGGAGCCCCTCCTGCCAACGTGTCAATCTGCCTGCTACAGTACGATACACAGTACCTCTCTCTCTCTGACCACTCATGTGTGAACGAGCAGACAGGTGTCTGATTCAATAACCATGTCACTGCCCGAGATGTTCTGGAATCTTGTTCTGATGTGTTGAAGTGAGGCTGACTCCAAATACACCAGGGCGAACTCTGCAGAGAGTGAAAGTGTATTCACCGGAACTTTATTGAAACCTCTGCTGTGACATCACCGGGCAGCAGCGTGTGGTGACGCCGCCGTGTGCAGTAAGACTACAGCCACTCCTTGAGTCAGTCCACTGTTAAATGAACAATAGCCTCAAACACTAGTATTTAGTATTCAGTATTTCACTTGATTTCTGTCTTTGACACATTGCTGCTATCTGCACCACGGTTTGATAGGAGAGTCTCTGTACAATGAACCCTCAGCATCACATATTAGTTCAATTCCCATTTGACATCGACTCAGGGGTTCTGTCTCACAGTCACTTTGTATTACATTTTTGCAATGCTTCTGTGATGAGGAATCAGTCAGTAAGCGGGTACACACATTTCATTTCGTCCGTGCCGCTCCTGGTAGTCTCTGTGTACCCTGGTCTGGCTGATAGCTTTAAACTATAATACTATTTAAACTGATAGCTTTTCTCAGCCAGAGCTTCATACCCAAATGTTCACCAAAGTATTGGCTGCAACTCTGTGAAAGGTTTATTTTTTTTCAGTTTGGACTTTCAGTTCCCCCCCCCCCCCCGGATCAAAATCCAGCACCGAAAAACAATTTGATTCATTTATTCAATTTATAAACGTTAAAATGTACCGAATGTGGCCTCCTAATGTTAAGAGGGTAAGGTAAAGAAGAATAACAGACTGGAGCCTGAAGGGACAGCCAGTGGAAAATTGCAAATATTGGATAAAGAGTTTAAGGCTGTTTTATTACTTTCTCTGTGATGGTTCCCCATGGTTGGAGGCACTATTTATTTGTCAGGATGAGTGTTAAATATCCCTATAATCAGCCATCCAGTGTTTGGTCGATAAACGCGGTCTCCCAGACCGTCCGCTCCGCAGTGAACAAAGACAACCAAAGTCAGGTGTCCCGTTCCCACTTCATCCAATCAGCAGAGAGCGCTCGCAGTAGGACTTGAGTGTTGACTGCCGACGGCGGCGCAGATGAGCGGCTAACACAACAAAACAAGGACGAAGGCTGAAGATAGAAAATAGTTTAATAACGTAACGAAATGTCATGCGGCGATGTGTCACAGCCACAGTTAAACACACTGAAGTCTGGCTCTCAGAAGAGAAAGGTGAAGAAAGACGGGGAAGAGAAGACAACACTGAGGAAGTCTGGGTCCTGACTAACTTATCTTCTAAGAAAGGTGAGCACAAACGTCTAAACACACGAGATCAACAACCCCGTCCTTAACTCTGTTAGCGCTGCTAAAGCGAACAGAGACGACCCAAAGCAAGAGCAGACAACGGGCTCCACTCTGACATGACGAGGCCGTGGTCATTAAGGTAGAGGATAAATAAAGTGTAGGTAGGCTCATACTGCAACAGCAGGCTGCTGATTTAAAGCAACCTAATGTACAATTAATGCTAAGCCGTTATTAGGCTCCATGATGAATAATAACCTATGGCGTATAGGCTGGTTGGCCGCAGACGCCATTGCATTACAAAATGGCTATATCATCCTAGCTGCCTGCTAGTCCAGAATGTGATGCTACGCCCCGGCCTGCATCTCTGGTGGGGGGGGGACGGGGGGACGGGGGGACGGGGGGACGGGGGGGAGGGGGGGGGGCGACTGCAGAACAGACATAAGCAGAAACCACAACATGGCCTGCAGCGCATCTAAAGAAGAGGGCTTTAGAGTTCACTGGCAGCTAGTGGAACAGACTTGGCAGAAATGCAATAAAAATATTAATAAGTGTATTTACATTTGAATGAAAATAAAAAAGTGTGTTTTTGTAACAATAGGACGAGCTTTTTATAGCCACACGAGGTCCTCTTGTTGCCCCTCCGAGTGTTGCCCCTCCATCTTTTTAAAATAGCCCGGAACGGCCCAACGGCTCCAGAGAGAACACGCTTCCCATTTTTATAAATCATACTCTCTATCTCACTTGCAGGCCAAGATCTATGGTTTAACAAAAACAATTAATAAATCAATTAAAGGAATCCCATGGCTTGCACTACACACTGCACCTTTAAATCCACTGTGTGACAAATGATCTTTCTGCTGCTACTTTCTGTCTGTGCCAATGGCAGACTCAACCCAACCATCCATCTATCTCCCCGCTTCGTCTGAAAGCCTCAATCTGTCTGCTCGGTCCACTTGTTCCGCTGTCTTCTCATCTCTCCGTCGTTCTGTCCCTGTGTCTGTCTGTCCGTCTGTCTGTCTGGGCGTCTCACTCTGGGCTCTCGTACGGAGTTCCAGCCCAAGCCATAAATCATTTAAAGCAGCTCATTAGAAACCCCCACCCGCTCTTGAACCACCGTTTGCAGCTGTGCTGACTTGCAGCTGTGCAGAGAGAGAGAGAGAGAGAGAGAGAGAGAGAGAGAGAGACAGAGAGACAGAGAGAGAGAGAGAAGAGAGAGACAGAGAGAGAGAGAGAGAGAGGAGAGAGGGAGAGAGACAGAAAGAGGAGAGAGAAGAGAGAGAGAGACAGAGAGAGAGAGAGACAGAGAGAGAGACAGAGAGAGAGGAGAGACAGAAAGAGGAGAGAGAGAGAGAGACAGAGACAGAAAGAGGAGAGAGAGACAGAGCGAGAGAGAGAGAGAGAGAGAGAGAGGAGAGAGAGACAGAGAGAGAGAGAGAGAGAGAGAGAGAGAGAGAGGGAGAGACAGAAAGAGGAGAGAGAGAGACAGAGAGAGAGAGACAGAGAGAGACAGAGAGAGAGGAGACAGAGAGAGAGAGAGGAGACAGAGAGAGAAGAGAGAGAGGAGACAGAGAGAGAGAGAGACAGAAAGAGGAGAGAGAGAGAGACAGAGACAGAGAGAGAGAGAAGAGAGAGAGAGACAGAGACACAGAGAGAGACAGAGAGAGAGAGAGAGAGAGACAGAGAGAGAGACAGAGAGAGAGAGGAGAGACAGAAAGAGGAGAGAGAGAGAGAGAGGAGAGAGAGACAGAGAGAGAGGAGACAGAGAGAGAGAGAGAGAGAGGCACCACACTCCCATCCTACACACACGGGGCAGCAGTAGCTCAGCAGGTGGAGCGGGTCGGCTGGTAACCACAGGGTCGCTGGTTCGATCCCCGGCTCCTCCTCCTCCTAGCGGAGTGTGGAGGTGTCCCTGAGCGAGACGCCCTCACCCTGACTGCTCCTGACCCGCTGGCTGCTGTCGCCCTGCGTGGTCGACTCCACCGTCGGTGTGTGAATGTGTGCATGAATGAACGGGTGAATGTCAGTCAACACTGTAGAGCTCTTTGGATAAAAGCGCTTTATGAATGAGGACCGTTTACCATTTACCAACACACCAACACACCAGTGGCACTAATAATCATTCGTTAGGTATTATTATTAGTTTAACAAACAGCCGTGAGTACAGTTGAGTGCAGCTGAGCTTCGATATGCGATGTGAGTCAACGCTGATGTGCCGGCCGGCTTGAAGCGCGCTGGCACGGAGCGCTCCTAATCCAGTCCTCCGTGAGGCTCAAAGCGCCGAGCGTGTGTGTGGGGAGGAAAGCGCAACTGTGCTCAGCTTTGAGTCACGTGACACAGCGCAACAATGCCCCCTAGTGACTCAGCCGGCTAAGTGACACATCTCCAAGTACGCTACCGTCTCCTCCCAGCATTGAGCCAACGCTGCGACCGTACAGCCGCACATTAACGACACGTAGTTCAGTTGTCTTTCAAAAAAAAAAAAAATCATTTTTGAACAAAGACGTATATATCTATATCCGGTTTGGATGCGTCGTCCACAAGTAGGTAAACTCCCATCGCGTGACGTGCTGCTTGGGAAGCGACGCACGGCGGTGACACGCCGTGGTCTCCAATCGGAGCCAACCTCAACATGAGGTTGTTGTTGTGGGTTGAATGAGTGTGTTGCATGTTGTCATCGTCAATTAGTTGTTTCTTCTTCGTGTCTTCATAGCAGATATTTGACACAGTTTATAACTATTCTTGAGGGTGGGAGCACACACACACACACACACACACACACACACACTCCTGTGGCCTATCATATCACTATCCAATTAGTGGCTCACATTCACCAATTCATTCAATACACATATTCGTGCACACATTTCCCACACAGCGGGCGGTGTCAACCACGCAAGGCATCAGCCAGCCTGTCTGGAGAAGTTTGGTTTGTTAGGGACTCCTCAGCTCCATCTGTTCAGGAGGAGCAGGGCCCGTCAGGGCTTAGGCCTCGTGTCCCCGTTACTCAGAGAACAACCCAATGATGAAACAACACTGTTAACTGTTACATATAATATAATAATACAGTAACTCTACAATAACTCTGTTGAAACACGCCACAGAAACTCCAGAAACAACGGGAACAAGGATGGAGTTAAGTTAAGTAAAGTAGATGGTAAAATGGGGTGAATCCGCCGCAGGAGAGAGAGAGAGAAGAGGGGGCTTTGTAGCCCTCTGTTTTAAGCCCTGACTTCAAAGATGGGAATTTGTGGTGGTTGTGTATGTGTATATATTCGTCTGTGTGTGTGTGTGTGTGTGTGTGTGTGTGTGTGTGTGTGTGTGTGTTGTGTGTGTGTGTGTGTGTGTGTGTGTGTGTGTGTGTGTGTGTGCGACGGTGGATTGTGTCGACGTGGGCCATTTAATTCTCTCCTCGCTGACATACATCCATGACAGCATACCAGAGAGAGAGAGAGAGAGAGACACAGAGAGAGACAGAGAGACAGAGAGGGAGAGAGGAGACAGAGAGAGAGACACAGAGAGAGAGAGAGAGAGAGAGAGAGAGAGAGAGACACAGAGAGAGACAGAGAGAGAGAGAGAGAGAGAGAGAGAGAGAGAGAGAGAGAGAGAGACAGAGAGAGAGAGAGACACACACACAGAGAGACAGACAGGCAGACAGACAGACAGACAGACAGACAGACAGACAGACAGAGGGAGACAGACAGTGAGAGAGAGAGAGAGAGAGAGACAGAGAGAGAGGGAGACAGACAGACAGCGAGAGAGAGAGACACACACACACACACAGACAGACAGACAGACAGACAGAGAGACAGAGAGGGAGTAAGAAAGAGACAGACTCTAAACGAGAGGAGGAACCAGAACCCTTGAAGAGGATGGGGGGGGTTGGGGGGGGCTGGAGGGGGGGGGGGGGGGCTGGAGGGGGGACAGAAACATCCGTCCATCTTGTTGTGGACCTGGCGCTCCCAACACGGTGTGCGTTGTGTTTGCTCCTCATTGTGACCACTGCCACCGGCTCCTAACGGCCCGTCTTCCAGAGTGATGGCGTGGAGGACGGCAGCTCAACGTCGTTACTCCTCGCTGGGTTTTAATTGTGTGTTTTTAAGCAAGAGAGAGTCTTGCTTAACGCGGACGGCTGCTTAATGAGGACCACTGCTACTTGGGGAAGGTTTCAGTTTGTACCGTTTTATTGAAAAGATCGTCAGTGAACGGGCCACTAAATGAATTAAAGCTTCAAGCAGCATGGGCGGGGCCTAGGATCAGGGCGGATCATCGTGGGGGCGGTTCTGTCTGTCCTTAACAGCACGCCTGTTAGGTCTGTAGCTGCCCACGTCAAACCGTCCCGCGGCCACGTGCTGTAGACGGTAAAGGTAAACAGCCATCACAGCTTTCATCCAAGCGTGGACAGACTCTTAGACGTTCATTCTCCACACGGTTCAAAAGCAAGTAGGTCCGGTAGTGTAGTAGGAGACCTCTGTGGCCTCTGTACGTGTGAACCACGGTCTGCTCTACGTACAGCTGTGAGGCAGCTTCCTCCACTGTGAACAAACAAGTACTGTTAGAAGAGCCGAGCTACAGCGCAGCGGTCTGTCTGAGCAGGGAGAGGGACACAGACAGGGAGGAGGCTGTTCAGAGCTGTTCAGTAGTCACAGTGTGTCCAGTTGTTGATCAAATTGGTGGACAGTGTTAAGATGTGAAGTGGAGTTAACAAAAAGGACCAAAAAGGAAAACTCGAGCAATAGTTAATTTTTCTAAAATGTTTTTATTTATTTTTATAATTTTATTTAGTTTTCCAAAGCTGGTGCATGCAATGCATTTTATTCTAAACTATGCAGATCTTTTATTGCTTGAAATGAGAAAATAATTTAATTTTTATAAGACTACATTACACACTACTCACTATTTAGCAACCCTCCAGTTCACTGTGAAAAAAATGGCGATAAAGTGTTGTTGAAATATTATTGAATTGTAGTTCCTTTATTGGATTCCAGTCAGCTGTTGACTTCATACAGATATTGAACTACTAGGCTACTTCAATATATATGGCACTGAATCATAAAGTCAGACGTTAAGATTTTCAGGTCTTTTTCTTGAGGAAATATTCTCGACCTGGACGACTTTGATTTTCTCTTTATTGATTTCCCATGCTGTATACCCTGGACATCCACAGTTCTCGTGAGAGCACAATTTGAATTTGCTCAGCGAGTCACTCTGGGAACGAGCAATATACTCACTCCCCGAGTCCCCTGGCCCAGAACATTAACCAATCACATCGGTGTATCTGATATAGGCAGGCCAAAAGCGTTGCTGTTTTACCGACCGGATACGGCAAGAGTCTAATCTATTGGTTAGCTCCGCTGGTCTGGATACATCACCTCTTCTATTCTTCTGATTGGTCGTAGTGTTATCCAATTGCGTGCAGTGATATTTTCAAATGCATGCTTGGTTCCGCCCCTCGAGTTGGGCCGTTTTCATCACTCGTTGCCAGACCCTACAGCTCTCTAGACGTGGCTCTGGATCAGACCCTACAGCTCTCTAGACGTGGCTCTGGATCAGACCCTACAGCTCTCTAGACGTGGCTCTGGATCAGACCCTACAGCTCTCTAGACGTGGCTCTGGATCAGACCCTACAGCTCTCTAGACGTGGCTCTGGATCAGACCCTACAGCTCTCTCTAGACGTGGCTCTGGATCAGACCCTACAGCTCTCTAGACGTGGCTCTGGATCAGACCCTACAGCTCTCTAGACGTGGCTCTGGATCAGACCCTACAGCTCTCTAGACGTGGCTCTGGATCAGACCCTACAGCTCTCTAGACGTGGCTCTGGATTTCCAGGCTACCTGCTCTACAGGAACACACGACAAATTGGGGACTTATAAAACTTCCTGAGACAATAACATGTGAAAACATGTTATTGAAAGCACACTTCTCATTTCAACCAGAGCTCAGCTTTGTATTGCCAATCAGGTAATGTTGATACAAACAGAAGTCCACAGAACAGTGAAGCCCTTGCAAACTACCGGTGATGAAGGGCTGTATCAATATTGAATATGGGATCTCCAGATACGATGACATAATGTTTGGCTTTCACAACTGAACGGATCAGACGCGGATTAATGGAAAAATGAAACCTGTACCTAGTTTCATAATGGTGAGTATGTGGAGGAGCTATAACCACTTAGGTGAAAGGTCACATCCTCTTAAGACGATGGCCAATAATAACAGCCACATTGTTTAATCAAGCGATGATGAACTATGGTTTGTCGGGGACTGGTACGTTGAAGCAGAGTGTTTATCTGTCGATATCTCTAGGAGGAGACAGACGTTAAATATTTATCAGAGCATCCAGGAACGTGGATAAGAATCGACCCGACGGGCAGTAGCGGTGTCGGCGTGGACTTTCCTCTCCAGTCCGGCCGGTTTGCGTCTGTGTTCCGACGCGGTACGTCTCCCGACTGTAAACGGGGATGGGACTTCCAACCGTTGCCATGACAACCACCAACATTCATTCCGAGTCACTATTCATTTCCGAGAAGCCGTTACGACGTTCTGTTCACGTCTCAAGCATTAACCGTTTGACGGGAAATTGACCCAAGACAGGAAACTAACAATAAAACTGAAAATTGAAATGATCAGCATGCCTACTAATAATGATAAGTTATTGTTATGCATGGTCAGAAAATAGACTTTTAGAATGACAGTTGAATAAAAGTGTTTCAGAATCCATTTTCTAGCCATAGAGAGAAAAATATCCCACCTTGTACATTCATTTGCATAAAGATGTCTACTCACTTTAGAATACATTACTAAATCATTTTTGAAATCCACTTCAAAATAATTGCGCTCAATTCAAAAAAAATTAAGCAAATCTGCATGAATATGTATGACTCTTGTTGAACATTGATTAAAGTAAGACGATAACTCGCCAGACACAAGGACAGAGAAAGATAATTAAACACCGAGGATGGACCGTCCCTACACCCGTCTCATTATCATAATCACTCTCACCATTATCATAGCCACAGACAGACGGGACCCACGGACCCTCCTCTCATCCAGGTCACCTCTGTCGCTCCTCACTCCTCCCCCCCCGCAGACCGACCGTCATCTCCTAAGGTGGTTGTGATTTGTGGTCGGTGTCACGCTAAGACAGGGACACGCCAAGCGTCCAACAGTCCTTGGGACAGACGTCAAGGATGAGAGGAGGGTGACCGTCTGTCATTGGTCAGGTGGAGCTGTCCGTCACGCTGTCTGTCGTATCAGCGCTGTGTAAACGGTGTCTTTGTTGTGGCGTCTGAATTATTAATAAATGAATGAAATAGGAAGAGGATATTTTGGGGTTAGAGAGCAGGAATTCAGTCTCATTGAATGTCATTTAATCCCCGAGGCGCTGCTCTTAGCCTGAGCCACTGCCGTGGTACTGGTTTATACAGTAGGGTACTGTAAACCAGTCCTGTACTGTAAACCAGTCCTGTACTGTATAAACCAGTACTGTATAAACCAGTACTGCTCTGTGTAAACCAGTCCTGTACTGTAAACCAGTCCTGTACTGTATAAACCAGTACTGCACTGTATAAACCAGTCCTGTACTGTATAAACCAGTCCTGTACTGTATAAACCAGTACTGCACTGTATAAACCAGTCCTGTACTGTATAAACCAGTCCTGTACTGTATAAACCAGTCCTGTACTGTATAAACCAGTACTGCACTGTATAAACCAGTACTGCACTGTATAAACTAGTCCTGTACTGTATAAACCAGTACTGCACTGTATAAACCAGTACTGCTCTGTCTAAACCAGTACTGCACTGTGTAAACCAGTACTGCACTGTATAAACCAGTCCTGTACTGTATAAACCAGTCCTGTACTGTATAAACCAGTACTGCACTGTATAAACCAGTCCTGTACTGTATAAACCAGTCCTGTACTGTATAAACCAGTACGGCACTGTATAAACCAGTACTGCACTGTATAAACCAGTACTGTATAAACCAGTACTGCACTGTGTAAACCAGTACTGCTCTGTGTAAACCAGTCCTGTACTGTATAAACCAGTACTGCTCTGTCTAAACCAGTACTGCACTGTATAAACCAGTACTGCACTGTATAAACCAGTCCTGCACTGTATAAACCAGTACTGCACTGTGTAAACCAGTACTGCTCTGTGTAAACCAGTACTGCACTGTATAAACCAGTCCTGTACTGTATAAACCAGTACTGCACTGTATAAACCAGTACGGCACTGTATAAACCAGTACTGTACTGTATAAACCAGTACTGCACTGTATAAACCAGTACTGCACTGTATAAACCAGTACTGTTCTGTGTAAACCAGTCCTGCACTGTATAAACCAGTACTGTAAACCAGTACTGCTCTGTATAAACCAGTCCTGTACTGTATAAACCAGTACTGCACTGTATAAACCAGTACTGCTCTGTCTAAACCAGTACTGCACTGTATAAACCAGTACTGCACTGTATAAACCAGTACTGCACTGTATAAACCAGTACTGCACTGTATAAACCAGTACTGTAAACCAGTCCTGTACTGTATAAACCAGTCCTGCACTGTATAAACCAGTACTGCACTGTATAAACCAGTACTGCACTGTCTAAACCAGTACTGCACTGTATAAACCAGTACTGCACTGTATAAATCAGTACTGTCTAAACCAGTCCTGCACTGTATAAACCAGTCCTGTACTGTAAACCAGTCCTGTACTGTAAACCAGTCCTGTACTGTATAAACCAGTACTGCACTGTCTAAACCAGTACTGCACTGTATAAACCAGTACTGCACTGTATAAACCAGTACTGTCTAAACCAGTACTGCACTGTATAAACCAGTACTGCACTGTATAAACCAGTACTGCACTGTATAAACCAGTCCTGTACTGTCTAAACCAGTCCTGTACTGTATAAACCAGTCCTGTACTGTATAAACCAGTACTGCACTGTATAAACCAGTACTGCTCTGTGTAAACCAGTCCTGTACTGTCTAAACCAGTCCTGTACTGTATAAACCAGTCCTGTACTGTGTAAACCAGTACTGTACTGTATAAACCAGTCCTGCACTGTATAAACCAGTACTGCTCTGTATAAACCAGTACTGCTCTGTATAAACCAGTCCTGTACTGTGTAAACCAGTACTGCTCTGTATAAACCAGTACTGCACTGTATAAACCAGTACTGCACTGTATAAACCAGTACTGCACTGTGTAAACCAGTCCTGTACTGTGTAAACCAGTACTGCACTGTGTAAACCAGTCCTGTACTGTATAAACCAGTACTGCTCTGTGTAAACCAGTACTGCACTGTATAAACCAGTACTGCACTGTATAAACCAGTCCTGCACTGTGTAAACCAGTACTGCTCTGTGTAAACCAGTACTGCACTGTATAAACCAGTCCTGTACTGTATAAACCAGTCCTGTATAAACCAGTCCTGTACTGTATAAACCAGTACTGCTCTGTATAAACCAGTCCTGCACTGTATAAACCAGTACTGCACTGTATAAACCAGTACTGCACTGTATAAACCAGTACTGCTCTGTGTAAACCAGTACTGCACTGTATAAACCAGTACTGTCTAAACCAGTACTGCACTGTATAAACCAGTCCTGTACTGTATAAACCAGTACTGTATGAACCAGTACAGTACTGCATAAAACAGTAATATCTGTATAAACCAGCACTGTTTGAACCAGTACTGTATGAACCAGTACTGTATAAACCAGTACTGTTTAAACCAGTCCTGTACTGTATAAACCAGTTATATCTGTATAAACCAGCACTGTTTGAACCAGTACTGTTTAAACCAGTCCTGTACTGTTTAAACCAGTCCTGTACTGTATAAACCATCACTGTTTGAACCAGTACGGCCCTGTTTTAAACTGTACTGTATGCAAGTAATATGCAGTGTAAACCAGTGCTTTACCTTATAAACCAGCTACTTACTTTATATATTTTTAACGTATATAGTTTGTATAAACCACAGTGTAGTGTATGAACGACAGCAGCAGCCATTTTACTTTGTGGCTTTGTGTCCCATACTTTCCGAATATCCCCTCAACCCTACGTCTGTTACCCAGGTGACAGCACCAAGGTAACCATGGTTACATTTCGCAACGACACGAGTTAAAATGACGTTGTTTCCAGAGTCCGCGTCCGTCGGAGAGAGAGGGAGGGTTCTCCCGGCCTGGAGTGCGTGCATAATCAAACTTTGCGTAGGTTGGAGTTTAATCAGCCACGATGAGAGAGCCAAAATAGCAGGGGGATGAAATGGCCTGTAATGTTACCCTGCATCGACGGCACGGGGTTAATGACACGTTCTGACAACCTGCTTCATACCGCTCTGTTCCGCTCAGTGTATCTGACACGCTCGCGCTCTGCCCTGCTCTCGCTCTCTCGCTCTCTCTCTCTCTAGCTCCCTCTCTAACTAATATCTCTCTCCCTCTTTAGCGCTCTCTCTATCTCTATCTCTGTATTTCTGGTTTGTTTTACCTCCTCTCCCCGTGAAGCCAGATTAAACAAGAGAAGTCCGACGCGACCACGAAAGTAGGTCTGCGTCCGCGTGAACCGTTTACGATCATGTTTCAAACGGACTCACTCAGCAACAACGGCAGAAGATGAGGAGGACGTTGGCCGTTGTTGTGTTGGCTGTATCTCCTCGTGTGAAAGACGAGCCCCGTCTGAGACACGACGACGCAGACCCACCTCAGTCCTGTTCCCATCCCCTCGCTAGACGCACACAGACACACACCCCCCCCCCCCCCCCCCGTCATCACACCCCGTGCGGAGGTAGAAGTTGGGATAATAGTTGGTAGTCACCAGTCTCAGAGAGATGAGAGAGAGAGAGGGAGACAGAGTGGGAGAGAGTCAGATCGCTAAGGCAACGCCACACTGCCTCAGTCCCACTCTCCCTCCCTCTCTCTCTCTCTCTCTCTCTCTCTCTCTCTCTCTCTCTCTCTCCCTCGCTCGCTCTCTCTCGCTTGCTTTAATTCACTTCAC
The DNA here is from genome assembly GCF_964030765.1 of Micromesistius poutassou. Classification (NCBI taxonomy): domain Eukaryota; kingdom Metazoa; phylum Chordata; class Actinopteri; order Gadiformes; family Gadidae; genus Micromesistius; species Micromesistius poutassou. Next base: position 640,731 of record NC_140280.1, on the reverse strand, counting down.
CTTTTGCTCTACTTAATTCATATTTTGGTTCTGTTTGCTTTGTTTACACTCTATAGAATTTTTTATTTTAGAATATTTGTATTTTATTTTATGAAGGTCTGAATCGTAGATGTGTGTGTGTACATGGTCGAATGTATGCTTATTATGACGGAGAATATGATGAAAGTGTACTAATGCTGCAGTGAAGGATTGCAAGTGTTTAGTGTGTGTGTGTGTGTGTGTGTGTGTGTGTGTGTGTGATGGAGGGCCTTATTTATATATGACAAACATGCATACAATCCATTATCCGTTAGAAACAAATCTACACACATACACACACACACACACACACACACACACACACACACTATTAGCAGCACTGCATGCACGCTGTGTCTAGGATTAGCAAGCAGTCTGTTGAACAACAGTCTGCGGGGGGGGGGGTTCAGCACAGAGCCATATGCGCCCTCTGCAGAAACAAAACTCTAGAAATAGATATCTTCAAACTCAATCCCACATTGCAAAGTTCAAAAATAGTTTGGATCCCTAATGAATACATATTTGGACTAACTTTTATTGGCAATCAGAGGCTCATCGAAATGTAACAAAATAAACGTTTGCGTAGGAAACCGTCCTTGCTTTATAATGGTCGACCACTGAAGAGGTCGGAGATAAGCATTTAAACGAGACGTTTAGTCTAGACCAAAGCCTATCTCTAGTGAAGACCCAATGAATGAATGTGGTGTCCTCCCGCTCCGGAGGAAGTTTTCACAATATAGGCTGGCCAATCAAAACCCCTGTGTGACTAAACGGCTACGGTCGAGTTGTGTATTTTGCTTAGGAAGGTTCCTAACTGAGAATGTCCCAGATGTATCTAATCGGCAGCCATGATAAGAGCTGGTCCAATCCTCCGAATGCTTAGGGAAGGTGCTTCAATGCTTCCTCTCTTATCTCCTTTAGCATAGGGCGCATTGGACCAATGAAAGGAAAGGAGATAACGCAATCCCACAATTCCTTGCGGCAGCAACATTAAAAGCCACGCAC
>NC_140280.1:604708-629708 GCF_964030765.1 Micromesistius poutassou | reverse complement strand
CCAGTACTGCGTACTGCGTTTGATTCTACCAGCATTATGAAGGGCTCCAGTGGCTCTTATTCAGAGAGAGCCCAAGCTTGTTCAACCACTATTAATCTGCCTCATCCCGTACTGTTAAACCATAGGCTAACAGTACATCAAGAGAAACACACACACACACGCACGCACGCACGCACGCACGCACGCACGCACGCACGCACGCACGCACGCACGCACGCACGCACGCACGCACACACACACACACACACACACACAGTATATGCAACGGGAGCAGGTAAAGTAAGTGGAATCTAAACTAACTAGTAAGTGAGAAGTCACTGGGGGCTTGATAGTGAAGGCATCTTTCCTCGGCTTACAACCGGGCAGACCGCCACTACGGCTGGCTGAGGAAGCTGTTTTCAGGTGCGCTGCTACCACTTCAGTGGTACTGAAGAGCAGGAGGCTGTAGTGTGGAGAGCCAGCGATCGGCGTAGTGTTTGTTACAATTCCCCCCAGAGATGAAAGCGGACCTCGGCGTGGTGCACTACCCCTGCAGCGAGGGGACCGCGGCCGTAGTGGGCTGGAGTGCACTTTGTCAGCCAGACTATTAGTGGGATTAATTGGAGCTGCCTGCGTGCAGTGATATTATGGATACGTTACAGGTGGTACTGTCTGGGGCTCGGCTGAAGACGTGGGCTTCTTACACCTGCAGTCACTGGCGTCTATCTGCTGGAGCAGTGCCTGCAGAGAACGAGGTTTGGGCCACAATACACAAATTATATATATATATATATATCAGCCTTTATATATATATATATATATATATATATTTATATAAAATACGTAACATTAAAAAAACAAGAAAGGAATGATGCATATTTATTTTTTTATTTAAAAAAAATGGTAATTAAAAAATACTACCAATAAAAAATATAATATATAAAAATAATAAATAGAAGAAGAAAAAAAGAAGAAAAGAAAAATGATATACATATATATATATATATATATATAGAAGAGAACAGGAAATAAAGACATGCATATTTATATATATATATATATATATATATATATATATATATACATGTCTTTATTTCCTGTTCTTTTCATGCTGCCATCATATCTGTTCGGAGTGAAAGTGGCATACTGTAGTGTTACTGTAGTGTTACTGTAGTGTTACTGTAGTGTTACTGTACATACTCTATTGATGCCCAATACACACGGATAACATGTTAAGCGTCTGACATTCTCCTGACATGCCAATGGCTACGTATCGCTCCTTTTACTACACACATCATCCGCTGACTCCCCCGAGCCAGAAGCACCTCCACACTCGGGTCACAGCAATGAAATGTTTGTTTTGGTCACACCAAAGTACGTCCACGATGGCCGTCAACGGTCGAAAACAAACAACACATGCTCTGTGTGGTCGGTGACGTCTCAGCTCCTATTGGTCACCGACGATTCTCACGACTGATTACCTAATGACACTCCTGGATCTCAGCGCTAATCTCAGCAGATGAGTAAGCAACATAGCAATAACCTGTGTTCTTTCATTAGTGTAATGTGTGTGTGGCGCTGGGCCCCGCCGGCTTGTTTGATCTCGGTGTGTGATTACTCCTCGGTGCGAAGGTAGAAAAAAACATCCCATTAGCCAGCGTTTGTCCGTGGGAGTCCGATGTGAGATCCAGATAGCAATATTGTGTTTTTTGTGCTCAATCTATTTCTGGGGTTTTTATTTTATTAGTATGTTTATTTATTTCACAGCCACAGAGCGGCGCGGCCGTCTGGGCTGCTGTTCAGTCGGTATTGTCGCGTTATCTCCTGGTGCAGCCATCCACACGCGGTGGAGGACGACGCTCCAGCAAACAAGGCGATAACGCAGCCTCACAGGAATATATATCGAGGCTTTCTCTCTCTCTGCGCTCTTATTTTGACATGGGCCCATGTCGCCACCAATGGAGGCACAGGAATACACACTCACTGTTTTACTCTATTTGGATGTCTTGCTTTTTTTTTTCCTTCTTATTTTTTGATGAGTTTTTATATTCTTTAGCCCTCTATGTTTGTCCTTCACATTCAGGTGTCTGTTCCACAAGGGAATGGTTTTAGCTTTTCTCTCTCTACACACATTCACCCCCTCACACACACACGCACATACACACACGCACGCACACACACACGCGCACGCATGCACGCACGCACGCACACGCGCACGCACGCACGCACACACCTCCAATAATACTTGGTTATGTAGGTCACTCTGGTGTACACTTGCTGGTGACTCAAAGTGTGACACAGTCCTGCTCACTGCAGTAGCGTAGTATTTCATTATTGGTTGATGGCCAACCTAGTATTTCCAAGCTAGTGTGCCTTCATCACCAAGGCCATGTTGAGAAGATGTTTGCTACGTCTTTCTTCAGATTACTTTGTACTACTTTCTGCCATCTAGTGGCAAGAAATCATTGTTTGCAGCTTTAATGAATTGCTTGCCTACCCATACACCCGCACGCACGCACGCACGCACGCACGCACGCACGCACGCACGCACACACACACACACACACACACACACACACACACACACACACACACACACACACACACACACACACTTTAGAATTGTGTGGTATGCGTGTGTAAGACAGGGACTACATCAGTAACAGGATTTTGTGCTATGGCAGAAGTAAAGATCTAATAAAATATGTACACCTACATGCTGTACACGGTAAACATTATACGCACAAATACAAACACACGTTCGTATACTGTGTGTGTGCATATGTAACCTGCGTTGTGTTTCTTTCGTGCGGTATTGGACTCAGCATTGGATGCACCATAGTGCACCATAGCACCATCTTTTCTGCACCATAGTGTGTTATACAAACTAGTAAACACAAAAAAATATATACAATTCCTATGATAATCTGACATACAGCATACAAATAAGAAAAATACATCTATTTTAAACGTTAGTCGCGCTGAACAACGCTGGTGAACAGGTGAACTCTCCACTCGTGTGGCGACTAACGGTACTGCACGTGAAAGACGTTATTATAACCACGTGACCGGCTGGACGTTCTTCGAGGTCGAGAACGCAACACCACGAAGACGGTTCTAACACGTACAAGAAACACAGAACCACAATAACTTATTGGTCACCTGTCCTGCACATTGGGTCAGCAAATAATACAGAAAGGGGTATGAGCATTGGTCTGGTCCGCCTAGACGAAATAAATACAATATTACGAATGGCACGACAACCATGTGTGCGCGCAAACGAAAATAGCAAATCAAATAAAAGAAACAATACTATGCCAAAATATCCCAATAATCTAAGTTATATGATGGCATATATTTGTAACAACTGTCTCGAGATAAATTACTGGTATAAAACAATGATAACATGACTTCAAACTGATTTTTCATGCGGACACGTTCCTTGCTCAGCCTACCTGCAGCAGATACCGTCTTTACCGTCAGACATACCAAAATAAAAGTCTTGACCCAATGACACAGGATTTAATATTATTTACATACTCATTTTTTTTATTTATTTACTCCGTTACACACATAGAGCATTTATTCATCCCCACTTGCACACACGCACATGCCACATGAAAACTCTCTGTGGTATATATACACACACACACACACATATATATATATGGAGGGCTACAGAGCTGGGGCTCTGATGCGCATATATATATATATATATATATATATATATATATATGTGTGTGTGTGTGTGTGTGTGTGTGTGTGTGTATACCACAGAGAGTTTTCATGTGGCATGTGCGTGTGTGCAAGTGGGGATGAATAAATGCTCTATGTGTAACAGAGTAAATATATATATATATATATGTATATGTGTGTATATATATATATCCCCCCATAAACCCAGATGTGCACAGAGTCAGCTCTCCCCCTCCCCCTCCTCCTGCGTGAGCAGAGCATTGTGGGTAGTGGAGCGGGCGGCTGCGAGGGCTTTGAGGGTCTGAGATGAAATAGGAACGCGTCAGGTAGCGAGAGGAGAGGAGCGGAGGCTCTGCTGCATGCTTATGCTCCCCCCCCCCCCTCTCCCCCCCCCCCCATGGCCGCTGCGTGTCGACGTACAGCCCCCCCCCCCCCCCCCATGGCCGCTGCGTGTGGACGTACAGCCCTGCTCCCCCCCCCCCCCCCCCCCGCTACAGCCCCGCTCCCGCGAGGGGAGAAGGTAGGGACGGCTGGAGCCGCCTCGTGATTGGCCGGATGCAGTCGGAGGAGGAGGAGGTGGACCAAGAGTAATGATGCTGATGTGTGTGAATGGGCAGCAGTCAGAGCAGCACTGGCAGCATGTCTCCATGGAGAACAGGCTGTAACATAACAGCCTGTAACAGAACGGCCTGTAACAGAACAGGCTGTAACAGCACCTTTACATAACAGGCTGTAACATAACAGGCTGTAACAGCACCTTCACATAACGGCCTGTAACAGAACAGGCTGTAACAGCATCTTTACATAACAGCCTGTAACAGAACGGCCTGTAACATAACGGCCTGTAACAGAATGGCCTGTAACAGTACGTTACCATATAGACCCGCCTTTAACAGCACCTTCACATAACAGCCTGTAACATAACAGCCTGTAACAGCACCTTCACATAACAGCCTGTAACAGAACAGGCTGTAACAGAACCTTCACATAACAGCCTGTAACATAACGGCCTGTAACATTACCTTCACATAACGGCCTGTAACATAACGGCCTGTAACATAACGGCCTGTAGCATAACGGCCTGTAGCATAACGGCCTGTAACATAACAGCCTGTAACAGAACCTTCACATAACAGCCTGTAACAGCATCTTTACATAACAGCCTGTAACAGCATCTTTACATAACAGCCTGTAACATAACAGCCTGTAACAGCATCTTTACATAACAGCCTGTAACAGTATCTTCACATAACGGCCTGTAACATAACGGCCTGTAAAGTATCTTCGCATAACAGCCTGTAACATAACAGCCTGTAACATAACAGCCTGTAACAGTATCTTCACATAACAGCCTGTAACAGCACGTTACCATAGAGAACCACTATAACAGTATGTTTACATCACATCTTGTAACATTACGTCTGCATAACATCTTGTAACATTACGTCTACATGATGTCTTGTAACATTACGTCTACATAACATCTTGTAACATTACGTCTGCATAACATCTTGTAACATTACGTCTGCATGACGTCTTGTAACATTACGTCTGCATGACGTCTTGTAACATTACGTCTACATAACATCTTGTAACATTACGTCTACATAACATCTTGTAACATTACGTCTACATAACATCTTGTAACATTACGTCTACATAACATCTTGTAACATTACGTCTCCATGGAGATCCGCATTTAAGAGCCCTCCTTGTAATCTCTCTAATTGTCAAAATTAAAAATACAAATGGCCCGCTGTGCTTGCATGATTCACAGGAGACAGCAATAAAATAAGACCGACAGGCAGAAGGAGGGAGCAGCAGAACGCAGGCGACCAGAGACGGTACGAAGAACCAATGAGAGGGGAGCAGGAGGAGTGAGAGGCAGCCGACCAAGGCAGTCGCTATAAGAACAAGAAGAGCTGCTGCTGGAGATGGGCTGTGTGTGTGTGTGTGTGTGTGTGTGTGTGTGTGTGTGTGTGTGTGTGTGTGTGTGTGTGTGTGTGTGTGTGTGTGTGTGTGTGTGTGTGTGTGTGTGTGTGTGTGTGTTTGCATGTGTCTGTATATGTGTATGTGTGTGTGTGTGTGTGTGTGTGTGTGTGTGTGTGTGTGTGTGTGTGTGTGTGTGTGTGTGCATGTGCGTTTGCATGTGTCTGTATATGTGTGTGTGTGTGTGTGTGTGTGTGTGTGTGTGTGTGTGTGTGTGTGTGTGCATGTGTCTGTATATATGTGCATGTGCGTGTGCATGTGCGTGTGCGTGTGTCTGTATATATATGTATGTGTGTGTGTGAGAGAGGGAGAGAGGGAGAGAGAAAGGGACGCGAGCACATCGCCTCTGCACGTGATACAGTCTGTTCACATGCCTATAAATACTTAATGACAGTGCTCTTGCTCACGGTAAGCACGACCATCCCGCTCAAGAAAAAGAGCTTATATATATATATATAGGGCGGGTATCAAATATTGAACGCTTTTGTTATAAGCGGGGCCAATATTGACTCCCGGTCCGGCGGTGATGGACCTGATGTACATGAGAGGCATGGGAAGCGTCCGCTATAGCCCAGCTCTGTTACGTAAGCGCGGAGAGTCTGGCGCTCAGGCTTCTCACTTCATTCATCATGGACCGCCCCCCCCCCACCCCCCTCCTCCATGGGTCCTAGTGCGTACAGCCCTACACCCATGTTCAGCATCACAGCACACTGCTCCCGCACAGCATCAGCGGTCACTGTGGCTCTATGGATTCTCTATGGAATCTATGTCTCCATGAAATGAAATCATGCCTCTTGATTTTCTGACACGTTGCCACTGCAGTCCGTTGCAATAGGAGCGACACATTGGCCTAACATAACATGTGACTGTACTACAGCCCCCCCCCCCCCCCCCCCCCCCCCAGAACACATGATTTCAGATTCGTCCAATGTCGTAGGCTGTGTATTTTGTGCGGTGCTCCGATTGTTGCACGGGTCCATCCCCACGCCTCATCCAAGAACCACACGTAGTAACATTGTGGTCATTTCGCCTCGCGTCCAGCGCGGGTTCCGTGGCACATCTTACCAAAGCAGGTGCGCACACATTGGCAAAACGCACGCCTACACCCGGATCGTCTCTCCTTACTATGCACACACACAGACGAAGCCCACAACACGCGCACACGCACTGTCCTCCCGCCCCACTCACAGAACCTCCATGCGGAAACACGCACCTCGCCCGACCCGAGATCACTAAATCAAAATATACTACGAGAGGTGTCTACCATTTTATTTGCGTGATCCCGTTCTACATCGCAGCGTGTGTTGTTGGCACGATCGGAAGCGTATAGCTAGTCTGTCTCTCGCGGAAAGACACGTCCGCGGATCACGCTGCAAGACAGTACGACCCCCTCACATCAAGACGATTGTAAAATACTATGGTGTCGTTGAAGGGGGTGTGGGGGGTGGGGGGTGAAAACACACACACACACACACACACACACACACACACACACACACAACAGCCATGACAATCAGGAGAACGCACAGAGACAGACATATCGAGGCTGAGATTCCTTGTGTGCAATGCCAAGCCTATTTCCTATTTCCTATGTCGGTGTGGCAAGCTTTATTTCCTGAAGACGCGGTCCTGCCGACCTCGGCACCAGTTCTCAGCACCGCGGACAGCTCTCCCTCCCTCCCGCTCTCCACACACTCGACAGCGGTAACGCTGAAGCGTTACACCGGACGGACGGTGCAGGTTCAACTCTCATCTCTCCCTCTCAGCAGCACCACATCTTATCTAACACTCTCCGTGTTTCCACCGAGACACACATCTGGTTAACACCGAATGACACACCGAGAGAGAGAGAGAGAGAGAGAGAGAGAGAGAGAGAGAGAGATCTCGTCCCAGCCGTTTTTAGCATCAGAGAGAATGATCCAGCACACATAACCGGGCGTTCTTTACCTATTCCCAGCCGGGCCTCCGCTCCCTCCACCGTTCAGCGGGTTGATCGGCTGGCCGGTGCCCGGTCCTCCGGCCACCATGGACCCCATCATCCCCGCGGATGCTGCTGGGTCTCCGGGCTGACCGCCCTCCATGCTCGCCTCGTTCCCCATCTCGGTCTCGACTCACAGGAGGAGACGGATGGGAGACCCGGCGGGGTGGATTGGTTCAAAAGCGAAGATCTCAGGGGGGCCAACAACTCTTATTGGTTCCAAGTACCGTATATATATATTAAAAAAAAAAAGATCCGAGAGAGCAAAGTCAACGATGCTCCCTCATCATCATCACCATCATCTTCTTCTTCTTCATCACCTAGTTACCGTGATGGAGTATAGCTCCTTCCTGACGTCGTGGCGGGAGCGCGCTGCGCGGCCACAACAACAGCACGAGAGAGAAAGAGGGAGAGAGAGAGAGAGAGAGAGCGAGAGCGAGGAGGGGGGAGTCGCGTGGTATAGACGGCTCGGTACGCAACGGGCGGACGCGAGCCTCCCCCTCTGGAGGAGAGAGGAGAATCAAACGAAGCAGCAGTCCTGTTGGTACGTGCGCGTGCACACGCTGCCTCGTGCCCTGTTTTACGCGATGGAGGAAAGGAGGGGTTATTACGTGCACGCGCAGTAGTGTCGAAATGATGAATCGGCTGCGCTGGAGATGCGCATCACGTGTTGTCGGAGCAGCCCATGAAATCGCACACCTGCATGGCCACAACACCTGGATGGCCACAACACCTGGATGGCCTAACACCTGGATGCAGTTCGATCACTCTCTAGACCTTTACGGTCAGCAGGCCTATTAATACCTCGAAGAGTATAAACCATGATGCGCATGGATCAGTAGTTATGGATCAGTCGGTAGGCTACATTTCTTTTTAAATGTACATTTTAATCATTTTAATTCATTTTTAACGATATATACATTTCGGGATGTAAACGTGATTACAATTGTATCCAGGAATAAATATTCCATGGTCATGGTTTCTCTGTAGATATGTCCGGCAGTCCATTTACGACGACATGCTCAGGTCGGATTTAATTAATGTTCATATTATCAATGTTACTTTTGTTACCAGAGCATCATTCTCAGAGAGAACTCACAATGATCCACACGGTAGCATCAACAACAACTATCTCTTGTCGTTGATAAGTGTAGGCCTACTGCTTAATGTATCACCTATCCTCTAGTTTCTCAATTAGAACGGAACGACAGGACCGCAGAGCCGCCCGTTGCTCGCTGAACACCCTGCCGTTAGTAACCACGCCCGGGGAGAGACGGAGGAGAGTAGCCTCCGCCGCAGGTCCCCGGAGGGTTGGGTCTGCTAGGGAGCAGGAGAAGCCATTCCTTCTGACAGACTGGCACCTTGACACCAGCAGGGAGTGAATACTTAGCAGATTAAACCCAGCACTATGCCAATGTTTCCCTTCGCTCTCGGTAACAGCGGAGAACCCCATTGGCCGGGCGCCCCAGCGACTAATGGATTTATGGACGGGGCATGGCTTGACAAGCACAATGCGGCCCGAGCCGACGGGTAGAAAAGCGATATGGTAAAGTGTTCATCGTGATCTGATTTTTCGCCAGGTGCTTTCTAAGAGACAGAAACCCAGATGCATGCTGGGTGTCTCATCCCCAGCGGTATATTGGTGACTCCTTCTCATTCCAACCCAATCCTGTTAGTCCAGGAGGACGCTCCCTTTCAAAATGAGTCAAACTACAGCAAACGAGGCATTATGAAGCTATCTGTGGAGCATTAGTAGGAAGTATGGTTCAGAGTGTAAGCGTTCTTGTATTCGTTTTCTGTAGTTTTCTTATTTGTCTCTAAATTATACATTAGAGTGGGTTCCATCAGGGGTTGAAACGACTTATTGCATACTTTGCAATTAAGAGATTGCTAATTTGGGAGATTTATCGTTATTATCCCCACTGCAATTCATAAATATTTAACTTAGGGAAGAACTAAGTTTGTTCATTGGTATACAAGCAGAGTTCTCACATTAAAACGCCTACAGTGGCTATGGTTACAGTAAACCATGGCTTTGTTTTTGTTTTGTTCTGAATCCCTGGTTTGACGTGTCTGTCTGTGACAGTGGGAGCATCCTGCTGGAATAACAGACCTGGGTAATGAAGAGCGGGTCACCTTTCTCGCTCTGCCCGGACGCCCTTGCCGCAGAGCACACAGACCCCAGCAACGTGATGTTCTCAGCCACGCTGCCCCCGACAGCAGCGTGGCTCGTTGAACACACGTCATAACACAGGATCACCAAACAGCCGCCATGGGGAGGGATCCATCAGCGCTGGTTAGGACGTCCTGAGACATCGCAGCAGAAGAGTGCAAACGTATGATCAATTCATAGAAACGGTAAAACAGATATTTGACGTCTTCTATAGTTTAGGAAGCAGCTTAGTAAACAGTAAACATGTATGTGTGTTTGTTCCGGAATCCCCAGATCTTGCTATTGCTGCACAATCCACAACAGGACTTGGATTTACCAACGGGATGATCCATATGACCCCTTGGTGACTGCAATAGAGAGGACGGACAGCCTACTGACCAATGTGGAAGAAGTGGACACAAGCCAAGCTACCGCGGCTGAAAAACCCAAAGGATGGGCCTGCTCTGTCAGGCTCTTGACATTGTAAAGTTGGCTGCTGTGACCGTGGGGCTCTTACTCTGAACTCCTCCAGTCGTTGAATCAGAGTCGGAAAAAGATGCAGACATGGAAGCGAGCCACATGGGTTGATTAGAGGTCTGATGGTGGCTGCACCTGGCAGACCAGCGATGCCAGCGGACCGAACTGTCTCTGCTCTTATGGTGCCAAGATGGTGGCTGAAACAACGGGGCTGCCACGTTGCTTTTCACACATTGCCCTGCTGCAGAGAGGTGGAGACCAAAATAAAACACCTTGATGATGATAACAGTTGAAAGGTGTATTGCAAAGACAAGATGTATTGGTGACCATGGAACTGGTGGGCGTGGAACTGCGTCACACCATTGTTGAGATTGCTGAATGACGATGCAAATAACTGATGGCACAATTTAATTTCCGGTTTATTTCAATCCCCTGGTTGCAAAGCATGGTATTTTTATGTATTTTTCCAAATGTAGAGTTTAGAAGCAGCAGGCCAGTGGACTTAAAATAAATAAATCACACTTTGGCTCGCTGTTCTCTCTTCACTGTTCTCATTAGCGAATCATATTATGGGAGATATTTTTAGCACTTTAACGTTTTTCTTTTAGTTGACAGGTTTTGTCTGTTTTATCCGAACCAGCCTCTAGATTCCACACCACCAAAACAAACCCTCCATCACGAACACCAGCCACTAGGGAGGCTCTGTGGCTGGGACTCACATACCTCATTAGTGGCTATTGATCTCACCTGAGTTCAATTAGGTCGCCTGCCTTAAAGCTTATCGCTCCCTTCTGGCTCGTTTTAGTCTTACACTTGACACGGCCCTTGCAAACACAGGTGGCTCAAACTAAATGCATTATGCCATAGACCAGTTTCACACGTGTGCCATCGTACCACACACACACACGGGTGTCCCTTTTTACAGTAATTATCGGACTGCTCTTTTCATGAACTCAAAGGAGATATTAGTGAGGATAACACACATTGGCCAAGCAACAGGGAGCAGGCCAGCAGCTCTGTGGCTAACAGGGAGCAGGCCAGCAGCTCTGTGGCTAACAGGGAGCAGGCCAGCAGCAGCTCTGTGTCTATCAGGGAGCTGCACTAACCTGGAGGAAACCAAATTGACAGACATGTGTACAGAATGCAAACTATGACAAAGCAAGAAGGAGATGAGTTGTGGTCAAGCGGCCCAGCAAACCAATGCTCCTCCGCCATGCTCTTCTATACTACACTGAACTATACTATACTGAACTATACTATACTGAAATATACTACACTGAACTATACTGAACTATACTACACTGAACTATACTATACTAAACTATACTACACTGAACTATACTATACTACACTGAACTATACTGAACTATACTATACTACACTGAACTATACTACACTGAACTATACTATACTGAACTATACTATACTGAACTATACTACACTGAACTATACTATACTACACTGAAGTATACTATACTATACTGAACTATACTATACTATACTGAACTATACTACACTGAACTATACTACTATAGAACAGAACTATAGCGATGATAATTACTAGTGCAGGAATGAGGACTGCAATTTGAATGCAGATGTAAATTAGCTCTATAGCTAACACTGGTTAGCTATAGTACAGTGGGGTCGGATGGAACATATTGGTGATCAGCGTTGTGCTCTGTTGGACAGTGACCTCTGGTGCCTGAACAAGGCATCCTGCTGGGTATAAATATATACATATTGATATAATGAGGGACCAACCCTTTGATCAATGTCTTTCAGAAGTATTCCCAGTGTGTAGGAAGGAGCCCCTCTCCCCAGGGGGCTGGCCAGCCTCTGTGTTTACAGCTCACTGGGTCTGCCTCCCATGTCTCCCAGGCAGAATACTCAATGGGCTGACCAGACCCAAAACCATTGAAGGGACTCTGATGCTAATTATTATGGGGATTGCATTTGGTGAGATTACGGTTCATAACGGTTTAACTCTGACACCACAATTTCTGTAGGAGGACAATTACCTTGACGGTTAACTTCCTCTATGGGTGTCCAGTAGAAGGCGCCATGCAGGACTCTACTGGAAAAGGCGTAGGATACACGTTACGCGACCCTCACTATGGCCACGCATGTTCCTGCAGGGTAGCATATTGCCCTTGCATATTTCCTTTGAAGACACACAGCTTCGGCCTGTGTGTGTGTGTGTGTGTGTGTGTGTGTGTGTGTGCGTGTGTGTGTGTGTGTGTGCGTGTGTGTGTGTTTGCGTCTGTTTAATCTCTGAGATGTAGGCCTAGCTGTTATGCACTGTTATGCTGTTATTTTTTTTGGCATATTTCAGCTTATGCATGTGTGTGTGTGTGTGCGCACGCGCGTGCGTGCGTGCGTGCGTGTGTGTGTGTGTGTGTGTGTGTGTGTGTGTGTGTTTATGTCTGTTTAATCTCTGAGCTGTAGGCCTAGCTGTTGATGCACTTATAATAAAAAACTGCAAAAAAATGCATACTTCCTTTAAAGACACACAGCTTAAGCATGTGTGTGTGTGTGTGTGTGTGTGTGTGTGTGTGTGTGTGTGTGTGTGTGTGTGTGTGTGTGTGAGAGAGAGATGTAGGCCTAGCTGTTCTGCACTCATAATAAAAAAAAAGACTAAATCATCATCCTTTTGATTCCTTAAGCCACTCTGTCTAGCTTGGGGGCGGGGGGGGGGGGGGGGGGGGGGGGGGGGGGGGGTGGGGGGGGGGGGGGGGGGGGGGGGGGGGGGGGGGGGGGGGGGGGGGGGGGGGGGGGGGGGGGTATACTTTGTCTGTTTTAAGCCTCAGTTACTTTGGAAAGGTCTCTTATAAAATACCAAAAGTATATGTAGAAACATCTGGTGCATCTAGATAGACATGCACACACAGACACACAGACACACATACACACAAACACACACGCACATACCTACACAAATGTACACACTCCTCTATTGCGTTTTAGTAGATGACATAAGGTGCCTCAACAAGACAACAAGATGTTTTTTGTAACAGCATATGGCAGCATTGATGACAAGCCAACAGACATGTGATTTCCTTGTCATATTCATGCACCCACAGGTACACAGTGAAAGGTGCCATGCGTGCGCACACACACACACACACACACACACGCACGCACGCACGCACACGCACACACAGAGCGTGCAGTGCCCATAGAGAGGCACTGCGTCTATAATAAAGACCATAAGATTTCTGTTAACTGTCCTATCCACGCAATGTTTCGAATTATTCTGACCAATCACTCCAAATTAACGGTTGACTTGCTAATAGTGCAGTCCCATTTACACATCGCTAGTTCTCCTCCATCGTGGATTTTATTATTTATTACAGTCCCGTTTCTTTCCTTCCGTTTATTTATTTTTAATACAATTTAAAAATAATAATAAACAAAATCGTTTTTGTTATTAATTAGAGCTATTATGACCGTAATCTGAAATATGAGTCATATTTTTCAAAAACGTACATTACAATGACACCGGAAGTAGAACACAGTTCAGTCTTCCGGTGTTCATTATACCGCGGAGCTTATTACAGGTTTGTTTAACAATTCAAATTGCCAAGAAGACACATTCAATCCAACACTTTCATTCTTTTTTTTCTTTTTTTTTTTAACCACGGGCTAAGAACACGACTTTGTTTTTTTGTAAACATCCCGGCGGCGGCGGCGTCGCTGGGTCGGTGAAGTGCATGCTTGGTGTGTGTGTTAGCTTCACGGTGCGTAGCTTCAGCTTGTGTCCAAACACGAGTTAAGACCACCGAACCTGCTAGTGAGGCTCGTTAGTGGGTTAACCTCCCGCTGCTGCTAGTGAGGCTCGTTAGTGGGTTAACCTCCCGCTGCTGCTAGTGATGCTCGTTAGTGTGTTGTTAGTGTTGGCCGCGATTACTAAACGATTAACCACCGACCTCATCGACTAGTCTGCTTCTGTAGTCTCTCGTCCGACACGCTACTACGTAACCGCTACGTAAGGGTACTAGTCAACAAAAACCCAGATACTCTGCACCCCTCCTAGCTAATCGGAAGAACGTCTACCTATTAACGCGAATAACCTTTTTATGTTCATCAATGTGTAGTTAGTTCAACGGAGGACATCATTGCGCCCGAACCCAGAAGTTAAACACTTTGAGTCATTCCTGGATTGGTGTGTTTTGCTTTGTATTTTTGCCAGTGAGAGTGCGAAGTTTCTGCTATGGATAACAAACAAGGCACCAAGGTAACAGGCCAATTAGATTGATCCTCATCCTTCCATATTAACCCTAACCCTCGTGAAACGGCCCGACTAATTAAACCCTCAGTAATCAATGGGTCCGCAGCTATATGTTGTAAAATAACTTTTAAAATAACTGTAGTATTCTCCCTTTTGTGTTTTTCATAATCCCTCCTAATCGTACCAAAGTAAAAAACATTATTTCCTTTACGCACTCCGACATCAAATGTTTCCATTCACTTGACACACTTGTATCATTGTCTGAGTCCAAGTAAAGCTTGCTGGCTTCCTGGTCACCGGAGTCACTGCCTGTGTCCCAGGTGGAGTCACTGTGTCTGTGTGTTCCAGGTGGAGTCACTGTGTCTGTGTGTTCCAGGTGGAGTCACTGTGCCTGTGTGTTCCAGGTGGAGTCACTGTGTCTGTGTGTTCCAGGTGGTGGTCTGTGGTTGCTGATGGGGGACACAAAGGACACCTGGAAAGTGAAGACACTTGAGGAAATTCTACAGGAGAAAAAACGCAGAAGAGAGCTGGAGGAGAAGACGGAGCCCAGGCGCCAGAAAAATGTAAACCAGAGTGCCAGAACCGCCACCACCGTGTCTCAACGACTTTATCATCTGTAGACTTTAATTCTTAATGTTTTTTTATAGTAAAAACATGTCAATGAAGCTGCTTGTAAAAAAAATGAAATAATAGCTATATTACGTTTATTAACTTGTGGTTCATGTAGTAAGGCTATAACACTAGAACCTTATTACGTGATGGTTCTAACTCTTGACCCCGTGTCTCCCTGTCCCTCTGTGCAGTTTGCTCCATGTCCTGTTCCGCAGGTGGATGATAGGGAAGCCAAACGGGACACTCCGGAGGAAGGGGAACTACGTGATCAAAGAATGGAAATAACAATTCAGAACTCGCCGTACACACGGGAAGGCTCTACAGAGGACAGGTGCGTCCATGTAGGAGCGGTCAGCGTGATTTATAACCAAGCGGTCACTGTGTGTGCACGGTTGAAAGACCCGATCTGAGTCCAGCGGGTGTGTCTCACAGCACCCGAGAGGTATCTTCATGTCTGGTACCACCTGAAGCCCTCATCCTGTCATGTGTGACGTGTTGTTAGCAGCAGTCAGAGCTGAAACCAATACAAATGCACAACCTGGAGACTGACTCCGCCGTTCCACCCTCATAGTCTTTTGCCGTCATAGCTGTTCATATGACCACTGACGCCAATGTGTGTGTGCCTGGTTGATTTCAGGGGAGAGGAAGATGACTCACTCGCCATCAAGCCCCCACAGCAGATGGCCAGGAAGGACAAGTCGCACCACAGAAAGGAGGACAAGAGGAAAGACAAGAGACGACACCGCAGCCACTCGGATGAAGGAGGTGAAACAGACTCATTCCTATTTGAGTGCTTAAAGGTTGAACAATGCTTCTGCAAAGAAATGTCAGATGTTTTTTCAATCATCTTATTAACAATCATGTTTGTGGGAGCTTGCAAACAGACCTTCACGACCTTTACCCCCATGGCTCAATGGATAAACGCTTTCCTTTGCATTGCAAGCTTTCATTGACTATTTGTGCTAGTCTGTTACCAATGCATCCACATGGAACGCACAGACAGAGTACAGTGCAGTCTCACAGAGGCGCGTTCTGGTGGGTTCTCCTGCTCACGTTGGTCTCCTCCTCCCCTCCTCCAGACGGAAAGCACCCCCGGCCCAAAGACAAGGACAAAGACCGAGAGAGCGAGCGCAGGAAGCGTCTGTGGGAGGAAGACAAGGCCCGACGCGACTGGGAGCGGCAGAAGCGCCGGGAGCAGGCCAGGGCTCACTCACGCAGGGAGAGGTGAGCAGGCGTCCCGTTCCCTCGGTCAACCCACTCCATGCCTGTCACTCACTCACACCAATCAATCAATTTGATGAGCCTAAGTGGGCAAATAAATTAAAATGTTTAAGATTATGAAATGATAAAATGCTGCATGACTGTATTTGACATAGATGAATTGATTAGTTGACGTGTGTTAACCCGCTGCTGTGTGATGTGATGTAACACTGTGCTCAGTATCTCCTTCCAACATGCTGTTTTTCTGGCTCTGTGTGTAGAGCTGACGGGGGTTGGGACAGTGTCTGCCGAACGCCTGACTGGATGACTGTATCTCCTCTGGACCACAGGGACCGCCTGGAGCAACTGGAGCGCCAGCGCCAGCGCGACCGTAAGATCCGCGAGCAGCAACAGAAGGAGCAGCGCGACTTAAAAGAGAGAGAGAGGCGGGCGGAGGAGCGCCGCAAGGACCGCGACGCGCGCCGCGAAGGTCAGTCTCTCGCCCGCCGCCGCCGCCGCCGCCCCCTCCCCCCGCCGCCGCCGCGCCGCCGCACCCGTCAGAGACCAGCGTCCTCTGCTGTAGGGGGGCGTAGAGTACTGCTTTATGCCGCTTTTCCACCGACAGTATCGACTCGACTCGACTCGACTCGCCTCCAGGCGCGTTTCCATCTAAAAAAGTACCTCTTCAATGTGGGCGGGTCGTAGAGAAGAACCTCTCCACCATGGGCGGGTCGTCATTAGGTTTTAATCACGGGAGACGAGATTCCCGGGAAATCTGAATCTGATCAAGACTATTTCCTGATTCCCGGGAAAGGTTATGATGGGAAATAAAATAAAATAAAAAGCGCAATGACTGCGCGTCTATTGTTGTCATACGGTGACGTTGATGGAGGCGAAACTCGAGCCCTGGGAAAGGAACGACACTAAAACGAAACAGCGAAACGCTGATCCGCCGGTCCGTGGACTCCAGCCACGCCGGACACACACAACCACGCACAGCCTAACTCTAGCCCCGGGAAAGGAGCGACACACACGGCGAAACGCTGATCAGTGTCCCCCGCGATTCTCTGCCACCATTTTTTTCTCACGAAATGTAATGTTTATTCATGGCGAAATCAGTCGCAATGAAGTGGACAGTTAGGCTCATGTACGGTTCCATGGTTCGGCTGGACCATAAATCAGTCGTTGCTGCAAAATAATCCGCTTCCTGCACTTCTGCCTCGACTACAGCCCGCACTTTCTTATAGGAGCTGGCAATGCAACGGATGAAAAATTGTTGCGGGAGGGTATTGAGTAGCGTTTGTCCAATGTATGGATCATTTTTCGAAATCCGTCACGTTCTACGGTGTTTATTGGAACCATATCTTTTGCTAGATGGTAAGCAATTGCGTCTGTTATTTCCTTACTCCTACTGGAGTTGCGTGGGTATGGGGTCGCATTGTGCAAGGTGTCAGTAATAGATGTCTGCGTTGTGACATCTGCGTTGCGCTGCAATTTATTTATTTCACAATTCAAAAATGAACAAAACTGTCTTCTAAATTAAGGAAATGATACTGGGAAACGAATAAACCATTATAAGCAACGAGTGAACTTAATAAGCGATCTAAATACTTTTTGCAACCACCGCCTCTTTCCCTTGACATTTAGTTTTCACCTTAAATATGCGACAGATGTAATTAAGGCAACCTGGTCTCACAGGAATCCGTGAAATGAGTCGGTCTACGTCCCGTTTACAAGAAATAATGCCCATAAAAGGTTCGAATATTAAGTCCTGCCTAATATTCGTTCGAATATTATATATTTTTTAAATATTCGAATAACGAAGTTCGGAGTCAAAGCCCTAGTCCATACACTGGTAAACAGTGACGGTGTTTGTTATCTCGTTCCACCGCTGGCTTTTTTTTGTCGTAAGCTTTGGAAGATGCCTGAGATGCAGAGACAGCTTCACGCTACCAGCGTCTGTCTCGTACTGTGTGGAATGAGAGCTTGTGAAGGGACGCAGGCGCGCTTGCTGCGCGGCTGTGTGCTTGCGCAGTAGCAGACTGCCTGAGAAGGCAGTATCGCTGTCAAAGCTGTCCCTGGGAAAAGTAACGTTGCGCGGAATTGAAAAAGGAACTACGTTTCGTTAGTATTTTCCCATATATAGGCCTACCATATTTTCAGTAGTTATGTGTAACTTGACTTTGAACAAGTACATGAACAAGTAGTAGTACCTAACGCGTTACACACAACACTGTCTACCGTGTGTCAGTCGGCTCATAAAAATAACGATAAAAACGCGATTTGATAACGATTTATCGTGCAGGCCTACAGTGCACTAGGGGTGTAACGATACACTAAAGTCACGATTCGGTACGTACCTCAGTTTTTAAGTCACGGTTCGGTATGTTTTTCGGTGCAGCAGATTTTATTTTTATTAAACAATTGGATTTTGATTTGATTTATTAAATTGTATCAAACAAATGCCTTACACACATGAAAAATCATCAAATACAATTGAGGATAAAAACACAATAAAGTCCAGGACTTATTTCCATCGTGGTCCTCAACACAAAACATCAGGACAAGACGAGACACTCACGGTGTGATAATCAATAAAAACAATAACAATTATTATTTTATTTTCTTCGGTTTGTACCGAAATGAAACACGCATCGAACCGTTAGACCCGTACCGAAAATGTTTGTATCGTTCCACGCCTACACTGTACATGATATAGTATATTAAAGTCCCGCTAATGTAAAATATAACTCGATTTAGAATAATTCCACGGCTGTTACTCCAAAACATGTAAAAATCAGTTTTCTCTGCCACACCGTGATTCAGTCGGTCCTGAACCGTCCGTTTGTGCTCATCGCACCACGAGTGTCCTCCAGTACGGGCTCATGTACTAACAGGCAGCGTTAAGGCACCGCTCCACCCGTTATACACTTGTGTAACACTTGTGTAACACAGTGAGTAACTCTGCCACCCCCGTCCCTCCACAGGGCCGTCCCAGCACCGGGCCCTCCCTGAGGACTACGAGGACAAAGCCAAGCAGAGCCACCGCAGCCGCAGCCCCAGCCGGGCCCCGCGGGACCGGCCCGAGCACAGCGACGCCCGCAAGCCTGGTGGTCAGTCTCACAGCCGGCCCTGGTTCAACCCCCCCCCCCACCACACCACGCCCCCCACCACGCCCACAGTGGACCGAGGTTTAGAGAGCTGTTGTATTACTAACGCTGCCTCCTCCTCCTCCTCCTCAGGGTCCAAGGAGGAGAAGCCGGAGGACAAAGACCCGCTGGCCGACCTGCAGGACATCAGCGGCAGCGAGCGGAAGACCAGCACAGCGGAGTCCTCTGCCGGTAGAGAGGAACCCATCCCTCTCCTGATTGTTTTGATCACGCCACGTTATAGAACTCTTCTCTCAGAGACGTGATCGCAGGACAAACACGGGTGTCGCTCGTACCGCTAGGGATGGCGTCTGCTCCTATTGTGTACCAGGGGCACCACGGGGAGTAGACTGAAGTAGTGCTACATACAGAAGTCATAGCTATAGCAGTCCCACCATAGTGTTGTCTCCCTGTGTTGGTGCGAGGGTTAAGGGTAGTGTTGTCTCCCTGTGTTGGTGCGAGGGTTAAGGGCAGTGTTGTCTCCCTGTGTTGGTGCTAGGGTTAAGGGTAGTGTCGTCTCCCTGTGTTGGTGCTAGGGTTAAGGGTAGTGTCGTCTCCCTGTGTTGGTGCTAGGGTTAAGGGTAGTGTTGTCTCCCTGTGTTGGTGCTAGGGTTAAGGGTAGTGTTGTCTCCCTGTGTTGGTGCTAGGGTTAAGGGTAGTGTTGTCTCCCTGTGTTGGTGCTAGGGTTAAGGGTAGTGTTGTCTCTAGGGTTAAGGGCAGTGCACCATAGTGCTGTCTCCCTGTGTTGGTGCTAGGGTCAAGGCTCTGTGGAAGGTTGCCGGTTCAACCTCCCTCCCTCGCCGTTCTTTCCATCAACCTCTTTTTGAACCATGCAGAGCCATGCTTGTAGACTGAAACCAAAGTCTGTCTCTGATCAGATTGAACCCCCCGCTGTGTGTCCCAGGGTCTGGGTCCGGGTCTGAGGACGACGACGGAGAGGAAGACGAGGGGTCTAGCAGCCAGAGTGACGAAGACGACGAGGAGGAGGAGGAGGAGGAGGACAACGGAGAGGCAGAGTCGGCCTCAGCCTCAGGGCGGTCTGAAGGACCGAGTGCAGGTCGGTCTGACCCCCCCACTGGGCTGCTCTCGTGGGAGTACTGTTGGTGTAATGCAGAGACCAGAGCCGTTTCTCAATTCACGTTCTCGTGTGTTCTCGTGTACTTGCGTTCTCGGTAAACGTCATCAGTGGTAGCCCCAAGCACTGTTCCAATTCCAAGTACACGAGTACGAGAGTACTGTCGTAAAACCCGGAAGTGTTCTCGATGCGTTCTCGATGAGGCCGTTCTACCGAGGACGCATCGGAGGTGACTCGTGTGGACTCGGGACCGTTAAATATCCCAGGATGCATCATCGAGTCCGCTGCTGTTCCAATTGCAGAGTGCGTACTCGCGTTCTCGGAAGTCTGTACTTGAAAGTACGTACTTCCAAGTCTGCGAGAACGTAGTCCGCGTACTTGGTATTGAGAAACGGCTCATGTGTTGATATTGAATGTCTGTGATGAAATTAACTAATTAAGTAGAACGTTTAATTGGTCGTTAGAGCACCTTCCGAGTCAGTATTTGCATAGAGAATAATGTGATGAGTGATGTGATGTTCTGTTATGTTTCATTGTGGAGTTTAGTCTCAATAAAAGCTAGAGTAGAGAAACCAGCCGCAGTAAGCTGGAGTTGATGAACAGATTCCAGATTGTTTTCTTCTTTTTTTTTGTCAGGGATTTTAAATTTAGGGATTTTAAGAGCTTTTTAACAATATGCTTCAAAAATGAATTTCTTGCCCTAGCTTAAGTCGTCCTCTGAAGTTTATTTTTTGCAGAGCGGAGCGGTTTAGCGAGCTCCGCCGTTTCATTAAACTTGTTTTTACTCGCAGAAGACGTCAGCGAGGACGACCGGTCCGAGGAGGAGTTTGAGGAAGAGCGGGAGAACGGCACCCACATTCCTGCAGGTGGGTCAACCACGCCCACCTCTCATTGGCCACATGGTCCTGTCACATGACCCGCGGTGGGGTCACCTGCTGTCTTTCAGTCCTGTTAAAGTTTTAAAGTGATCTCAGGTTATCGTTTGTTATGATAGTTGAGGAATCTAACGAACTGTCCTCTAAGTCTGTCTTGTTGATGGCGTGCTCGTTAATACCTGGCTGCATCCTAATCTCCCCCAGCGGGATAATTCACTTTGACTTTGACTTTGAATTAAAATCCTTTTCAAGATTATTATAAGATTACAAGTAGGCAAGGCGACTTTATTTATATAGCACTTTACATACACGCGAGGCAGACTCAAAGTGCGTCATATTGGATCAGTCACACAATAAAATAATATTTTTATTTATTGGTTTATTTTAACAGGGACAGTGTACATTAATTAAACATTCCTGTAAATGCACCAGACTCAATCAATTATCACAATGAAGACAATGGATTAATATACAATAGTTGAACATCACACAAGTGATTAGTTCAATTAGTTATTATTAGTTAATAAAGTACAAGAACTAGTGTCATGGTTTTAAATAGGGATGCACCGAAATGAAAATTCTTGGCCGAAACCGAAAATGAGGAAACCAAGGCCGAAAACCGAAACACCAAAATAAATGATTATGCCAATTATTATTAGGCCTACCATTGCATTTATAGCTATGACTGTGTACTAACCTCACTAAAATCAAGGCATTGCAATTCAAAGAATAAATCAATTACAATTAAAAGTATAAAAATATTTATTTAGCACTGAAAAAACAACAACACCGTTTTCCGTTTGCACTTTGCAGACGGTCCCTAAACTCGGATGATAGCAGACAGCTCATAGAAGCTGTCTCATAGCGAGCCGTCGCTAAAGACGGCTCGTTTGGATGAAAACAAGGTTGTAGCTGGTTCTCTAGGTTACTACATTTAGCTACAGGTGTCATTTGTTTCACAATGTTTCACTATATATTATATTGGCGCAGAGGCGCTTATCCAGACAAGCGTGTGCTGGCCGCGGGTTTTGTTTGCGTCATCACAATTTCCTGTTTCGACAGTGTTGTTTCGGTGATAAAAGTGTTTCGGCCAAAAGCCGAAAATTTTCGGTGGCCGAAATTTCGGTGCATCCCTAGTTTTAAATGCTGAGCGCCGTCCTCTGGGAGCAGAACCTATAACCTGTGTGTTCTCCTCAGTGCCCGAGTCCCGCCCCTATAACCCCCCCCCTGTGTGTTCTCCTCAGTGCCCGAGTCCCGCCCCTATAACCCCCCCTGTGTGTTCTCTGTCCTCTGGGAGCAGAACCTATAACCCCCCCCTGTGTGTTCTCCTCAGTGCCCTCAGAGTCCCGCCCCTATAACCCCCCCCTGTGTGTTCTCCTCAGTGCCCGAGTCCCGCCCCTATAACCCCCCCTCTGTGTGTTCTCCGTCCTCTGGGAGCAGAACCTATAACCCCCCCTCTGTGTGTTCTCCGTCCTCTGGGAGCAGAACCTATAACCCCCCCCTGTGTGTTCTCCTCATTGCCCGAGTCCCGCTTCGACCACGACACGACGGAGGAGAGCGGCGAGGACATGGACGAGGAGGAGGAGGACGGGGAGGCCCCCGACGGGACGACCCCACGCCCGGCTCGCACGCCCAGTCCCGCTCAGCCCACCCCCGAGGAGAACTACGTCCCCGACTCCCCGCCCATCTCGCCCGTGGAGCAGAAGAAGGAGCTGCCCAAGTACCTGCCCGCGCTGCAGGTACGCCCCTGGGGTACCCCCCCGGACCGCCCCCCACACCCCCACCTGCCCCCGCTGCCCCCCCCCCCACACACACACTGGATCAGATGCAATTCAAGACCTGGACTGATGACTAAAAGAGACTAGAAACAGAACACTTATGGTGTGACACACAAGACACACAATATGGGAATTAGAAAAGAAGATGCAAAAATAAATGTCAACATTATCTATAGATGAGGTTAGGCCTGGGCAATAAATAAATAAATGATCGTATCGTGATAGACTTTTGATCAATATCAATATAAAACCATGTTCAATATATATCGATAAGAGACCGGACCACCGGATCTAGCAGCTGGGTTTGTTACACAAACACGGTTCCATACTTCTTTACAATATCTGAGTGTTTTTCATTGTTGTGTCGACATTGGAGTGTTGATCAATGAAGAACAGTAGAAGGTCATTAAGTGTTAAACAGAAGGGTTTAAATCCAGCGTGGTAAATCTTAGTCTTTTTAGGTCATTAAAATGATCAGTAGTAATCGATATCGATCAATATGATCATGTTATATCGTGATATGTCTTTCTGCCATATCGCCCAGACCTACATGAGGTAGACATTAATGACAACATTTACGTCATTGAAATGACATTTACCATTATACATGCGCTTTAAAGTTCTCAAGTGTCCATGTGCTGTGTATGCTGTTATAAACACGCGGCTAGTGTCAAAGACTGAGTGGGTTTCTGTGTGTGTGTGTGTGTGTGTGTGTGTGTGTGTGTGTGTGTGTGTGTGTGTGTGTGTGTGTGTGTGTGTGTGTGGGTTTCTATGATGTGTGTGTGTGGTCCAGTCCTCACTTGGTGAGTCCTCTCGTCCCTGCGCTGTGTTGCAGGGCTGTCGCAGCGTGGAGGAGTTCCAGTGTCTGAATCGCATCGAGGAGGGTACCTACGGGGTCGTGTACAGAGCCAAAGACAAAAAGACAGGTGGGGAAACACGCATACGGACCACAGTACCAGTTAGTGGTTCACTGAACCAGTGACACAACTGGGTTCAATCACTCACACGTTTGTTTAATAAGCGTCTTAATGACATGCAAGGACAGCATGCAAATCCTCATCACAGTAAGCCCAAGTCCTGCATGGCGTTTTAGTTAGTATCACGGGCACTATTCCAATGGTGTTGAGAGATATGAGAGATATGCAGTGAAACAGCTAGAACATAAAGTAAAAGTTAAGGTTGTTACATTTTACTTTTTAAATGTGTGGGTTTTGACTACGTGTGTGTGTGTGTGTGTGTGAGTGGTGTGTGTGTGTGAGTGTGTGTGTGTGTGTGTGTGTGTGTGTGTGTGTGTGTGTGTGTGTGTGTGTGTGTGTGTGTGTGTGTGTGTGTGTGTGTGTGTGTGTGTGTGTCTCTTCAGATGAAATCGTGGCGTTGAAGCGGCTGAAGATGGAGAAGGAGAAGGAGGGCTTCCCCATCACGTCCCTGAGAGAGATCAACACCATCCATGAAGGCTCAGCACCCCAACATCGTCAACCGTCCGGGTACGCAGAGATACACACTGAACCCCTCCTCCTCTCTGAGAACACAACGGTTCATCTGAGGGGGGTGGACTCTTTCTGGGTCTCACCATACATGTCTTTATGGTCTTGATTCTTGGGTCACAAACCGAGTCTCGATTCCTGATTTAAAACATGAATCTCGATTCAGTACAGAATGTTTGACGCTGTATCTGTCACTGTCGCAGGAAATCGTGGTTGGAAGCAACATGGACAAGATCTACATTGTGATGAACTACGTGGAGCACGACCTGAAGAGTCTGATGGAGACCATGAAGCAGCCCTTCCTACCAGGTGAGACTAGATATAGTGT
>NC_140280.1:553022-600522 GCF_964030765.1 Micromesistius poutassou | reverse complement strand
AAAGGGTTTTAACTCTGTCTTTTTCTTGCAGCCAACAAAGAGAACCCCCCCCCCCCCCCCCTCTACACATAGAGGATACTGCATGTCCCAGGCCTGAGCAAACGCCGGCAGAGAGAACCCCTGCTCTCTCTGGCAGGCCAGACAGTAAGTGTTGAGCCCAGATCCACCCTGAAGGGAACGCTCCCCCCCTGGCTGATGGACCTGTCCCTCAGAGCACGCCGTTCTACACGTTCCTCTAAATACTGTGAACCGAGAGAGAGAGAGAGAGAGAGGAGAGAGGGAGAGGGAGAGAGGGAGAGGGAGAGAGGGAGTGAATCCATTTCCGTCTCGCACCACGTCCTGCGTTCACAAGCCGTCCGTCCGTCCACTAGCGCCACCACATTCCTGCTGCTAAACAATTTTCTACAAACACACACCCCCCCCCCTGTCCTGCCTCCCCCCCATCCCGCCTCCACCCCCCCGTCCCGCCTCCCCCCCCCTGTCCCCCCCCCGTCCCGCCCCCCCCCCCCGTCCCGCCTCCCCCCCCTCCCCCTCCCGTCCCGCCCCCCCAGCGAGGTCCCCGATAGGAGAGGCTGTTATCTCCTGCTTCCTAACGAGGAGGAACTCAGACACACACACAGAGATAAACCACACGGCCTCCTGTCCGCTCTACATCTTACTGACCTGCCGGTCAGCGGGCCTGGAGGTCTGAGGGCCAGCGGGGCGCTGATTGGCTCCTCCACCCCGTCACTGTGGGGGTCCCTGGGGGGGTCACCGTGGGGGTCACTGGGGGGGGTCACTGTGGGGGTCACTGTGGGGGTCCCTGGGGGGGTCCCTGTGGGGGTCACTGTGGGGGTCCCTGTGGGGGTCCCTGTGGGGGTCCCTGGGGGGGTCACTGTGGGGGTCACTGTGGGGGTCACTGTGGGGGGGTCCCCGAGGGGCTGAGGGAGACACCACAGGCCACAGAGGGGGGGACACACTTTGAATTAGTTGGGCGGAGCTGGATGTGCCGTTTGCGGTGGGCTGCACAGCGGTGCACCGCGCTGTCAGTACTCCTCCTTCACACTGAACTGTTCTCATTCATAATGGAGGCGTTTTAAAAATATGTTGAATCTGAATCAATGTCAAAGTTCTGTTACAGAGAACACAAGGAGAGAAGGGAACTAGGAACAAGTTGACACACATGCCCTCTGATTGGTGCTCCCAGAACGGGGGCCGCTGACTATTTGCACACCATTTGCATTCTTTTATTGTGATGTCACTCTGGTGACACGCTGAAGCGTTTGAACCGCGCGGCGCAGACGCTAGCTGGTGGCATGACTGCAGGGTTACTGACAGTGAAGACCCCCCACCGCGCGCGCGTGTGTGTGTGTGTGTGTGTGTGTGTGTCAAAGCTTGTGTCAGTGTCAGCTTTGATGACTTCTTAAACAGGAGTTGTGACAGCTGTTACCGTAGGTAATATCTCAGAGAGAGAGAGAGAGAGAAAGAAAAAAAACAGCTGTCATTCTTCTGTTTTCTGACATTTCCATTATTTTTAAAAAGTTAGTTTTCAACCCAAATTCCGAGTTATTTATGTCGAGAAACTTCCTCTATGGTAGTCCCATGATTCCCATCTTAATCTAAATTATTTTCTCAATAATGACCAGTGCACTCAAGGCATTTATAACAAGCTTCTGGTGAATAAGTTGCATTTCTGCACATTCCAATTGTGAATTGTACAGAGTAAGCAGAACCGCACAGCAGCGACCGCATGAAACTGTGTCTTCATCATAAAAAATACAAGCACATGATTCCACAGAGGAATCTCGCGGTCTACACTATCAAAGGCTTTTGACAGGTCTACAAAACGCCTGTTACCCTGAGGTGATGAGAGAGGCTGCAGAATAGAGCTCTGGTCTGACTTGAACCTGCATTGAAAAGGCCTAAGTGAACAGGGTTAAAAATCACATGATATCGACCAAAGATTCTGCAATGTTTCCAAGTGCAACTTTAATATGTGACTTTTAAAGTCAATTTTTTATTGACGTCAACGTTATGCAATTTGCCCTGCTGAGAGATTTAGCAATTCAGCATCTAGATTTTCATTATTTTGCAGATTTCCCAGGAGCATTAGCACACCTCGAAGTTACTCAGATGGAAGGAGGATATTAGGGGTTGACAAGAAATATGGATTTTCATTGTGAGAATTTGATTTATCTTTTGTACATCATTTGTACATCATAGGCTACAGTGTTGTCAAATAAATGACCAAAGGGAGCGAAATGGTTTGTCAATGCTGCACAAAATGACCAATCTCTGTTAGAGTTATAGCGCTCTGTTGATGTGTGGAAGAGGTGCCAGTATTAAATTAATCTGATAGATATTCTTCTAGTGGAGCTAATAAGCTAAGTCTAGCTAGGACCCAGGCTTAGATTCTTCTAAAATATATGCTTCTTCTTCTGTATCAAATCAAATATTGACCTTTATTGAGATTACTACAGGGTTTGAATACAAAACGAAAACCTGTACATGGATTTTGAAAGTGTTTGACTATTATTGAGTTGAATCATGAACTAAATTGTTTACTCATTTTCTCTCTCTTCTGAATTCTTGGCCGAGTTTGAATTTGGTTTATATGAATGCAGCTGGGATACTTTCCTGTCTTGCATGATTAGCTCTTGTGTTTTGTATTTACTGCTTCATTACGCAATCAGCTGCTGTACTTGCCAGTTTTGAGGGGATGCTGTCCCTTATATAAGAGGTTAGAATTGTATGTGACCCTAGTGCTCTTGTCGCTGTGAGTTTGCTGCGGGAGAGAGGTTCTACTGTGTGTTGAAGTGTGACTCGGTAAGAGTTGGCACAGGAGGGTTCAGTGTAGCTTCAATAAATGGATATGCACTCAATTAGGGAACATAACAGTAATACAATTCCATAAGAAAAGGGTCTGGTCGGCCAGTTAAGCCAGTTATTGGTGAACGATCCTATCTTATTCTCTAAAACATGCAACGGTGAAGGCTTTACTTTGGACTATTTGATTCTATACTGAAACTTAAACACTTTGACTCAAGTGACACTTTGACTTTATACCTTTACACTCAGTGTATATAAGCACTTGTTAGGCTCCAACGTTGTGGGGCCCTGTCTGTGTGCAGTGCACAGAAGAGACTCTTGGATATAAAAGCAACATTTGCAACGACGCACAATAATTGTGTCTCTTCTCCCACAGATCAGAAGCAGGACCCCCGGTCAACCTCTATCTTCTGGGACACAACTCCGCCCTCTTTCAAGCCTCTCTTGCCAAAGAATGTTCTGGATCGCTGTCAGCCCCCCCCCCCCCCCCCCCCCCTAGGAGCCGCGCTGCTGCCACCCCAGATCAGAACAACAACAACAACACAGCGCAGGATGGGAGCCTGCGCGTTCGGTGTGTCTTCCGTCTTCCCCCCCTGGAGCAGAGCCCCCCTCCGGGCTCCAGCCGGCCCCCCGGGAAACAAACGGAACGGTGGAGCGTCACGACCGCTCCATGGATGTTTACCACGCGGGATACAAGCAGGACGCACGGGGAGTCCTCCTGAAGGCACTGGGGTCCTTCTGAAGGCACTGGGGTCCTTCTGAAGGCACTGGGGTCCTTCTGAAGGCGCTGGGCTCCTTCTGAAGGCACTGGGGTCCTTCTGAAGGCACTGGGCTCCTCCTGAAGGCACTGGGGTCCTTCTGAAGGCACTGGGGTCCTTCTGAAGGCACTGGGCTCCTCCTGAAGGCACTGGGGCCTCGAGAACCACGACGGCGACATCCCTCTCCTCCTCTCGCTCTCTCTCTCGCTCTCTCTCTCTCTTGCTCGCTCTCTCTCTCTCTCCTCTCAAAGAGCCGAGCGAGGAATGAATTCCACGGCGGGTTTTTCTGGTACTAAAGACGTCATGTGTTCACCGCTGATTGTTGGACACGGCGAGGACGAACGCGTACGACGATTCACGGGACGGAGACACGGACGAGGTGTCTTTCTTTTGAGCTTTGATCTGTCTCTACATTCCAGAATGGAACCTCTTCCTCCTCCTCCTCCTCCTCCTCCCCCCCCCCCAGCCCCGCCCTGCATCGCTCTTCTGAATGCCAACCCCGTCGTCTGGTCTTTTCTTTACCCCCCCCGCCCTTCTCTTCATAACCTTCTCGTCATGTCTTTAAAGTATAGTGTGTATCGTGGAAAACAAATCGAGGAATTTGGAATGCATGGAACTTTATATCCAAGACCTAACACTGTTCATCATGACCTGACACAGGCCATCGGGACACGGACCAGACACGTAGACTAGGGAGAAGAGGATTTGTGTTTCTAAAGGTTTAAAGGTGGGGGGAAGAGACGCCACGGGGGAATGCGGCCACAGGAGCAGCCACTATCTTCAAGAGTCGTGATTTGGAATGGAGCCATGTGGACAGGTTCTTGTCAGCCATTACAAGCCATTCAAGATAACGTTTACCCACAATGCTCGTGGTGATGATGTTTTATCAACCGCTCCACGACATTTGGGCCTCAGATATTTTTCTTGTTGTTGGATATGATCAATTATTTGTATTGTTTTGTTACAATATTTTTTTTCAATTTTGTTTTTTCATTTTTTTTTACAGTTCAGTTATATCGCCTTAATCTTCAAATCACATTATTATTTATATTGTTTTAGAGGAAAGAATGACATATTTTGATATATTTCATGTTTACCCATGATACAGCATATTATATTAATTGTGCCGCTTATTTATCCGTGTATCAGCTGGAAGACTGGTAACAAAAAGATTAATTTATATTTTTGGGGATTTTCGCGTTATGTTTGTAATAATTTAAGATATTATTTATTTTTTATTCATGGGTTTAAGATAATTTTGTTACTGTCATGAACGTTTTGGATACGTTATCAATAATTCTTAAAGCAATAGTGGACAAGTAAGGAAAGCTAAAGAGCACAACTCTGTGTCGTCGTGGAGATGGTGGTTGAGGAGCGCGTCGCCTCTGTCCGTCTCACCACCGTTGGATCATTCGCATCTCGTTAGAAGTCTAAAAAGGTACGCGGGGACATCACCTCACGTCCTACAACCGCTGGGTTGACAACAAAAAACAACAACACCAAGGCCTCACCTGTAAACAGAGTTTGGTACCGCACCAGATCGTCCCAACCCACCAATGACGAGACTTACGTCGGCTTCTGGCGTCGGCCAACCCGCCGATCGGAGCCGATCCGACCGTCACTTGGGGGTGTTATCGTTTAAAGGCACTGCAGGGCAGCAGAGAGGCACCGGAAAAAAATCAGACCAGTCGTAACCACGTTACCGCGGAAACAGCAGCAGGCCGGTCACACGTTGCCATGGAAACGGACCCGGGGCCACTCTCTCCTCCTCACCGGAGATGTGGTTCTTCTGACCCCCTCCGAGACGGTTCTCTTCGGCATGTCCTCACTCCCAACCCCCCCCCCCCCCCCACGGTGTGTGTGTGTGTGTGTGTGTGTGTGTGTGTGTGTGTGTGCGCGTGTGTGCGTGTGCGTGTGTGTGTGTATGTTCACACACTCTGAAATGGTGTCAGCATCGATTTGGAACCACAACCAGAACACTTTTTTTTTTTCACTTGCCTTTTTTTTTTTTTTTGCTTGCTTGCTTTTCTTTCTTTTCTTCAAACGTTTATTTTTTTTTTTTTGCCGGCGTCCAGAACTGCAAAATCAACTCCGATCTCTGCCTCACAGACAGTTGTCATGGAAACTTCTCAGGTCAGTGTTCTCCCCTGCTGTAGTCCCTGCAGTGCATTGTGGGACATGCGGTTTGGTACTCAAAGTGTACTCTTCTAGGTCAAACATCGTGAGGCCTTCAACCAACGACCCGTCAACGTCTGCAGTATACGGTATTCTACATACTGTGTACTGTACACTATATGCTGTACAGTGTACAGTATCTGTCTTCGCCTGCTGGGAAAACTATTGCATGCCACCCGGGCGGCGCAGGAGACCTCGACGTCACCTGTTGTTCCTTCTGTTTGTGTGTACTGATGTACCTGTGTGTGTGTGTGGGGGGGGGTGGGTGGGGGGGGGGGGGGGGGGGGGGGTCTATGGCTACACTATTCTTAAAACACCGCTTGACATGGAAACACCGACCCACCCATATGAATAATGCAACTAATTTGATGGTCACACTATCTATAGGCAACCTCTCTCATTTTTGATGTTCTATGCAATGAATCATATTAGCGAATTGTATGAACGGGACGGAGAACAAGGACACACAGAGAGCCACTGGACGACCACATGGCCACGCCTACTAATAACAACACCGCCTTTAGAACAAATCTACAACTAATGAGGAAACGCTGCGATTGTGTTTGTATGCAAGTCGTCCGCCGGTGGAGGAGGAAAGCAACTGTTGCATCCGTATATTTAGACGCTTTGATTGTCTTTATTTCGTTTGATGGTGGACAGCGTCGATGACCAGAGTTATCAGAATTTAAGAAACTCAACACAGCGACCCCTCGCACCGCTCTCAGCTCAGCTCATTAACCACAGAACGCGTTGTGTTACCCGGGCGGCCTCAAGAGGCAGCGGGCACAGAGAAACACCTGACAAGAAATGCCAGGAAAATGTTTCTTCAAATCCACACAGACGCGGTGTGGTAAGAGGAGCCAGTATTTGAATGATCCATTAAATTCAGATCTAAAAAAAAACTGGATATGATATAGATATATAATAAATAGATATATACAGAATAGAGATTCATATATTTACTGCGTTGCCACCACAGCGCTCAGGGGTCGACAGCAGAAGGAAATAAGGGATGTAGTAGTTAGTCTGCTTTTACAGAAAGTGGGACTCAAACCACAACACCAATTATATTATAGACAGCAAATAGGATCTGATAATGATATATCCAATAGCATTTATTTAATTATTATTAAATATTTATGAAATCTCTAACATGACACAGGATAATGACCATAATCTATTTTTCAAGACATTCCCTAACTCGAAGAAAGGGTTGCATGTGTGTGTGTGTGTGTGCGTGCGTGTGTGTGCGTGTGTTGGCGTGTGCAAGATAAAAAATAAATATACAGTGTAACATTGCTGACACATTCTACACTCCAAATGAAATCATCTGAATACTTGAGTTCAGGAGTTTGCGTGAACACTAGTGAAGACGAAATTATAAAAAAAAATCTACGAGATCCTCTTAATATCGCCAGCCTGCTAAATTAGTTGGTGAATGATTTATTTATCTATTTATCAAAAGGTAAAAATAGACCAGGCAATGTATAGAGTCAACATTACCTGACCATGGATTTATTTAAGCATGACTTAAGAAAAAGGGTATAATAGATAATATATAAAGTTATTTTTGTGAGTGTATTTTTTACAAGATTTTAATATAATTTTATCATACAGATGGATATGGAGGAGACTTTACAGACCTTAACCGCTGAAACCCAGAATGTTTTCTTTGATATCTGGCATATTGAAGTACAACATCAACAATCTATTAAATACTAAGTCCAAAATATTCCCATTTCTAACCTGATATAATTCAGAACTAGGTTTCCGTTCAGCATTGATCTTAAGGATGAATGCAAAGTTGAAAACGCCATCGACCAATCGGCAACTTTGTTCAACCAATTGAATGCATGCATTGGTCGATAATTCAGCCATTGGTTCGAATCCCTGATGTTAGCGTCGCTGTTAGAATCTGGATCGTGTCTTCAGTCAGTGGCACTGCCTGGTTCCTTCCTACGGCCCTCGAGCAACTCACACGCCAACTGCCACCCAGTGAACGATCTCACCGTAGAAATTATCCAATCCAGTGTCGTTAAAGTTGTACGCAACGTTTTAAGTTATCATATCCAAATTCCTACCTTATTCCTAATTCCTGTTGTATGTTTTTGGAGGTTTGTACAAACATGTTTTTACAATCACTTTTGCCTCAGGAAAGCACAGACTACATGCACCGTTGTGACGAATGTGCTTAAAAGACTACACATGATAATGAATGGCTTTACGCAGGCACAGATATTTCTTTTACTTCTTTATATTGAAAAAAACAATCCAAACCTAATTAGAGCTGTGCACAGAGAATTCGTTTTTTCTTTTTCTTTTTGTCCTTTTGTGTAAATACAGCCATGGAGGGTGAAATAAATATGCATATAGCAGTAAGGGCTTCAAAGTACAATACTGGTGGTGGGTCAGAAAGCCATGCTGTTGCCTCCCTCTAGTCAAGTGAACAACAGCCTCTCTGTAGACTAGAGCCGCTCTGTTGTCTCGGTGACTTCACCACAGAGCCGTCCGCCATTCCAAATTCCCTCCTGCTCACTCCCACAGGCAACTAAACACTGAGTGCTCTTTGACTGGCAAGCAGGCACTATTAGGCAATAAAAGGATGCAAATTAATGCTAAACAAATTGTGCGGATGTGAGTTGTGCATGCTGAAATGTAGAGTTGATATTGATCGTAAAATGAGAACGTAGAGTGTAGGATCCTTTTTCATTTGTTTCCAAGTCAAATTGGCTCCCGAGTTTTTCTACTAATGTTGACTGACTTTGTGTTTGGGGTAGGAATCGGAGAAGCTGGTACAAATGCATTCACATATACAATACTTTCTACAATGTCAGATTCAAACGGTGTCCCGTGAGACAGACCTGTTGGTCAAAACGTACACATGAGAGAAATAACACATGACCGGTTGTTGTTTTTTTGCCCCAAAAAAAGATTCCTAAAACTTTTTTTGAAAAAAAGAAAGGATTTTACAGGGAAACACAATTCTCATGGGGGGAAAAAAATAAAATAAAAAGGTACAAATTCCATGTTTCACTTTAAAAGCATCCGGGAGTGTTTTTCATCCGTCACGTGTAAAGAGTAGTCGATGAATTAAAATGACAAGTGCATGATGTAGAGAAGTGCCCCCCATCCTCCCCATGTCACAAACGGTGACCTTCACCCTCTCACCCTCTCAGTCGCAGCCTCTCTCAGTGTATATAGCAGAAGAGGAAGCTGCAGCCACAGTCCGCTCCAAACAGACACCGAGTGAATGCCACCCAAGAGACGTGTCCTGTACGACACGTCTCTGCATATACACACATCCAGACCACACGTCACGGGACAGGACGGGCGCTACGCCCCTCCATCCTCCTGCCCTAATCTAGTGCTTTTATGTAATGAACAACAACAAAAAAATATCAAAAGGAGCATTTGTTGATTTTAATATTAAAAATAAAAAAAATGCATTGTGTACGTATGTGGCTGGCTCGTGCGGACTGTTCAAAATTATGTAAAAAATAAGAAAAAAAGGTTGTATTCTGACAAAAAAAAAAAAAACTAAAACATTGGTCTGTGTAGAGTTTCTAAACATGTTGTGTTTGTAAAACGAAATGATATCAAAAACAAAAAAACTTCAACGGGGAAGGGGTATGCCGGCTTCCATGTAAAAAAAATGTTGGGTGGAGAAGACAGAGAGGTTCTAGAAGATAAATAAGAGTCGCCAATTGGAAATGGAAAGATCAAATGAAAAAAAAAGATTCCTAAACTTTCATTGGATGAAACTATACGAAAAAAACCATTAAAGAAAAAAGAGGAAAACGACCAATGCTAATGTGTCCCATTCACTGTTGTAAGTGCAATGAGCCCAACTGAGTGTCTCCCATTGTGAACCCTGTGTGTGTGTGTGTCCGTGTTTCCCTTCTGTACAATGGCTGTAGTGGACCTGGTGCGTCATAACATGTAATGTGATGAATGACAAATTATGAACTTACAATACATTTCAATCAGGAATAAGAAATAAAATACAAATATATATATATAAAAGGGAAACGGGTGTGTTCGTCTCCTTTTGGTTTTCTTAAAAGAAATGACTTGAAGCTGTTGATCTACTCTGATTGAATGATGCAGACTCTACTGTGGGAAATGTGCGCTGCTGTGATTAGAAACAAGTTCTTGAAAGGCGGTATCTTTTGTTTTAGCAACTCAAACGTCTTCCTTGACTACCTGCTGATTTCTGAACTTCCACTTGCATTTTCAGGAATCCTTTTTATTTGAATTAGATGAACAAATCTTCAGGATGTTTCCCTCAAGTGAAATATGTTCTGTGATATAATGTCTTCCATCATTGGAAAGTGATAGTCTAGATATCTGGCCTTACTGAAATATACCTCACAATACATGGCTTGAATGATACTTTCCACCAAAAATATGCCAATCCTTTACATTGTTTGGTATAATTATGGTTATTAAAATAATATAGAAATATGCACCTACTTTTATTCAGAATGTACAAATACTTTCTGACTAGTATCTTCAAATACTTACTATAAATACACCATTATCCCATATTGAAAACTGAAAAAACACAAAAACACAGTAGTATATCAAAACTGAAATTAGGATTTTATTAAGACATTTTCCCCCA
The DNA here is from genome assembly GCF_964030765.1 of Micromesistius poutassou. Classification (NCBI taxonomy): domain Eukaryota; kingdom Metazoa; phylum Chordata; class Actinopteri; order Gadiformes; family Gadidae; genus Micromesistius; species Micromesistius poutassou. The sequence continues at coordinate 590,157 of NC_140280.1, read as the reverse complement.
TAAATTATTAATTCATCTATGTACCATCTAATGTTACCCCTTAACTTCCCCCCACCTTAAAACAAAGTTATTTAGTTTCGCTTTCACCAAAAACTGTTTAAATACTATCAAAAATAATCAATTGCACGGAATGCCATTTTGTGTTTACCTCTGTGCAGTACACGTATAACATCAAGTCATGAAAATCCAAAATTAAACTCAACTTAAAAATACAGTTTAGAGAAAAATGGCGACAGAAGAAACATAAAACCGTGTAGTGGGTGTTAAACGGGATTATAGCATTATTAAAAATATTGTAAGAATTTTGGGAATTTTGAGTTTTTACCAGGGCTAGAAAGACCATACAGTCACAATAGGCCTTCAGGAAACCTTAGAATGCAGCATGTGCAACAATGGACTACGTCCCATGAGGACTGAAGAAGTAATACTAATAATATTTATTTGTATCTTCTGTTCAGTTATCATTGAACAGCAAAGCGAGCAAATACTTCTCATGCCAATTCTGTTAAAAAAGGAATTAAGATTTAGAAAACGGACTAGTGGCTTGTAACACAAACAGCTGCTAGTCTCCGTTCTTATAGAAGGGGCGATGGAGTAGTGTGGAGAGGTCCTTACATTCTGTGTGTTAGCAGTAAATCAGAACATTTGATCATGTCAAAGACCGGAGAAAAAAAAACAATATATACCGGAAATAAAGTCCTAAAATGGGTAATATGAATATTATTCAACATAAACCCAAGGCAAGTCACAGAAATATGCTACATTTAACGCGCATCCAAAAAGGCAAGGCCACTCGTGTCACCGCCTGTGGTAAAAACAAAAAGCTGCAAGAGGTGGATTTGATTTAAATCCACTTTGCTTTCTATGCAGCAGGATTGTGGATGTAGTGTCTCTTAATGCTCCAACACACACACACAACTGCACCTCCACCCAACAGGTGAGCAGCAGGGTGGTGCTGGCGTGGACTGGGTTACTGTGAGGGTGGTGTGATGAGGTCAAAGGTCACCCGGCGCTACAAAAGGCAGACAGAAGCCGTCTTCATGACGGCTGTGATGAATGCTTCACCTTGGAGAAACTTCATATACGATTTAGCTTTGTAGAAAAATAGGAATGTGTCATATGTATATCACATAGGTATATTATGAATATAATTTACTATTAACCGTAATCTGGTGGTCGATGTTCAGAATAGTAGTTGTACGAAATAGAGTATGAAATCAACTTATGCTACCTGAAAATGATGGAGCAGTAGCTGCATTATAGCGGTAATAAGGATGCCTTTAAGTTTATAACGGGAGTGTACATTCTGAAGTGGAGCTGAACGGAGTAAAGCCACTCTTCCTATCCATGCATACTTTACAAGCAATACGCCCGCCGTAGCGTTCGGACCCACACCTTCATCCGCCGTCACGGAATAATATCCTTTTTTATTATCAGTCACTTAGCAATCCCGTTATCCCGTTTTTGCCGTAGAGACGCGTGGGGCCATCTCTCATCCTGTTTCGTGGAATACTGTTTGTGATGAGTGCGATTCAGGACCAGTAAACCTCAGACCTGTACAGACCTGTGTGTGTAGCCTCCAGCTCACCAAGCATTTGGTTATGCTCGTTACGCCTTTCCACTAAAGCAGTCGGGCATAGGGCTCATCTCTGCAGTCTTATTAGTTCATAGGTTCGTTTATTAATTAGTACCATTTGGTTGTTTTTTTATCCCTCTCATTCAGACTTTTTTTTTTTTTACCTGGGGATTGATTTAATGTGACGTCCGTCCTGACCCTCCCTCACCACTAGAGGGAGCGGCTCATTCTCAAACTCTGTGCTACACGACTAGAGAGAGAGAGAGAGAGAGAGAGAGAGAGAGAGGGAGAGGGAGAGGGAGAGGGAGAGGAGAGAGAGAGAGAGAGAGAGAGAGAGAGAGAGAGAGAGCAGGGGTCGTGATGACCCAACGCAGCACAGACAAAGTCTGAGACGTCTGTGCTGGCTTGCTGGCAGCGAGTGAGGGAGGGAGAGGGGTGGGTGAGTGTGATGGTGTTGCTGCCGCGGGGGGGGTGGGGGGGGGGGGGGGCCCGTTCAGACAGAGGGAGACGGCGGTCGACGGTCTCCACTCTGTCTTCATGCAGGGCTCATCACTCAGCAGCTGACACCACAACCATGATGATGATGATGATGATGATGACGATAAAGGAGACAGACTGTAGGTTGCCGTGGCGACGTGAGGAAGCAACAGGGAGGCGGTCGGGGACATAAAGCCGCCGTTGGTCCTGAGAGGGCGTCAGTTGGAGGGGAGGAGGAGGAGGAGGAGGAGGAGGAGGAGGAGGAGGAGGAGGTCGAGGGCAGAGGAGCGTCAGTAGATGTTGGGCAGAGTCGTGTATTTCCTGTTGAAGTACCCGCCGGTGTACAGCCAATCCGGGGAGCCGGTGAAGGGGTTGTTGCCCTGCTGGAACCACCTGGAAGCATTCCACACACACAGGTGAGCAGGACTCAGAGAAGGAGGACACGCCCATCACCAGATACGGACTGTGGGGAACACCACCATCCCAAATGACACGGCTCCTCTCCTCAGCACCAACACTGGAATTAGGGCTGCTCGAATTTTTGGAAAAAATTAGAGTCACGATTCTTCAAACGATTCTTTTTGAGTTTGAAAATAAAATGCATTTGACTTGCACTTGAACTTCATAATTTTTTTTTTTTTTTCAAAAGAATCGTTCCAACTAGATTTTTATTAATTTGGAGATCGTTTGACCCAAGAATCGAAATCGTGATCAAAATTCGATTAATTGCACAGCCCTAACTGGAATGATTGAATGTCCTATGAGAGTCGATGCCAGGTGGTTGAACCTGGGCCATTCCAAAATAAGTAAGAAGCAGAAATCCCTGAACAATCTCTGGGAAGACCAATGAAGGAGGAGAGAGGTTGGAAGGGAATGACGGCGGTCCAAGCTGTGAGGACCCGTTCAGGGCTGGACCTCACCCTACATAGGACGGATGTGCCCCCAGTGTGTCACTTTACATTTCACAATCATGTTTTGAAGAAGTCTGACGATAAGCCTACGATGTTGATGCTGGTGCTAGCCTCCAGTTATGTGTCTGCACTGTGGAAGATGCAACGCCCACTGTTGATGTTTGAATATGAAATCAAATGGGATGAGGTAACGGACTGGTACGGCTCCAACTACACCAACCCGCCCATCCTGCCCTCTGAATCGGAGGGTTTTTTTGACTACAGAAGCGCCAGCCTAACCTAACCTAACCTAACCTAACCTAACCTAACCTAACCTAACCTAACCTAATCTAACCTAACCTAACCTAACCTAACCTAATCTAACCTAACCGTGCGTTCACACAAAAAGACACATTTGTTGCCTGGTCGCGGCGTCGCCTGAGTTTTGTTGTCATAATCCGTCACTGTAGTTATTTGAGCTTTTTAGTTATTTGAAGTTTTATCCCGCAAATATAGTCAGTGTGCATGAGGAGGTTGAGTTGTTGTGGAAGGACCAGAGACGTCAGAGAACCTGACAGTCTATTCCTAATAACATCTGGCGGTGCACAGCTTTTGGCTGTGATGTTATATAATATATTATATAGACATTTAATATTATATGATATAATATAACAGTCTCTACGTTGACTTTGTAGGAGCCGTGTCTCCCGGTGGCGTTTGGTGTGAACACACAGTAAGGCTCCTCCTCATCCCCGCCCCGACGGCCGGCCAGCAGACAGAAGGTCGTACCTCGTGGACCAGTCCTCTTGGCTCCTGGCTCTCTCCTTCCTGGCCTCTCTCTGCTTCTGCTCCAGCCTCTCCTTCTGTCGACTGGCCTCGTCTGGGGAACACACACGGCGCAGTTTAAACACACAGCGCAGTTTAGACAGGGCCGCCACATGGATCAACAGTGACGTGTTTATGGGAAGGGTTTCTTCAACAGATCAGGTCATCTTTCAGAAGATGCCAAGAAAACGGTCAGGCTTTACTAAAACACGCTACAATTTTATTTGTCAAAATTCACTCCACAGTTGTGAAGTTGTGTTCAAGAGCATTTTGCCTGAATGTGTCTGCCACGAATGTGAACAATATAAAAATATAGCACTCACCCATGTAAAGAGCACCGCACTAAAGTTACCCATTTAAAAACAGTGTTACCCATGTTAAAACAGGACTTAAGCTACCCATGTTAAAACAGGACTTAAGCTACCCATGTTAAAACAGAACTTAAGCTACCCATGTTAAAACAGAACTTAAGCTTCCCATGTTAAAACAGGACTTAAGCTACCCATGTTAAAACAGGACTTAAGCTACCCATGTTAAAACAGGACTTAAGCTACCCATGTTAAAACAGAACTTAAGCTTACCATGTTAAAACAGGACTTAAGCTACCCATGTTAAAACAGGACTTAAGCTACCCATGTTAAAACAGGACTTAAGTTACCCATGTTAAACAGGACTTACGTTACCCATGTTAAAACAGGACTTAAGTTACCCATGTTAAACAGGACTTAAGTGACCCATGTTAAACAGGACTTAAGTTACCCATGTTAAACAGGACTTAAGTTACCCATGTTAAACAGGACTTAAGTGACCCATGTTAAACAGGACTTAAGTGACCCATGGTAAACAGGACTTAAGTTACCCATGTTAAACAGGACTTAAGTGACCCATGTTAAACAGGACTTAAGTGACCCATGTTAAACAGGACTTAAGTGACCCATGTTAAACAGGACTTAAGTTACCCATGTTAAACAGCACTTAAGTTACCCATGTTAAACAGGACTTAAGTGAGCCATGTTAAACAGGACTTAAGTGACCCATGTTAAACAGGACTTAAGTGACCCATGTTAAAAGAGGACTTAAGTGACCCATGGTAAACAGGACTTAAGTGACCCATGTTAAAAGAGGACTTAAGTGACCCATGGTGAACAGGACTTAAGTGACCCATGGTAAACAGGACTTAAGTGACCCATGGTGAACAGGACTTAAGTTACCCATGTTAAAAGAGGACTTAAGTGACCCATGGTGAACAGGACTTAAGTGACCCATGTTAAACAGGACTTAAGTGACTTAAGTGACCCATGGTGAACAGGACTTAAGTGACCCATGGTGAACAGGACTTAAGTTACCCATGGTGAACAGGACTTAAGTGACCCATGTTAAACAGGACTTAAGTGACCCATGGTGAACAGGACTTAAGTGACCCATGGTGAACAGGACTTAAGTGACCCATGGTGAACAGGACTTAAGTGACCCATGGTGAACAGGACTTAAGTGACCCATGGTGAACAGGACTTAAGTGACCCATGGTGAACAGGACGTACCCATCTGGCCGTTCTCCATGGCCCTGATGTCGGGCCGTAGCCGGGCGTCCGTGGGGGGCAGCGCGGCCTCCATGCCCGGCTCCATCTCGTTCAGAGACATGGCGAAGCTGGTGAAGTTATACATCTGGGGAGGGAAGGACTCAGGGTCAGGGAGGAGGGAGAGAGTGAGTGAGTGAGTGAGTGAGTGAGTGTATCAGTGAGTGAGTGAGTGTATCAGTGAGTGAGTGAGTGTATCAGTGAGTGAGTGAGTGGTTCTTCACCGTGGGGGAGTGTGGAGTGAGTGAGTGAGTGTTCACCGTGGGGGAGTGTATCAGTGAGTGAGTGAGTGAGTGAGTGAGTGAGTGTTCACCGTGGGGGAGTGCGCGGGCCTGGAGGCGATGAGTGAGTGAGTGTATGAGTGAGTGAGTGTATGAGTGAGTGAGTGTATCAGTGAGTGAGTGAGTGAGTGAGTGAGTGAGTGAGTGTTCACCGTGGGGGAGTGTATGAGTGAGTGAGTGTATGAGTGAGTGAGTGTTCACCGTGGGGGAGTGTATGAGTGAGTGAGTGTATGAGTGAGTGAGTGCATGAGTGAGTGAGTGTTCACCGTGGGGGAGTGCGCGGGCCTGGAGGCGATGAGTGAGTGAGTGTATGAGTGAGTGAGTGTTCACCGTGGGGGAGTGAGTGAGTGAGGGGGGTACCGTGGGGGAGTGAGTGAGTGAGGGGGGTACCGTGGGGGAGTGAGTGTATGAGTGAGTGAGTGTTCACCGTGGGGGAGTGAGTGAGTGAGGGGGGTACCGTGGGGGAGTGAGTGTATGAGTGAGTGAGTGTTCACCGTGGGGGAGTGTATGAGTGAGTGAGTGAGTGTATGAGTGAGTGAGTGCTCACCGTGGGGGAGTGTGCGGGCCTGGACGCGATGAGTGAGTGAGTGTATGAGTGAGTGAGTGAGTGTATGAGTGAGTGAGTGAGTGAGTGAGGGGGGTACCGTGGGGGAGTGCGCGGGCCTGGAGGCGATGCGCCACAGCAGGGTGCTCCCCGGGATGACGGACACGGTGTCCTGGGCCTCGGGCATGTCGTCAGAGACGTCGTTCTCCTTCCTCTCCTCCTCCTGCACACACACACACACACACACACACACACACACACACACACACACACACACACACACACACACACACACACACACACACACACACACACACACACACACACACACACACACACACTTTAGTTGCGAGCAGGCGGTGCTGATGGAGGTGAGGGCCAGTAGGGGGCGCTCAGCCCTCTGTCTACATGTTTTCTTTGTACATGCAGCAGCTGGAATTTAAACATCTATTAGCTCCATTTAGTGTGAAGGCCTCAGAGAAAATGTGAACGCGACAAAACAGTTCTGGGTTCATTCATATCCACGTGTGTGTCTGCACGTGTGTGACCTGTCTGTGTGCGTCTGTGACCTGTTTGTGTGTGCGTCTGCGTGTGTCTGTGACCTGTCTGTGTGTGTCTGTGACCTGTCTGTGTGTGTGACCTGTCTGTGTGTGTCTGTGACCTGTCTGTGTGTGTCTGTGTGTGTCTGTGACCTGTCTGTGCTTCCTGCTCTCTCCTTTCTTCTCCGTCTTCCTGTGGTTCTCAAAGGTCTGAGGATCCACGCTCCACATGCACTCCGTCCACTTCCCGTAGATCACGCAGTGCTTCCGTTTACTGGAGAGAGACAGACGGGACAACTTAGTTTAGAATGTGCACAGGGGAAGATTTGAGTTGCAGAGTTTTTTGAAAATAAACGAACCCCCAAAAACGTCCCCCCCCCCTCCCTCCCTCTCTGCTCACTCCCTCCCTCTCTGCTCACTCCCTCCCTCCCTCTCTGCTCACTCCCTCCCTCCCGCTCTGCTCACCCCCTCCCTCTCTCTCTGCTCCCCCCCTCCCTCTCTGCTCCCCCCCTCCCTCTCTGCTCACTCCCTCCCTCACTCTCTCCACCGTAGAGAGGTGTCTTTTCTCTTAGTCGTTTAGAAGAGAACATTTCAAGACATTGTAGTCGAAGGCAGATGACGTCATAAGGCAGCGACCACATCATAAACATTGTTTTGAGAGCCTGCGGGTGAACGGACGGTCCAGGTGGACTCTGACCTCCTCCTCTCACCTCTTGTCCTGGATGTAGCCCTCCACCCGATGGAGCTCCTTCCCAAACATCCCACAGGGCTTGAAGTTCAGCACACACTTGTCCCCCGTGCTGAAGGGAGGGAGAGAGGGAGAGGGAGAGGGGGAGGGGGAGAGGGAGAGGGAGAGGGGGAGACACAGAGGGAGGGAGAGATACAGAGGGAGGGAGAGACGCAGAGGGAGAGGGGGAGACGCAGAGGGAGGGAGAGAGAGGGAGAGGGAGAGAGGGAGGGAGAGAGAGAGGGAGAGGGGGAGAGGGAGAGGGAGAGAGGGGGAGACACAGAGGGAGGGAGAGAGAGGGAGAGGGAGAGAGGGAGGGAGAGACACAGAGGGAGAGGGGGAGAGGGAGAGGGAGAGACACAGAGGGAGGGAGAGAGGGAGGGAGAGAGAGAGGGAGAGGGAGAGAGGGAGGGAGAGAGAGAGGGAGAGGGAGAGAGGGAGGGAGAGAGAGAGGGAGAGGGAGAGAGGGAGGGAGAGGGAGAGAGGGAGGGAGAGACACAGAGGGAGATGGATGTAAGGTACCTGGCCATGAATTGGAGATGGGAACAGAGTAAATGAATGCCAAATGGGGGGCGGTCAGAGTGAGCTCCTGTAGTTTGGGCTGCCTAATGACAGTGGGCGTATAACTACCGGCGGTAACCTGTGACGGTCAGTGGTTAAACGCGTGGTCTTTATCCAGTCGGCCGGCCCTGTGGCCCTGGGGCCCCGTGGCCCCGGGGCCCTGTGAGCAGGTGGCTCGGTGTACCTGTGGTTGAGGATCTCCACGGTGCCGTACTGCTCGATCCACAGCGAGCCCAGGATGATGTTGTGGACGCAGCAGAAGGGGTTGCTCCACGTGTACGCCTCGTTGAACCTGGAGGGGCGGACGAGGAGAGCCATGGCCTTCAACCACAGACACAGTAACAGACAGACAGTAACAGACAATAACAGACACACACACAGACAGACAGACACAGACAGTAACAGACACACAGACAGCAAGAGACGGTAACAGACATGGACATGGTAACAGAATCAGAGACACACAGTAACAGACACAGACACACACAGTAACAGACACACAGAGACACACAGACACAGAGACACACAGTAACAGACACAGACACACACAGTAACAGACACATAGACACACAGTAACAGACACACAGAGCCACACAGTAACAGACACAGAGACACACAGTGACAGTCTACAGCGGTACTGACTTTAGCAGTTCCATTGTTATCGTCCCCTTTGGCTCCGCCTCCACACTCTTGCCCCAGAACTTGAGCTTGGGGTAGATGGAGCCGTGGAAGACAAAGTCCCCGGCCAGGCTCTCTGCGTGGAAGGCACTGACCGGAGGGTGGTGGGACACCTGCTCCGACACCAGGCGGTAGCCCTGGTCCTCCCTGGGCACAGAGCAGAGCACTGGGAGCTATTGGGTGGTTCAGCACCGCGCCATCCATCACATTCCATTTGGTTCATTTCAAAAAGGTAAAATTATACTTTAAACTGAAACATAAATAATGTCCAAAGAGGATTAGGCTGCAATCGAACCTGTGCGTAAGCACGTAGCACGCAAACTCAACAGAGAGCTGGTTTACAACCCAGAGCCGTGGTTCTGTCAATCAACCGTACAAACCACACTGACTCAGTGACTGAGTGAGTGAGTGAGTGAGTGAGTGAGTGAGTGAGTGAGTGAGTGAGTGAGTGAGTGAGTGAGTGAGCACCTGGTCAGTTCGTAGGTCTCTCCCAGGAGGGGGTTGAAGGGTTTCCCGGTTCTGTCCCACTGAGAGGCGACTGCTGACACAGCAAACGCTGCCACCGCCTGCAGAGAGACGCAAGCAGTTTCACAAACGCAACGTGACACGAAAGACAGTGTGTGTGTGTGCATGCGTGCGTGTGCATGCATGCGTGTGCATACCTGCATGCGCTGTATGGAGTCGGGCAGGGTGCAGGCCTTGTTGAGCAGGTACGTGTGCTCCATGTACTCTGAGATCCTCTGCAGGAAGCTGAGCGGCTCGTTGAAGGCGATGGGCATGGTGATCTTGGACAGTTCCTACGGCAACAACAAAGCATCAATCATCCTCTGCACCCGTTGACTCGACCGCGTCTGAAGACCCCCGACTACGACAAGAGGATTCAGCCGCCCTGCCGACATGGGAGGTGCTGCAGGTAGGAGCTGTGATATAAGTGCAGCGTCGTTGGTGAGAAACGGCGCAGCAAACAGTCAGCTCTCAGTGAGACGCACTGTGGGGATGTCTGGTGAGAGTTGACTGCGCTGGCCTCTGTATTAGCTAGGGGTGTAAGGATACACAGAGTCACGGTTCGGTACGTTCCTCGGTTTTTGAGTCACGGTTCAGTACGTTGTTTTTTTTACAGCTTTTTTATTATTATTATTATTTTATTTTTTTTGATTTGATTTATTCTATTGTTGTATCAAACAAATGCCTTACACAAATGAAAAGACATCAAATACAATTGAGGATAAAAACACAATCAAGTCCAGGACTTATTTCCATTGTGGTCCTCAACACAAAACATCAGGACAAGACACTCACAGAGTGTGATAATCATTAAAATTTAAGCCGTTTATCAATACCAAGTACGCGGACTACGTTCTCGCGGACTTGGAAGTACGTACTTGGCAAGTCCGGACTTTCAAGTACAGACTTCAGAGAACGCGAGTACGCGCCTGCAATTGGAACAGCAGCGGACTCGATGATGCATTCTGGGATATTTAACGGTCCCAAGTCCACACGAGTCACCTCCGATGCGTCCTCGGTGGAACGGCCTCATCGAGAACGCATCGAGAACACTTCCGGGTTTTACGACAGTACTCGCGTACTCGCGTACTTGGAATTGGAACAGTGCTTGGGGCTACCACTGATGACGTTTATCGAGAACGCAAGTACACACGAGTACACACGAGAACGCAAATTGAGAAACGGCTTCAGTTTCCCGGTACGTACCGAAATGAAACAAGCATCGAACCGTTAAGACACATACCAAAATATGTCGGTACGAATTTGCGTATCGTCACAGCCCTAGTATTAGCAGTTTATCGTTATAAAGGGTCCCGGGTCATTTCTGACCAATCGGGGCATCTCTTCCCTGATTGGTTCATGGAATCCATCTTGCCTGTCAATCACAGGTGTGCCAAATGCAACACTTGCAGATAAATGCAAAGAAAGAGGGAGGGGACATTCTTCTGGTTGTTTACTTTGAGAATCTGGTTCTGTGCTCCTCCTTTCCACTCTCTCTCTCTCTACCTCTCAAAGCAAACCTACAGCCACTTACCTAAACTATAAGTCATCGTAAAATAAATGTACAAGCTGCGACACATTATGCACAGGTGTTGTTCCACTAACCAACTGCTGTTGAATAAGCAGCTATGAGCGACGGCTTGTTAAAACAAGACAGTGGGACTCACCAATCCAATACACTTCTTCAGAATGCCCCAGATACTGACGGAGTTCCTGGGGAACATGGGAGCCGGCAACGTGGTCCTGACAATGAAACAAGGAACAGTTCTATTAGTTTATATTAGTATTATTATATAGTCTACACAGACCACATCCTAACTAATATATTTAATAAGTACAGGCATAGCACTTTGATATACAGAAGAAAAGTGGTGGCAGTCAACACATTGAGAACCTTCGGTAAAGTTTACAATATCTATATAATGTATAAAGTTTACAATATCTGCTCGCTACAGAAACGGAGATCCTTGGGACGGAAGAACACTAGTACGACGGTACTAGTTTGTGTTCACGTGCATTTTCAGAAAACAAAATACCAAACCTTTTAGTGAAACAACATGTGACATGTTTCACAGCTTGATTAAAATCAGACATTTAGGCCATTATCACCCAAAACATCAGACACCGACACCACGGTACCGCGCACAGAGAGCACTGCAGACCGGGGAATGGACGCAATGGAACGTGATCACCATGCCAAGACTATAAACCCTATATTCATATACATATATGAATCATATTCATATACATATATGAATATGAATATAGGTACAGGATGACACAGTTTACATGTCTTCTTTCAATCCATTGTAGCCAATATATACAAATATAAAATGTAAAATATAAATAAAACACATATTTTGCATTCTATTTGGTAACCATTTAATCTCTTATGCAACACTTTTATGGAGATCTGGGCTCTACGGGCTGTGCCTGGATATCCCTGTGTAAGCACTTTGCATCAGTACTATCAGAACAGCATGTCCCTATAGTGAAATCACGAAGATCTGGTTTTGCATGGCGTGACACAATCCAAGAGAAGCTGGCGAAAGGGCACAGAAAAGGTTAAGATAGCTAGATAGATCTATAGATCTTTATTTACACTTGACAGTGTAAACAAACCCACTTCAGCGTTGCCTCTCATGCATTACAGTGAGTAAATGTAACTGCCTTATGAAAGATAGGAAGCACTGGCGGCTGATAGGACGGGCATGTGGGGCATGTGGGCGGTCCGGTGTGTCATTGATAAAGTTTAACTGATCAGGGCGGGCCACTGATCAGTATCGGCTGATATAGACGCTCAACAGGTTATCTTACAACCAACCTCAAACTCAACACAAAAATGACCATTTGAACACGCACAGTGGATTGGATCAGTTACAATTTAAACATTTCATTTAATTCCCTGACAGTTGCCTTGAAGAAGATGTGATTTCTTGTTATACAGGACTATAGCCTCCAATAATTAACAATTATTTGCCAAAGTCAATAGTGGGGAATAGCCCAGAGACCGAAGGTTGAGGGGGCTAAATTGTTAATTAATTGTTAATAATTAATAATCTTAATAATTGTTTAAGTATATAATACATGTGAACACTCCAAAAATAAACAAGATAACACTTTTTGCCGGGATTTATTTGTTTTTATTAGCGGTTTATTTGTTTTTATTAGCGTGACGAGACGACTGTTTTGAATGACATTTTGCTATGAAAACAATATCCTGAGTTTGAGATCTCAATCTCGGGATATTGCCCAATATCCCAAGATAGCGAACCAATCAAATTGCGCCAATTTTCGGAGGTTCACGTGTAGCATATACTAACCAGTTTCATCCCTCAAAGCTTAGCAATTTAGTGCCAACACTTTTCCAAAATACAGCTGTTCTGCTTTGTGTGAAACTGCAGCTGGAATGGATGAGGTCATCGACCTGCTGTCCATCCGTCTAAATTTGAATAACTTTGAATCACGACCTTCAAAAAAACCAAAAGGGGCATGATGTGTATACACCACAAGGCCCTGCTCAGTAGCTACCTAGTGCACGATGGTCAGCACGATGAATAGTTTAGGGTTCCATTCCTTGTGTAGCCTTAATCGATAGAGCAAGGCATTAACAATGCCAGAGGTAGGAGTGGTCAAATCCACACTACCCCACCCGACAAACCTCACCCTACCTCAATCAATGTCTAGTGTTTAACTAGAAAGGATTAGTCACATGACAGGAGCCTCAAACACCCAGGCAGTGTCAAGTCAACAAAACTTGAATGACATTGTTAAAGTAGAACAACATTAGAGTCCTTAAACTCATGTTAATGTAAGAGGTTGGATTACCATTCAACTCATGTTAATGTCTGACGTAGGATCATCCCTCGGGCTTATGCCAACGTTTGACAGGTAGCACAATAAGTAAATAACAAGGCCTCCTATCTCCCAGCGCCTTTCGTTCACGTGCCCCAACAGAGCCTCACCAACAGAGCCCCACCAACAGAGCCCCACCAACAGAGCCCCACCAACAGAGCCCCACCAACAGAGCCTCACCAACAGAGCCTCACCAACAGAGCCCCACCAACAGAGCCTCACCAACAGAGCCTCACCAACAGAGCCTCACCAACAGAGCCCCACCAACAGAGCCTCACCAACAGAGCCCCACCAACAGAGCCAACAGAGCCTCACCAACAGAGCCAACAGAGCCTCACCAACAGAGCCAACAGAGCCCCACCAACAGAGCCCCACCAACAGAGCCCCACCAACAGAGCCCCACCAACAGAGCCTCACCAACAGAGCCTTACCAACAGAGCCAACAGAGCCCCACCAACAGAGCCCCACCAACAGAGCCAACAGAGCCAACAGAGCCCCACCAACAGAGCCAACAGAGCCCCACACCGAGGTGGACGGCCGGGGGGAGGGGGTGGAGGAAGGGGGTGGAGGAAGGGGGTGGCGGAGGGGTCCGTACCGGTGCTCCTTAGTGCCGTTCTCCCTCCTGATGGAGCCGTTCTTGGTCTGGCTGCCGTAGTCCATCGCCGTGGCCTCCTTGAAGCTGGCCCCCTCCGAGGACTCGTCTGAGTCCAGGCCTGGCAGCCCGGGGTGGGGGGGGGAGAGGGGGAGAGGGGGGGGGAGAGGGGGAGAGGGGGAGAGGGAGGGGGGCGCAGGAGAAGAGGTTGTGAGTTCCACCCTCGAGGCCATGTCATTCATTTGTCTTCAGGAGCTCAAGGGGCTGAGGCCACGTGAGAGGAGCCTGCTCACGCCCTCCTCATGCTTTACGTTTCTATTGGAGGCCGACTGTTATACCATGGATAGAATATCGAGCATTTCACACATCGACTGTCTGCACTTGGATGCAGCGCACGCACACACACACACACACTCATTTCTGAATACAAACACATGAAATAACTTCAGTCAGTAGTATGTAAAAATAATGCAATGCAAAAATGACAAACACTACAGATACAGATACGCAAAGAAGCAGCACACACACACACACACACACACACACACACACACACACACACACACACACACACACACACACACACACACACACACACACACACACACACACACACACACACACACACACACACACGTTTTGGCCTGTTCAAAGATGTTGAAGTTATGTAAGCGATGGGAAGTTGAGGTCAGCCAAAGGCTGGAACCATGTCACGGTGAATGAACAGTGATTGTTTTTTTGAAACGCTGAAACGCTGACACTTCTGTAAAAGCTCGAAGCCACTAGAACTACACACCACAATGGTTGATCTCGTTCAAGGAGGACAACAGGAAGACATACATACATACCAGCCCATCTAAACAAGTATCGCTGGGCTGGGATTCAACACTCAACTCTACTTATTGCAAGTTCTATACAATGCAACGGGAACCCTGTTTTGATTGAACCAATCTCATGCAGCCCTGAATTTACCCTAGGGATAAATAAAGTTTATATCTATCTATCTATCTATCTCTGGTCAGCCACAGAATCAAACCCCCGAGCCACTCCGTTAGCCTTCCCGTAGGTAATAAGCACTTCCTAAGGCAGCTGGTTTGTTTTGTGCACAGAGGCCTTGATCTGAATCGACCCAAGCATTTGGTCGTATTCCCATATTCAATGAGGCACACTACAATAAATTAGTATTTTAATTATGTAACAATAAATAAATTACATGAATTTAATGTAATTCTACCTTCAACAGGCAGGAATACATCAGACAAATAGATAATTGTGTGTGTTGCGGTTATTGCCATTATCTTGAAGTACTTTATCAGTAATGGCGCAGAAGAGTGTACACACAGCCACGATTGTAACGCTGCTGCGGGCGTATCGTAGCATACTACACCACAGGCCACCCACTCCATTCAACCCTCACAGCCCAGGGACATACATTAGGCCCAGATTTACGTTTCAGTGTATTTGGACATCAAAGAAAGAGCAACCTTATGCACACAGCGCCCAATGTTGGTGTTAGTCGGGTGGGGAAACCATGACAACTCAAATAATCCTTTATCGCCGTGGTGTTAAATCTGGACGGAGCAGCAGTGAGGAACAATGTTTATATATAGCGAGCCGTGACCGTCAGGGCATAGCAACCGCAGCACGCTGCATCAGAGACAACACAGCAGGTGGGTACCGCCCTACCTGAACGGCTGCATTCCTGTCACATACCTTATCTAGGCTGAGGTGGAGCCAGCGACTCCAACGTCACGGTCAAAGGCACACAGGGAGAACCTGAATGTGCTGTTGTGGTGTTTTGGATTTGTTCAGATTGTGTTGTAGAAATAGGACCAGGGCTACAGGAAGCTCTTTAAATAGGTTCTCTGGAACGTAGGAGTTTATTCAAAGGATTTTTTTAGGAAGGAAGTTTTTACTAAAAGGGGATTTGCACATTGATTCCAGGAAACAATTCTATAAGAATTTAAATGGAAAAAGATTTTGATTATAACATTCTTCTAAATACTGAAACATGACCTAACTTTCTTTGGAAAAGAATGAAAATCAAATGTGCAGTTTTACCATTTAAAATTATATCTTATTATTTATAGAGCCGTTTCCATACTTATTTAGAATATTTGTTGGATGGAAAAGTTAGCCATATCTAGAGCCATATCCATTTCCACTTTACTTGAAAACCTAGAATATCATCTCCTAATAAATAACTAATCTGACCTCCCAATTAATAATAAAGGAGGGCATATTGTCTGCTACTATTTCAGATGAGCATAATAAAGGCATGACGTCCCTTTTACATAAGCCCACAAACAAGCAGACAGTGCTATGCACATTAACTCATATTAATGAATTCATCTATACAGACGGTGTATTCATTCGACATTTCATCTCTCACACACACACACACACACACACACACACACACACACACACACACACACACACACACACACACACACACACACACACACACACACACACACACACACACACACACATACACACACACTTGGGGAGTTGGGGCAAGACAATACACCTCTGAATTATTGACATTAATCATCATCCGACCATGCAGGTTAGGTTTCACTCGCTGGTTCTGTTGTGCCTCTATGATGGAAAGTCTTGTTCATCAGGTAGGTAACCCAGGACACCTGCTACTGCCGTTCTAAGGCGTTCCAGGAGTACCATGGTCCACTATAATACAGACTTAGATTTAGATTTAGGGCATTTAGCAGACGCTTTTATCCAAAGCGCTCAGAAAAAGCGACTTAAGACAAGGAGTACATTTGTCATAGTACACTCAGAAACAGAAATAATGTCAATGAATGGTTCTGAATCCTGACACAGAGTACACAGTACTGGAGGGACTAGATAGAGGGGATTTGACCCCTACACAGTACTGGAGGGACTAGATAGAGGGGATTTGACCCCTACACAGTACTGGAGGGACTAGATAGAGGGGATTTGACCCCTGGCCGTCCTACTATCGAACCACTGAAGCACCCACCTGTTACGGCGTCATAGAACTCATCATCATTGCTCATCTTCCACGATCAAATCCCAGGACTGTAGAGGACAGACCAGGAGCTTCTAGAACATGTTCTTCCTCTGGAGACGGGCAAACCCCTTGATGACCCCGGTGGTGGTGGTGGTGGTGGTGGGGGGGGGGGGTGGGGGCGGGGGAACGGTTAATTTCTCGGGAAGGTCACCACGGCAACAGTAGAACTTTCCGACCGCAGCATCAATAAAACGTCCCGTTGTTTTAGCGCGGTGCCGCCGGGGCCAACAACAGGGCTGGAGGAGAGCGGAGGTCTGGGGCCCGGCGGGTCCTCTTCTGTTTCATTAGAGGCTGGTCGTACCTAAAGCTCCTCGTGGCCGTCCCGCTGGCTGGCCCACCTGTAGGCAAACACAACACGGGAGTGGTGGATTCAGTACTGGGGTGTGAACATCGGCCACACTTGATCAGAGTCACTGCTTTGTGTTATTAAGTCTTTGGGGGAATTCCTTAAAGGATCTATTTAAAAGGCTAGCGCCGTAAATGGTGGGGTCATAGAAAATCGTCCTAAAAATAAAAATAAAAAAACCTTAATATTTTGTCTGAGTATTTTTATTTATTTATCTAAAAACGAAATAATCGCATGCACTCTGCGATCATGCCGTCATTTGCTCCACCGCCAGTGCCTGTTTGAGCACACAGTGGTCTGAATCGATTTGGAATGGAATCGTGACCCAAGAATCAAACCAAGAATCTGAAGATTCGAAGATTCACGCACCTAGTCACCACATTGTGATCCCAGAGAAACTGACTCACCCAGAGATCTGAGTCATCAATAAGTAACACGTGTGTGAGTACATGATATACAGGAAGCATATCCAAGCAGTCGACGCTCAGACATTGTCTGTCGTGGCAGTAGATGAATGGCGTCCCTGTCATTTGCAGATGATGGTTCATTTTGCCTCATCAAACTGACCTCCAATAAACTCAAGCGCGGTTGCAGCATAGTGTCGATTAGGTTGATGAGGTGTAGCCCTTCAGGAGAGGCGGGGAGAAGCACGTTTTCCTTTTAAGGAATGTCAATCTATGAACTGGAATATCCATTTCTGTTTGCCATTATTCAAATAACAGTGTGCATAATAGTAGTTGCTACAGGCATGGGCAGGGTTAACTCAAACACAGCCTAATTTGTAGTAGACTCAGGCATTCTAAAACCACGCACTTCCTAAAATATGACCTTAATGATTAACTTTCATTAAGGATGTGGCACAAAGTCACCAGGAAGTTATTTGACCAACAGGTAAATTCTACTTATGCATATATCTCTTTGCACCGATTCTAGACTGCCGCTTTAAAACATTAGGCTTTGAACCATTACGATGATGGTTCAAACATTCTGCTGCTACATTGTTGAGCTGTTAAACTATCGGACACAAGAATATAATCGTGTCTATCTAGTCGTCTGCATGGTAGAGTGAACGCCTGACTTATGAAGAAAGTAGAAGTATATTAAAAAAGGGTTTTTAATAAAGGTATTTCATACACAAATTGCATAAAATGTAGTCCTATACAGCTATATGTCTGACTGATGAGACCGTCACACAGTACAACTTATGAAGCAGAGAATGAAAACATAGCCTTCTTCAAATAGTAACGACACTCACTGTGACCTGCTCTGTGCATTTTTATAAACTCTTCAATACCTAAAGAAGCTTTGTCTGTTTGCGTGACGTAACGTTTATAATTGATTCCATTTTGCTGCATCGTTTTGATTGAACTTGATTCAATAAGCCAGTATGTAGCCTACGCATTATGGATGGTTAGCTGTGCTGTGTTAGCTATGCTAGCTGGCTAGCAGTTAACCAGATTAGCTGCACAAGAGGCCTTGGTGATCACAGTTCTAAATGAGGTCCCTCAGGCTCTCGTTGTCGTTACAGGATCCACGCTAAAAGTGCTACAACACAAAATGTGTGGCCCAAATATGGCAGAAATTTGTCTTCTGGATTTCTCATTATTTTTATGTGCATGAACTATTTTGTTACTTGATCTATTTTTAGATCAGCTACTGTTTGTGTGACAAAGGCAAAAATAAATTCCATCTTTTGACAGAATACCTTGAAAATAGCAATGATGGTGATGTTTGAGTTCAAATATTTGGTACCAACATTAGTAATAGATTGCCCATTAGAAGTAGAACAAAGAACGACCATTAGTTATGTAATTAACAAACAGGTAGATGCTAATCTAACAAGGTACAGTACACTTAAAATCCCAGACAATAACCTAAGTTTTATACTTCACATTTTACAGATAAATTGTCCACAGCTCTCCAATATGCTGTCTCGTATTATTGATCTCATTGCAGACATTGTAGTCAAAGGTGAATCAGAAAACATACCATCTTGGCAAACACCAAGGGCAAACACCAAAGGCTATTACATAACCATGACAACACGGTACGTCCCATACACACAGCGCCATAAATAAGTAGACACCCGATAGCCTCAGACTCTGCCACTGGCAGGCTCCAACTCAAAAAATAAATAGATCATTTATTATCATTGTCTGCGCTGTAATCCAATATGAATGATGATGATGATGTTGTGTGCCTGCGTGCACCAGTAGCGTACAGCTATGGCCGCAGGCTACACGGCCCGGGTCCCAGAGTCCCTGTGGCCACGGTGGGACGGCCCGGCCACAGGTTACTGCCTGCTGCTGTTCAGCAGACAAACACCCGGCGCAGACGTAACCCAACACTAAATCACTAAAACGGTTCGCCCTGAGACACCGCCGTCCCCGGTCGAACATGCACTCATATGCTCACTAATGAGGATAACCTCATGCCTAGCGACCCCGACGGTGCAGGCCCGAGGGACCGGAGAACAACAGCTACACGCCGGTGGGACACGGAGGCTTATTAACAACGGAAAGACCCGCGCTGTGGAGTGGGGGAGAGACTGCTGCAGTACACAACTACACACCGACACACGTTCTTCTGAATGGTCCTCACACAGGTGCACTTGGGCTAAACGACACTCCGCTACCTGTCAAACATTTGTACAATTGTTTTCTCACACGCCCACCGAAACAAAACAGTTATCGACTATTTAAAAATGTAATGAGTGTGCAATAGCATGCCACTTAAAGAACGTTTTGGACTATTAGTCACACACACACACACACACACACACTAAAGCAATATAAGAAATGCAATTATTTATGATTATTATAATTGCCATTATCCTACTGCAAGTAGGCCAACACAGAGCATATCACCAGCTGTTGTCATGTGAATGGAATGGTTACCTAGATAATAAGGGTGTGCGCACACACACACACACACACACACACACACACACACACACACACACACACACACACACACACACACACACACACACACACACACACACACACACACACACACACACACACAGTAGTAGTAGCATGAGTCAGCAACGTTCCTGCAATAATTGAAACAAGCTAGGATGGCCCATGTCACTCACACACACCCACCCACACACACACACACGAAACTATCACACACCCTCACGCACACGAAACTATCACACACCCTCACACACACGAAACTATCACACACCCACACCCACACACACACACACACACACACACACACACAAAACTATCACACACCCTCACGCACACGAAACTATCACACACCCTCCATCATCCGCGGCCTCCCAAATATGTGCCAACTGAAAAGAATAAATAAAAAGGTATTCAACGCCAACAACATGCCCTGTGCAGCCAGCAGCACCCTTTGGGAGGAGGCCAGTCCCGTGGTGGGCCACATCCACGCTTCTCTTTCAGCGGAGACTGCCGCCATGGCAACCCACTGAGAGGCGGCAATTAGGGCCCTATGTAAAGAAGCCACAGAACAAAGTGACAAACAGGTGCACAGTGTCCATGTGGACCGCCGGGCTCCACTTCAGAATACACTATCATCGTTACCCCCAGTGCGCTCACGTTACCAGCACTGGTGGGGCCCGGACACAATGACACACTACTGCTGCTGTGTGTGGATATTGTTTCATGCATATCAGGGTTTCCCTGCAGAAAGGCTTTTCGTGTTCACTGTAAACTGGTGAAACTGCACCGACTTCACGTCATTTGGACAGTGTGTGGTACTACCCAGATATCTGACCCCGAAAACAGGATACCGGCTGGTGTCAAGAGTGTTCACTTTTAGCACGCTATCCAGAAACGAGGCCTAACATCAACCTCGCCTTGTTGCGTTTCGTTTGGATCTGCTGTGGTTACCGCAGACGCACTGATGGGATAGAGAGACTAAATCGTTCAGATAATAATAATAATATTAGTGTTTCAGGAAAATGCTCAAACAGGATCATGGCCAAACGTTTCAGGCCTCACCAAAGAGGCCGTTGGATAGAGGAAGCCACTCTGTGTATTACCCAATATGTCCCTCCTGAAAAGCCTTAAGGCTGTTTAAATAATTAAAAGCAGGTCTTTAAGACAACAGGACACAAAACAGCAGGTTTTTTTCTTGTTAGCTTATTTCCCTACACATATTATACATCTAGAAACCCTTATATGTATATAGCGTCAGCAGTCAGGCTGTAGAATGATGAAGATTTTATTTGAAAGCTCAATCTTTCACCCCCACAGTAACGTATCTTCCAAATGTTTTTTGCTCCTTCAATCTTCAATCCGTCAAAATCTGCTACTGAAAAAAACCTCCACACTTCTTCTGTGGCGTCAGACTCAGCAGTGTACTTTTATTGAGTAGACTACTCAGATAATGTTAATGTAAATGTGGAAAAAAGGTCCTCAATGTATGTGTATTTGGGAAGAGATAAATACATTAGGTCCCCGCCCCTAGAACAATGTGTGATAAGGGGTGCAAGCACTTGACTGCAAAGGCACGTCTGGGGTAATGTCGCTCGACGGGTATCAGGAGGAGGCGTGGGGTTAGGGAGTTGATTCATTCATTTACGAGATTTCCTATTAAATTACGTTTTGGATCAAGCTTCAGCTTCTTCGAGTTATATTTGCTTCACGATTGGCTGTGTCGTGTTTACATGAGTCATAATAATGACTAATGCTTACCAACATGTCTCACCCCTAGGAAGTCTTTTATAAACATCACATCTTTTTTTCCGAATTGCATACCTAGTCGGTTAGTTGTACGAACATCCACAACTAGTCGCACGTATCGTGTGCCTTGATCGACCAATCTTTTGACAGAGGTGACGCTGCGATGCATCTCCACTTGAACTTTAACAAGAGAGTTCAAGTAAAAGAGCCAAGAAGTTTAAGTAATCACAAACACAGAGGAGTGACCCAATAGCACTTAAGTGTGCAGTGTTACGAAATAACTTAACTTTACAACACAAAACTCGCCAGTGGCACCGAGAACACACCGCTTAGTACACACAAAGCGCCTTCAGTACGGAGGGCAACAACGCGTCACGGTAAACACTACTCTGTTGCCAATGTGATGACATTCAAGTCTGGTTGAGCCAGATAGACAACATACAACGAGGACTAGTACCCCGAGCCTCGGGTCGGACCCCATCCCCACCAGCGACTAGGCTGTGGACACGAGAAGGTCCCAGAGCCCCGCAAAAAGTCCAGCCCAGCGGGGGCTCCGTCCCGTTCACCCCCGGGGTGAGAGAGTGTCAGGGCTGGTGGTGAGCGAAGCTGCTCCTCTTACAAACACTTCATTTTTGGGACATAAATAACCAAAGTCATATTCAAAGTTAACTAGTATAAACAGGTAAAATTGGCTTGAAAATTAGACGGCCTTACCTTTGAGGCGCCAATAAAAAGTGTTGCGACGGGCGAGAAGAGCGATAAGAGAAGAAGAGCTGCTGTCGATGTACAACCGTGCGGATAGACACAGCGGCGGAAGTCGCTGGAATGGAGGCCGTACCAAAAGTACAGTCAGCCAATCGTGCGCTGGTGAGCTCGGGTCGTCGACCAACCGGAACGCGCGTAGGCGGGCGATTGGAACGTTTGCCAGGTAAACGAAAATGATCGTAAATCGACTTAAAATCTGAGCAGCTCGGTGGGGATGATTGCAGTAGTCTGATATCCGAAACGTATTGATGATAATTAACAATACCACCGACTTCCTAACTCTTGAAAAAAAAAAACAGCCAACAAACTAACCACCACACCCCAATCGTTTTACATTCCAAGAGTCGACCGTCATTATCTCTCTACTAGTTATCTGATCAATTGGAATTCACGACCTTCTAATGAAAACGAAATAAATAAACGAGGGGATTTTGTTCATAGGAACATACACATTGCTTCATGTTAACATATTAAATGGAGAAGTAAAGGAATGAAAGTGAAAGGAAAGGTTTAGCCCTAATAAACGCGGTACACTGTCATGTAAGTTAGGGCAGACCGAGGCCAGACAATTCGCAAATGCAAATGATATGCATAATATGCAAGAGCAAATGAAACATGAGCTCGCAGATTCGTCTAGTTCACAGGCTAGCCTTTCGACAGCTTTCCCTATTAAATCATTGACTGATGCTCCTGCTTTTGTTAAATATGCAAATTATCACACATGTGAGTGAGTGTAACAATTACTAGAATAGAGGACTTCTCAACGGTTCAAACACACTGTGTGTGTGTGTGTGTGTGTGTGTGTGTGTGTGTGTGTGTGTGTGTGTGTGTGTGTGTGTGTGTGTGTGATAGAGAGAAGAGATAGGAAGAGAGAAAGAGAGAGATCGATCGATCGACGGACAGACAGGGCTCGGGAGTGAACATAAATCGAACAACGGAGGTGAAATGTAATAGTGGCTAATAATGAAAAAAATAAATGTTTGATTATCTGTGCTGAACCTGGAGGGCAAACAGTGTAAAATATTTACTACACCTTCATTTATCTTTTTAACACACACATATTATCTTTTAGCAAGTCGTGTCCTGCATGCCAACTTACTTCTCGACATTAAAAACTATTTTGCCTATGGCACCGTCAAAGAACATCTCGACTTGACTCCCTCCTTCGCTGCGTTTTCTTTTTTTCGCTTATGTTACAATATTGACCGCTAGGTGGGGATAGAATTCCATGAATACTTTGCCGAATGGAATCCGTAGGAACGAGGCCATATATATTTGCAACGTCCTGCAATAATAAGTGTGAAGGAAACCTGCACTTGCATCTCGGTCGCATCTCAAAAGGCCACAGAAACACACTAAGTAAAACTGATTTTTAAAAACTGCACAGCTCAACATGTGTTCTGATGACACAATGTTGACTACATGAATATCATGAACACAAAATAGACAGCAAAATAGTATATTAACACACACGGGAAGGCCCTCCAATTACCGGACTGAGGACGACTAGCCAGCGAGCTCAGCAGTACATTCCTCTGTTTGCCTACAGATCATTAGTGAAATGTGCTTTCTCCTTTCTCCTTGTTCACGGTCATTTTCTGCCTGAACTGTTGGCAGGGCTGCCTCCTCTTCAGTGCTTCGTGTCCTGCCGGGACAAGCCGCGGCCTGGAGGCTTGGCACAAAGGATCTGTAGTGTTAAACCATATGATAATAATAATTATAATCAATAATCTATAACACATGAACATATTGACGACGCCTGTTCTGCTTATAAATCAGTGGTTTGCTTTTTGTTGTTTGATTGTTATTCTGTTTTCATTTGCAAATTGGCTTTTTGTTTTCTGTATTTTTGGTTTTGACCAGCGTTTCCTTTTTTTGTGAAGCACTTTATGAAAGCTTGTATGAGCGTCGTATGAACATTAATCTGCTGATGATGCTAACAAACAATAATCGTTTGCGTTTCCCTCAACACGTTTTGACTGTAATAAGTGTAAACATGTTCAACTCCTAGGATGCTTCTCCCCATACGAGCTGAGCCAGACTCCCCCGGGTCAGTCAGGCCATAGAAGAACAACTCTCTGTTTCACTGGGTGCTCATTAGCTCAGGTCATTCTTAGTACCATGTTTTTTTATTAGGATCAATTGTCATTCCATTATTATTATACTAATAGTGTATAAATCATGCATTCTCGGTCAATCAAAATGAATAATACGATGATCGCCATCAGAAGCTTTATCAAGAAGAAAATCATCAAAGGATTTCCGGGTCCCTGACATAGCGACTGCTTGTCTGGCTGGCTGGCTGGTTGGTTGGCTGTTTATCTGCCTACCTCATTTCCCACAGGCAAGTCATTGTGCCCAAATTACCAAAACAGATGGCACAACAAAGTCCCCCCATTTTGGAACAGCAAGCTAAACGTTTGTGGAAGAGTTTAGGTCTTACTTCAGTGTGTGGTCCGTGTGGTCCGTCCAACAGATAAGGGGCCTGTGTGGTCTGTGTGACAGACAGCTGGACAAAGAGGAACCAAGTACACACAAAGACAGACTGATAGAGAACAAATGGGACATCAGAGATCATTATGAAATACAAAATTAAAGACACAAGGGTTGTATCACACACACGCACACAGGCATGCACAAAAGTGCTTGACTGATGTGAGTGACATGATGTCCAGAACCTCTATACGTTATAACACAGTGATGTTACCTCAGTTAACTGCATATATGCACCACATTATCATGTATCACAACACATGTATCAACTTCAAAATCATGGTCATTTCTGTAGGATTAAGAAAATATAAAAAGCATTTCCAGTGGATTTTATCAGCGCAGCTCATTCTGATAAGCAAACCTTCTCAAACTCAACTGTTAAAAAAAGTCCCCAAAATGCATAATCATAATAGATCCTTCAAAATTATAGTTTATAGTATCTGTAATTTAAATCAATCACATGCTGTGTTATAACATGAAACAGGTTGCATGTGTCTTTTTACAAGCAGCCATCACATTCTTTTTTAATCTTTAAATGTTGAAATGCTTATGAGTAGACATTTCTTCTCATATGCATACACCAAAAAAAACGTTGCCTCCTTCCAACTTCCAAGGGGAATACGTGTTGAAATCTGTCTGAAGTCTGTTTGAAGTATAGCGCAGCGAAGAAAGATCCAAAATATCTGCTATTGCAAGATAGACTTGACTCTTTCGTTTTTAGAATTTTAGAAGACGCTTTCAACCATCCCGTCCTGGAGTCCCTGTGCGTTATCACTGCAGGTCAGGTTGTGATGGAGCTGCTGGCGGCTGTGGGGGGGGGGGGGGGGCTCAGATCAGGGGATAACGACGGTGAGTGATGTCTCCAGTCACGGGAGGGCCCTGTGGGGGGGGGGGGGGGGGGGGCTCATAGCCCTCATAGATCTCTGCTTAAGTATTCAGCACAGAGACAAGCCCCCTTTAAGACAGTAGTGGAGCCTGCTGCAGCCCTAGGTGTGTGTGTATGTGTCTGTGTGTATGCGTGCATTGGCGTGTGAGTGTGGTAGTGTGCATGCATGTGTGTGTGTGTGTGTGTGTGTGTGTGTGTGTGTGTGTGTGTGTGAGTGTATGCTTCTGGCTGGTGTGTGTTTTTGTGTATGTGTTAGTATGTGTGTGTGTGTGTGTGTGTGTGTGTGTGTTAGTATATGTGTGTGTGTGTGTGTGTGTGTGGTCTGACCACAAGAGTGTTCACAGTCTGAGGCTCTGATTGGATGGCCTTGGATCACCACGTTTATAAGAAAAAACATGATAATAACAGCATATCTAGGAAATATCTTGCCTCATATGACTTGATAATAATATAATTAAATATGTCACCATATAATATTTAATTATTTAGAAGATGAGTAATATTGAACATTAATATTTGATTTTTGAAGGCTCCAAACGAAATCAGACATAACCCATCAAAGATAACATATATGCAGCCATGGCAACGAGAGAATCTTCCATGGGATGCACATTTTTATATTTAGTTCAGTTGTGATATAAATCCTTACATTTTAAGATGTTTGTATAATGGTATTTTATATATTGATGGTGTTCCTGCTGTATTATTTTTGCTAGCAGGATTATAAACAGAAGATGCTGACTTCTATAAATAAGAATTACAGCAATACAGGCAGAAGCCAGTATCCATCAGCTTAGTGCTGGAAAGAATATTATGAAACGTCATTACCCTGCGAGAAGAGACTGGTCATACAGAATCAGACCCCCGTTACAATCCTGAGTAAAAGAAAAACACACACACGCACACGCACACGCGCGCGCACACACACACACACACACACACACACACACACACACACACACACACACACACACACACACACACACACACACACACACACACACAAGCACACACCGTTCTTATTACACACACACACACACACACACACACACACGCACACACACACACACACACACACACACACACACACACACACACACACAGACACACACAAGCACACAGCACTACACGAATGGATAGTGATTTCATAAATATTTACTTCATTGCATAACCCATCTGTAATAAACTTGGGTCATAATCCGACTCTCTCCTTGGGTTTCTAATTTCTAATCCTGATGGCTTCCTTTGCGACGAGGGAGGCGACACAGAGCTGCGGAGGAGGAGGCTGTCTTCACACCCTGACGGCCATTTGTCGTTACCCAGACAGAATCCCGCTATCTGGGCGGAGAGAGAGAGAGGGGGAGAGACAGGGAGCCAGAGAGAGAGAGGGAGGGGGATAGAGAGAGAGGGAGAGGGAGAGAGAGGGAGCCAGAGAGAGAGGGAGAGAGAGGGAGCCAGAGAGAGAGGGAGGGGATAGAGAGAGAGAGAGGGAGAGAGAGGGAGGGAGAGAGAGAGAGAGAGAGAGACATAGCGAGAGGGTGAGAGAGAAGACACTGCTTCCCTGTTTCCTTTCACAACTCGTAGCAGCAACCGGCGAGTCGGTCCTTCACCGAGACTGTGACCACAACAAAGCGGTCTTGTGTGTTGAGGCTCGGAGGGGTTGGATACAGCCTAGCGGGGGTTACGTTACATTCTGTCGTGTGTCGTGTTCGTCTGGATTTCCTCGGAGCTGTTACAACGTTACCACTCATTTGGGATTTGCGTTTAGCAGCCCTGCAGCTTTTCGTAGCACCGCTTCGACCCAAACCACTCTCGTTACCTCCCGTTTCGGACGGCCGAGGTTTAATTCTTGTTTTTCCCGTGGCGACCAAGGCGGCATGAATGACAAAAACAAAGGTTGATGTCCAAAGCTCGCCGAGCCAGGTCTCTGCCTCGCCCAAGGAACGGAGACTGCTCCTCCGACACAAAATGGAAAACGGAGGCGGAACCGGGAGCTCGGACAATGGGCAGATGCAGCATGCGACTGCCGAGCAGCAACAACAACACCCGGACCCCACGTCAGGAGCAGCCGCGGTGCTGGCCGGCAAGTCCGCGGGAGAGAGTAAGAAAAAGAAGATCAACCGGGCTCCGTCTCCGGCCAGACCCAAGGACGTGCCCGGGTGGTCCCTCACCAAGATCCGCGGAGGGATCGCTACCCCGACGCTGAGCGTCAAACCCGGGGCCATACATCTGGGCAGCCGGGCGTCCCGGCGGAGCCCCGCGGGGAGCCCGGGTGGGAAGGACGGCAAAACGGAGAAGCACGGTGCCGGCAGACAGACGGGAAGGGCCCCGGCGTCGTCCCAAGCGAAGAGTCCTGGGGGCAAAGCGGGCAAAAGCGCACAAAGGAGAAAGACCTCAGACGCCAGCACCGGATCCGACGACTTGTCCAAGGACTCTGGCTGCGCCGCCGAGAAGCTCTCCCCGACCGACAGCAGCTCCGAGCTGTCCGACTGCGCGTCCGAAGGGAACAAGCTCTCCACGGACGCCGCGAGCAGCGACACCGAGTCCCGGAGCAGCCGGGGCGGAGGAGGGGACGGCGGCGAGAAGCCGGTGCGGGACCGGGACGGCGGCGTGTTCTTCTCGGACGTGTCCGGCCGACAACACGCCGCCAGCAGGAACGCGACGGAGAAGGAGCGACTGAGCATGGAGACCGGGGACGAGAGCCCGTCCCCCGGGGAGGAACGGTCCGCCACGTCGTTCGACAGCCGCGTCCCGGCCAGCACCTCTCTGGCGTTCTCGGACCTCACGGAGGAGCTGGTGGACGGCATGCAGGAGGAGTTCGTCCGCGAAATCGAGGAGCTGAGATCCGAGAACGATTACCTGAAAGTGAGTCTTTGGTTATCTTTGTGTTTTTTAACACACAGATAAACACACACACACGCACGCACGCACGCACACACACACACACACACACACACACACACACACACACACACACACACACACACACACACACACACACACACACACACACACACACACACACACACACACACACACACGTTTAGACCTATACCGTACAAAGATGCTCAGTGTAAAATGTAAACAACTCAAAGGGAGCAGCATGGCTGGATCATAACTGCGATATTCCAGAGAAGCCCGCGGGCTCTAGACTCTAGAGAACAGTAATAATAGCCTCGTAATATTTTTAGGTGTGGCGGTACCCTTTCGTATCACGTCATGTGGGTAATTAATCAGACCGTAAACTTGGCCCAAAATGGCACAGCCACAGTCAGCGATATTCAGCTGAAAATGACAAAGAACTGCAAATTACACAGCATTGGTTTCAGTGAGACTGCCATGTTTCTTCAACCCCATGCACGGCTACAATATGTGCACCATCCACACACAACACACACACGCACACACGCACGCACGCACAGTGCCAGCAGCATGCATGATATCAACAGCCACACACCAACCACGTGTCTTCATTATCACCCCTCCCGCATGGCTGGCGTGTTCAACCACTGTGGAGACAAACAGGGGATTCATGGCTCAGGGTATCGGCTCTCTGTGTCTGTGGAGAAGACGTACGGGCCTTTAACGAGCCGTCCACGCGTCTCCCGGTCGGGCGGGCAGAGAGCGGCTACCTGAGAATGATTCATGGAGGCGAACAAATCACTAGCTTCGACCGGCGCCTCCGTCTCACCTCTCCAACCTGCGCTTATTGTCCAGCCAGCGGGGATTAGGATAGGACTCCGGGTCCATAACCACTGGAGCCTGTTGGGCTAGCAGTTCACTGTGATGGACGCATATAGGGCAGCCCCCCCCCCCAACAACCACAGCGCCAACCCGCACAACCTACCGTAACCACCGTTGTAGTCGAGGGAGATGCAGATGGATCTGTTGGTTGCTGCTAAATGGTTGTTGTTGTTGTTGTTGTTGTTGTAGTAGTGTTGATGCTGTTGGCATGGGGATGTCGTAACTCGTGGACCCCAGTTGGATGAATGCATAGTGATAATAGCAGTCTTACAAACGCTAATAGTTTAGCGTTTGTAAGACAGAGGATGAGTTGCTGTGTTGATGCTACAGTCTCAGGCTGTCTGCTGGAGCTGGTGTGTGTGTGCGTGTGTGTGTGTGCGTGCGTGTGTGTGTGTGTGCGTGTGCGTGTGTGTGTGCGTTGCAGCTGCTGCAGGAGCCCCTGTGTAGACACCAGTGGAGTTAACAACAACAAACATCACAGGTCTCAGAATGCGGGTTCCTCCCCGGTTCCTCCCTACAGATACATGATGTATCACCGCGTCCTTCACCTGACAGTCCCCTTCCTCCCTCCCCGTCCCCGTGGTATACCCGGGCTTTGTTCCATGCCCTCTCTTGTTCCTCTGCTGCCGTCCCGCTCTCTCTCTTCTGTCTCCCTCTTTCTCCCCCGCCTCTCCGCTTTCTCCCCCCTTCACTCACCCACACCACACCCCGCTGTATCTGCAGTGTGTTACATCTCTGTAGTGTTGTTACAGTGTAGTTGTGTGTA
This sequence comes from Micromesistius poutassou, assembly GCF_964030765.1. NCBI lineage: Eukaryota > Metazoa > Chordata > Actinopteri > Gadiformes > Gadidae > Micromesistius > Micromesistius poutassou. Next base: position 559,809 of record NC_140280.1, on the reverse strand, counting down.
TCTGCAGTGTGTTCCATCTCTGTAGTGTTGTTACAGTGTAGTTGTGTGTATCTGCAGTGTGTTCCATCTCTGTAGTGTTGTTACAGTGTAGTTGTGTGTATCTCTGCAGTGTGTTCCATCTCTGTAGTGTTGTTACAGTGTAGTTGTGTGTCTCTCTGCAGTGTGTTCCATCTCTGTAGTGTCGTTACAGTGTAGTTGTGTGTATCTCTGCAGTGTGTTCCATCTCTGTAGTGTTGTTACAGTGGAGTTGTGTGTATCTGCAGTGTGTTCCATCTCTGTAGTGTCGTTACAGTGTAGTTGTGTGTATCTGCAGTGTGTTCCATCTCTGTAGTGTCGTTACAGTGTAGTTGTGTGTATCTGCAGTGTGTTCCATCTCTGTAGTGTTGTTACAGTGTAGTTGTATGTATCTCTGCAGTGTGGCCTTCATCTCTGTAGTGTCGTTACAGTGTAGTTGTGTGTATCTCTGCAGTGTGTTACATCTCTGTAGTGTTGTTACAGTGTAGTTGTGTGTATCTCTGCAGTGTGTTCCATCTCTGTAGTGTTGTTACAGTGTAGTTGTATGTATCTCTGCAGTGTGTTACATCTCTGTAGTGTCGTTACAGTGTAGTTGTGTGTATCTCTGCAGTGTGTTTCATCTCTGTAGTGTTGTTACAGTGTAGTTGTGTGTATCTCTGCAGTGTGGCCTTCATCTCTGTAGTGTTGTTACAGTGTAGTTGTGTGTATCTGTGTGTTTCATCTCTGTAGTGTTGTTACAGTGTAGTTGTGTGTATCTCTGCAGTGTGTTTCATCTCTGTAGTGTTGTTACAGTGTAGTTGTGTGTCTCTCCAGTGTGTTTCATGCAGTGTATCTCTAAATATACCCCGTGTGTTTACCTATTCTTCTGTATATTGATGTTCCCGGTAATTGTATCAAGCGAGGAGATAAAGTGTATATATGAAAACATAATGCACAGACAGCCATTCTGCGGGGCTATGAACATATCCAAATGATCCAGTTGATCATTTGGCTGAGGCAGCATTCAGCTCTTCTGATTCCCTGATTCTCCTCTGGTGAGTTGATCCACCAGATGACTATTTAATGAGCGGTCTCAAAGTTCAAGTTACCTCTCTATCTCCCGGGCACCCTCCCATCCTGCCTCCTCCTCCCCTATCTTTTATAAACACGGGGGGGGGGGTGGGGGGGGGGTAATTACCTACGCGTGGCGGTCAATATTATGGTCCAGGGAGCAGGAATCATTTAATTACCTCTCCGGTCCAGGGCAGCACACACCTGCCAGAGCTGTAACTTCATGAGACGGAAACAGGCGCCTCTAATGGCTAGTAAAATAGAATATGTACGTAATAGCCCTATAAAGATCTAATTTTTACAATCAGGTCCGTTGACGCTCAGACACACACACACACGCATGCTTGCATGTACACACACACGTGCAAGCACATACACACACACTGCAGGCACGTTAGGACTTTAGGAGCTGGAGGGTCGGTTGGGAACAGTTAGCGAACAGGAAGTGGTGGTGAAAAGGGAGCATCCCCTAAGTACTGTGTCTATTGACACAGCACCGGTCTGCTGCTGCCTCAGTCTGAGTGGGGCGTCCTACTGGCATGACTGGAAAAACACAGCCTATGTTTCCCTCTCTAGTTTACTGTTCAAATGAGGTCAGTGGACCTTACCATGCCCTTTCGTTTTCTCTCTCTCTCTCTCTCTCTCTCTCTCTCTCTCTCTCTCTCTCTCTCTCTCTCTCTCTCTCTCTCTCTCGCTCTCTCTCTCTCTCTCTCTCTCTCTCTCTCTCTTGCTCTCTGTCCCTGTCTGTCTCTCTTGCTCTCTGTCTCTGTCTGTCTCTCTCTCTGTCTCTCTGTCTCTCTCTCTCTCTCGCTCTCTGTCTGTCTCTCTTGCTCTCCCACTCCCTCTCTTTCATACCTACTTATGCTGCTGTGCCCTTACACCATCTTGCATTAATTATCTCTGTCCTTTTCTTACTCTCTCTCTCTCCCCCACTCTCCCTCTCTCTCTCCCACTCTCTCCCTCTCTCTCTCCCACTCTCTCACTCTCTCTCTCAATCCCACTCTCCCACTCTCTTTCCTTGACAGAAACAAACCACATGCTATGAATTGTTTATACCATAGTAGTAGTAGTAGTAATAGTAATCACACACACACACACACACACACATGTACACACTCTCCAGACTGTGTTTGTTACGCTCAGTAGAGACTGACCCATATTTTCTCTGTGTAGTAAATGATGACACCACCTTCTACATACGAACCACTCCCCTAACCCCTAACCATTCACCATATACCTAGCCATGTGTCTGTCTGTCTGTCTGTCTGGCAGAAGGAGCAGTGAACTAAACCCTGGGTGTCTGGTGTGTCTGTCCGTCCAGACATCAGCTGTGTTTTGGATAAAAAGTGACACAGCTGGCCGTGGGCCTTTGAACTTTGACCTGTCTGCAAATGAATTGACAATGAGACCTGCCGTCACACGCGTCCAGCCGGTCGTGGCTAGACGTCCGTGCTCAACACAAGCGTGTCTATCTGAATGAATTGTCTGCTGGAGACCTGTTATGTGTGTTAACGTTGCAACACACAACACATCAACCAGCGCGTCGTTTAAAATGACCTGGACACGTCTGTAGAGTCAACGCTGATCGATGATGATTTCAATCATGTTATCAATACAATCACATCCTGGTGGGTTCTACACTTAGAGGTACCGCTCCGTACCAAACCGTACCGCTCCGTACCAAACCGTACCAAACCGGACCAAACCGTACCGCTCCGTGTTCCTACGGACGCCCCTAAGAGACAACAGCTCTCGAGAGGAAGCTGCTTATCTTCATCTTATCTAACGAAATGCAATTAATAAATCTATCTAAGGACATCCTCACTTGACACTTGGCGGCTCTACGCTGTCGTAGACGATGACTTTAGAAGTACCTGCTGGCACCTTACAGGCCGTCTTAGCTCCAGTGAACAGGGAGGGGTGGTGGAGGTGAGGTGGGGGGGGGTTCAGTCGGTGGTTATCCGTGACCTCGGCGCTCAGAGGTCATCTAATCCTACCGGGCCTTTACGTAGTGAAGATGGAGATGTTGAAGATACGTTCTCTCTCTCTGTAGGACGAGATGGAGGAGCTGCGGTCTGAGATGCTGGAGATGAGAGACATGTACCTGGAGGAAGACGTCTACCAACTACAAGAACTACGTCAGCAGCTGGAGCAGGTAACCCCCTCAGACTCTTCAGAAGTACTTCTAGAACTACGGCTGCTACTACTTATTCTACTGCTACTACGACTACTACTAGGGTTAGGGTTAGGGTTTGAGGAAAATAGATAGATACATTAGATGCAAACAGCTTTATATATATATATATATATATATATATATATATATATATATATATATATATAGATGGAGATGTTGAAGATACGTTCTCTCTCTCTGGATGAGATGGAGGAGCTGCGGTCCTCCATCTCATATATATATATATATATATATATATATATATATATATATATATATATAGGTATATATGTGTCTACTTTTTTATACACATTTTTATGTTTAAATTGTTATGGTTCCTGTTTAAATATTCATGGCTGAATGAATGGATGGATAGACAGATGGACAGATGGCAGATATAAAGATATACAGATAGACAGTTATACAGACACACAGTTAGACAGACACACAGGTAGACAGATGGACAGTTAGACAGACACACAGGTAGACAGATGGACAGTTAGACAGACACACAGGTAGACAGATGGACAGTTAGACAGACAGTCAGACAGACACACAGGTAGACAGACAGACAGTCAGTCAGTCAGACAGTCAGACAGACAGGTAACCGCCCCCTCCTCTGTAACCAGGCCAACAAGACGTGCCGCATCCTGCAGTACCGCCTGAGGAAGGCAGAGCGGCGCTCGGTCCGCGTGGCCCAGACCGGACAGGTGGACGGGGAGCTGATCAGGACCCTGGAGCAGGACGTCAAGGTGAGGGGGGGGGGGACGTCAAGGTGAGGGGGGGGGACGTCAAGGCTGCTTCAGCTGCCCCCAGCCCAGCGGGCCGTAGTGGGTTTAGTTTACTCTCAGAGCCATCGGCAGAATGTAAACACTTAGAGAGATGGCACATGACATGATCCTCCCAACACACACACACACACACACACACACACACACACACACACACACACACACACACACACACACACACACACACACACACACACACACACACACACACACACACACACACACACACAGTGGAGGGGAACCCTTGTGTGTGCAGAAGGACCCCGGGCCCCAGTTACTCTGACACCCTGCATGTGACACCAGACACAATGAGGGCTCTATCCTTACCTCGCCCCGAGAGAGAGAGAGAGAGAGAGAGAGAGAGAGAGAGAGAGAGGAGAGAGAGAGAGAGAGAGAGAGAGAGAGACTGTGGAAGGGTAAGAGAGAGAGAGAGAGAGAGAGAGAGAGAGAGAGACCATGGAAGGATAAGAGAGAGAGAGAGAGAGAGACCGTGGAAGGATAAGAGAGAGAGAGACAGAGAGAGAGAGAGAGAGAGAGAGAGAGACACAGAGACCGTGGAAGGATAAGAGAGAGAGAGAGAGAAAGGAGAGAGAGAGAGAGGGGGGGATGATGTCATCCTCTGGGGTTTATCCCCGGCTGGTGTCGTCCCTCATGACTCCACGCCAGCTGTTGGTTTTTTTCTCCGTCTAAACGGCGAGGGAGGAAGGACGGCCGGATGAGAACGATTTAAAAAGAAAGTGAGCCAGGGAGGGGGGGAAAGGGGGGGGTCCTCTTCTGACCGGACGTTCCTCTGACAGCCTGCCGTATCTTTTAGTCATTTGTTGACATCACCGGGAGAAGAGGGGATTGGCCGGCCTCCGTTTCAAATTCAAACGGTCTGCAGCCAATCAGGGCAGAGCAGAGCGGAGAACAGAGGGGTCACTGTCAGACGGACGGAGAGGGAGAAAAAAATGGATTCCATTACACATGTAACGCGGGGTTTCTGTTGAGCGGCGGTGAGTGGGGCTGCAGAGAGAGAGAGCGAGTTTGGGCGGATAGTTAAGTTAAGTTAAGTTAGTCTGGAGAGAGAGAGAGTTGCTGGTTCTATCGTCCACAACAATCAATGATGTTGTTCATTCTGAGAGTGGGGTCCTCACAGACTCCAGCCCAGCATTAGAACGCCCGTGTACTAATTCAGTCATTAGAGGAAGAATCACGCTGGGAACTGGAACTATAAATAGTGCATCGTTACATCATTAGATAAACCAATTGATGTAGATAACAAACAGGACTAGACACAGACCAGCAGTGGTGCTGGGGACTCTCTCTCTCCCCGTCTCTCTCCCCGTCTCTCTCTCCCCGTCTCTCTCTCTGTCTCTCTCTCAGTCTCTCTCTCCCCGTCTCTCTCTCTCCCCGTCTCTCTCTCAGTCTCTCTCTCCCCGTCTCTCTCTCTCCCCGTCTCTCTCTCAGTCTCTCTCTCCCCGTCTCTCTCTCTCTCAGTCTCTCTCTCCCCGTCTCTCTCTCTCTCAGTCTCTCTCTCTCCCCGTCTCTCTCTCAGTCTCTCTCTCAGTCTCTCTCTCTCCGTCTCTCTCTCAGTCTCTCTCTCAGTCTCTCTCTCTCTCTCTCTCTCTCTCTCTCTCTCAGTCTCTCTCTCAGTCTCTCTCTCCCCGTCTCTCTCTCTCTCTCAGTCTCTCTCTCCCCGTCTCTCTCTCCCTCTCTCTCCTTCTCTCTCTCTCTGTCTCTCTCTCTCTCTGTCTCTCTCTCTCTCTCTTCTCTCTCTCTCCCCGTCTCTCTCTCAGTCTCTCTCTCCCCGTCTCTCTCTCTCCCCGTCTCTCTCTCAGTCTCTCTCTCCCCATCTCTCTCTCTCTCAGTCTCTCTCTCCCCGTCTCTCTCTCAGTCTCTCTCTCAGTCTCTCTCTCTCCGTCTCTCTCTCAGTCTCTCTCTCAGTCTCTCTCTCTCTCTCTCTCTCTCTCTCTCTCAGTCTCTCTCTCAGTCTCTCTCTCCCCGTCTCTCTCTCTCTCTCAGTCTCTCTCTCCCCGTCTCTCTCTCCCTCTCTCTCTTCTCTCTCTCTCTCTGTCTCTCTCTCTCTCTCTCTCTGTCTCTCTCTCTCTCTTCTCTCTCTCTCTCTGTCTCTCTCTCTCTCTCTGTCTCTCCCCGTCTCTCTCTCTCTCTCTCTCTCTCTCTCTTCTCTCTCTCTCTCTTCTCTCTCTCTGTCTCTCTCTCCCCCCGTCTCTCTCTCTCTCTCTCTCTTCTCTCTCTCTCTCTCAGTCTCTCTCTCTCAGTCTCTCTCTCAGTCTCTCTCTCTCTCTCTCTCTCTCCACACGTGGTGCATCGTCTCCTGGCTACCGCACACACACTGCCAGCTCAGGTTACGCCACACAGAGTGTGTGAGTGTGTGTGTGTGTGTGTGTGTGTGTGTGTGTGTGTGTGTGTGTGTGTGTGTGTGTGTGTGTTTTTGCAACGTGTGTGTCACGTGTGTGTCACGTGTGTGTCACGTGTGTGTGTGTGTGTGTGTGTGTGTGTGTGTGTGTGTGTGTGTGTGTGTGTGTGTGTGTGTGTGTGTGTGTGTGTGTGTGTGTGTGTGTGTTGGCTGAGTGGCCTCCATCCTGAATGATCTCTTCTGGAACAACAGCGTGTGCCAGTGACCATGACGACAGAACCTCTCCTCCGACCGGATGTTTACTGGCTGACTCAACGTGACGCTTGGCGATGACAAAACACAAAGCGAAGCCGCTCTGTGTTGGAGGATCACAGCAGAGTACAGCGGGGCTCAACC
>NC_140280.1:518729-547822 GCF_964030765.1 Micromesistius poutassou | reverse complement strand
CTCCTCCACCTCCACCTCCTCCCCATATCAAAACGGTCTTAATGTCTTCAGTGGATGTGTACTGATGCTTACTGCAGACGGTGACCACTCTGCTGCTCTGTCCTTCAGTTGGACAATAAGACGGGGAAGGCGTCCGTCCCTCTGTCCTCGTCCACTGAGGCCCTGGAGCCTCCGGACCTGAAGGGGGCGCTGAAGAGGGAGCGAGAGGAGCACCAGCTGCTCCTGGCAGAGTCCTACGCCGCCGTCATGGACCTCACCAAGCAGGTCTGTCTGTCTGTCTGTCTGTGGGTGTGCGCGTGTGTGTGTGCGTGTGTGTCTGTCTGTCTGTCTGTCTGTCTGTCTGTGTGTGCGTGTGTGTGTGTGTCTGTCTGTCTGTCTGTCTGTCTGTCTGTGTGTATGTTTGTGTGTGTGTGTGTGTGTGTGTGTGTCTGTGTGTCTGTCTGTCTGTCTGTCTGTCTGTGCGTTTGCGTGTGTGTGTGTGTGTGTGTGTGTCTGTGTGTGTGTGTGTGTGTGTGTGTGTGTCTGTGTGTGTGTGTGTGGTGTGTGTGTGTGTGTGTGTTTCATTTATTTTACCAGATAAAAAAATGGTAGCCCCCAAAAAAAAGGAAATAAGGAAAAATGTTTTGTTGCCGTGGAACCAATCAGCTTCAGATCGGAGAGAGGAACTGGAGCCGCGAGAAGATGGAGCTGGTGGAGACCCTGGGCCAGGAGAGGGAGGAGTGGGAGCAGAGAGGAGGACAGGTACACACACACACACACACACACACACACACACACACACACACACACACACACACACACACACACACACACACACACACACCTCATAACCAGAGAGGAGGAGAGGTACACACACACACACACACACACACACACACACACACACACACACACACACACACACACACACACACACACACACACACACACCTCACAACCAGAGAGGAGGACAGGTACACACACACACACACACACACACACACACACACACACACACACACACACACACACACACACACACACACCTCACAACCAGAGAGGAGGACAGGTACACACACACACACACACACACACACACACACACACACACACACACACACACCACACACACACACACACACACCTCACAACCAGAGAGGAGGAGAGGTACACACACACACACACACACACACACACACACACACACACCTCACAACCAGAGAGGAGGAGAGGTACACACACACACACACACACACACACACACACACACACACACACACCTCATAACCAGAGAGGAGGAGAGGTACACACACACACACACACACACACACACACACACACACACCACACACACACACACACACACACACACCTCACAACCAGAGAGGAGGAGAGGTACACACACACACACACACACACACACACACACACACACACACACACCTCATAACCAGAGAGGAGGAGAGGTACACACACACACACACACACACACACACACACACACACACACACACACACACACACACACCTCATGACCAGAGAGGAGGAGAGGTACACACACACACACACACACACACACACACACACACACCACACACACACACACACTCATAACCAGAGAGGAGGAGAGCCACACACACACACACACACACACACACACACCTCATAACCAGAGAGGAGGAGAGGTACACACACACACACACACACACACACACACACACACACACACACACACACACACATGTTGTCCCCAACACTCAGGCACAGGTAAAGATGCTGCTGCTCATACCAGCTGAGCGAACACTCGTCCATAGCTAGTCCATGTTGACCTATCCACTGAGCTCACAATGGTCGTTTTAGCCCCAAATTCTGTCAAATATAAAGACGATGCTCCTTTTTTAAGGAGTTTTTTATCAAACCATCCATTGACTGTGGTGCTGTGACACACTAATATATATATATACACAAATGTATATACACGTATTGACATTACAGCTTTTGAAGTGAAGTGAAGTCATAATAGCCTAATAATAGTCCAGGTCCTAGGAGTCTCCGCTGAGTATCTGCTCATTCTGGGACGTTGAGAACGGCTGAACGCGCTCTGGTCTTCATGTGGTCTGGCATGACTGCGCGCGGTCGTTTAGCGAGCTATTTTTATCCTCCGTGACCCTCCGCCCTGCGGTGACTGAGCTGACCGCGTCACCACCGGCCATACCAGGACCCAGGGCCCAGACCAGGACCCAGACCAGGACCAGGACCCCAGACCAGGACCCAGACCAGGACCAGGACCCAGACCAGGCCTCAGGCCCAGACCAGGACCCAGGGCCCAGACCAGGGCCCAGACCAGGACCCAGACCAGGACCAGGACCCAGGGCCCAGACCAGGACCCAGGGCCCAGACCAGGACCAGGACCAGGACCCAGACCAGGACCAGGACCAGGACCAGGACCAGGACCAGGACCCAGACCAGGCCCCAGGGCCCAGACCAGGACCCAGGGCCAGCGCTGGCCCTGAGGCCTGGTCTGGGCCCTGGGTCTGGGCCCAGAGAGCCAGTGACGGTCCTGGTCTGGTCCTGGTCCTGGTCCTGGTTCTGGTTCTGGTCTGGTTCTGGTCCTGGTCTGGTCCTGGTCTGGTCCTGGTCCTGGTCCTGGTCCTGGTCCTGGTCCTGGTCCTGGTCTGGTCCTGGTCCTGGTCCTGGTCTGGTCCTGGTCCTGGTCCTGGTCCTGGTCTGGTCCTGGTCCTGGTCCTGGTCTGGTCCTGGTCCTGGTCTGGTCCCTGGTCCTGGTCTGGTCCTTGTCCTGGTCCTGGTCCTGGTCCTGGTCCTGGGTCTGGTCCTGGTCCTGTCCTGGTCCTGGTCCTGGTCTGGTCCTGGTCCTGGTCCTGGTCCTGGTCTGGTCCTGGTCCTGGTCTGGGTCTGGCCAGTGGCGGCCCTGGTCCTGGTCCTGGTCCTGGTCCTGGTCTGGTCCTGGTCCTGGTCCTGGTCCTGGTCCTGGTCTGGTCCTGGTCCTGGTCCTGGTCCTGGTCCTGGTCCTGGTCCTGGTCCTGGTCCCAGAGAGTCAGTGGGGGTCCTGGGTCGACTCCCAGCTGCTGGGGTGTGAACCACCGCTGAAGCGCTCCCAGATGTCAGTGAAGGGATAAGGAGGCTTAGGATCAGAGAGGCACGGACTGCTCTCTTACATCATTATTAAACACACGCACGCACACACACACACACGCCCACACACACGCACAGACAAGCCCACACACACGCACAGACTAGCCCACACACACGTTTCATATTTGTGGTTCCATTACATGTCGCTGCCTGTGATCTTGAACCTGGTTACCAAGTCTGGAGGACTTGTGTGTGTGTGTGTGAGGTGTGTGTGTGTGTGTGTGTGTGTGTGTGTTTGGTGGGGGGGAGGAGGGGGGGGGGGTGGAGATTGACATGTCTGTGTCTGCAGAACCTCGTCAGCACACACAAGCCACCTGGAGTGTGTGTGTGCATGCATGTGTGCATGTGTGTGTGTGTGTTGTGTTCCTTTATAGCGCAGCTCTCCCTGCACCTCAACTGAACGTGCGTCAGCACATTTAGGTTCTGGTAGCTCTAGTCGTCTTTTGGTCGAAGCTGTTGTGTTTTATGTTCTTCTCTCCATGTCGCCGTCCCCCTCCCACCTGCTCCCAGTCTGTATTGTGTGACTCTGGGTGTTGGACTGTAATTACCTCTGCTACTGTCTGCCTCTGTCTGCCCACAAAGCCACACCAGGCTTCCTCTATACTGGGGAACTGTTATTGGGAAGGATTATGTGTGTGTCTGTGTGTGTGTGTCTGTCTGTGTGTGTGTGTGTCTGTGTGTGTGTCTCTGTGTGTGTATGTGTCTGTGTGTGTTGTGTGTGTGTGTCTGTGTGTGTCTCTGTGTGTGTGTGTCTGTGTGTGTGTGTGTCTCTGTGTGTGTGTCTGTGTGTGTGTCTGTGTGTGTGTGTCTGTCTGTGTGTGTGTGTGTCTGTGTGTGTCTGTCTGTGTGTGTGTCTGTGTGTGTGTGTGTCTGTCTGTGTGTGTGTGTCTGTGTGTGTGTGTGTGTGTGTGTGTGTCTCTGTGTGTGTCTGTGTGTGTCTGTCTGTGTGTGTGTCTGTGTCTGTGTTTGCCTTCATGTTTATATAGATGAGCCACATTTAGTCACCAGTGCAGCGGTGCCTTAAAGCTGCAGTGAGCCAGTTCAAAGCACGCCCACTTTGTTTTGATTCCATTGTGTTAACGATTGAGTCTCAGGGTTCTCATGCGTTCAAACGACGCCCCGCCATCGCTGTCGATCCCAAAGCATGAGAACCGTGAGACTCAATCAAAACAAAACAAAACGAGGAGCGCGAGCAACAAAGACCTGACTGCAGCTTTAGGCAAACGAACTACAGAAAGAAACGTTCACGTTCCGTTCTTGTGTCTCCGTGGTTCTAGTCGAAGGCCGAGGGCAGCCGTGATGAGGACGGCCCGACGGACAGCACCCCCAGCGGCCCCCTGAGGTGAGACCCCCCCCCCCCCCCCTCTGCTGCCCCCCTGCTGATGAGGACGGAGGGATTACAGTCAGTCACGTGAAGCAGACTCTAGACGAAGCCAAGAGAGGCTGAAACTATTCAAGCACAATTCAAACTGAGAGAAGAACAAATGAGTTCTGCACCACCACCTGGTCACCGGGCTGGAGCCGGCTGTAGGGACGGTCAACTGGAGCTCACTGTTTAGTGTATTAGTGTGTATTAGTGTGAACAGTAGTGTGGTAGTGTGATAGTGTGATAGTGTGATAGTGTGTATTAGTGTGAACAGTATCTTCAATGTATCCCAGTGCTTATTTCAACTCCACCATCATAGTTTGTCTTTTCTCCAACGTTGTCTTTCGGTAGAGCCAAGTCCATGTCCGAACTCCAGAACCCAGAGGTCAACGGACTGGCCAATCAGGAAGAGAGGAGCCTGTCCAAGGCCCCGCCCTCTTTCCTGTTTCGCTCGGAGTTCGGTGACATCACCGGGAAGAACTGGAGCTACCTGACCAATGAGGTGCTTTGGTTACACTGATACGTCTGTGGGGGGTGTGGTAGTGGTTCTGTCATTGTATTTAATTATTATCATGACTCCTCCTGGTGTTTGAAGATAGATACCTAACAGTACTGTACTATAACAGTAGTTACAGTACAGGTAGTTGTAGTAGTTGTAGTTCCGTGGTGGACCAGCAGAGGAGCCCTTCTGACCCGTCCCTCCTCCCAGACCCCTGAGGTGGTGGACGGCTGTAAGACGTGGGACGGCCCCGCCGGCCCCGGGGCCCGGCAGGACCCCGAGTCGTCCCGCAAGAGCTTCACGGCGCCGGACCGCACGGGGATCCGGATCTACTACAGCCCGCCGGCCGCACGCCGCATGGAGCGCCTGGCCCGGCACCAGGCCGGCGGCGGCGGCGGCGGCGGAGCGGGGCCCCGCAGCGGGCCCCTGGAGCCTGGCCCGGACCCGCTCCAGAAGCAGCCCTCCTCCTCCCCCTCCTCCTCCTCCTCCTCCTCCTCCTCCTCCTACGAGCAGTGGCTGAGCTCCCTGTCCACGCCGCGCGGGGCCCTGCTCCTCAGCCCCTCAGCGGTCCACACCGTGGGGGCCCCGGGGGCCGACGGGGCCCCGGACTCCTCCTCCTCCCCGTCCTCCTCCTCCTCCTCCTCCTCCTCCTCCTCGTTCCGGGGTCTGGACATGGGCCACATGTCGGTGAACCTGAGCGACGACATGAAGGAGATGACCAACTGCGTCCGTCAGGCCATCCGCTCCTCGTCTCTGGAGAGGAAGTCCCCCAAGGAGGCAGGAAGTCAGGTGACTAACACCGCCGTCAATTCAACTGGTTAAACACTTCAGCTATTTAGGATTTTGAATCATTGAATTAGTTTCCTAAATTGATTATTTAATTTCTCTAAATTCCTTAACCCTCCTCTCTTGTCCCTCTGTCTCTCCGTCTGTCTGTCCTCCGTCTCTCTGTCTCTCTGTCTGTCTCTCTGTCTGTCTCTCTGTCTCTCTGTCCGTCTGTCTCTCTGTCTGTCTCTCTGTCCGTCTCTCTCTCTGTCTGTCTCTCTGTCCGTCTCTCTGTCTGTCTCTCTGTCCCTCTCTCTGTCTGTCTCTCTGTCTGTCTCTCTGTCCGTCTCTCTGTCTGTCTGTCTGTCCCTCTCTCTGTCTGTCTCTCTGTCTGTCTCTCTGTCCCTCTCTCTGTCCTCCGTCTCTCTGTCTGTCTCTCTGTCTGTCTGCCTGTCTGTCTCTCTGTCTGTCTCTCTGTCCTCCGTCTCTCTGTCCGTCCGTCCGTCCCCGGCGGCAGACGGTCGGCATGGCGACGCGCTCCACGCAGACGGCCCCGCAGTGCACCAGCGTGGGGCTCCAGACCGACGGCGTGGCGGCGGCGCCGGGCCCCAGGGGCCCCCCGGGGCTGCACTCCAAGGCCTGGTCCCCGCGCCACTCGCCCAGCGCCGTGTCCTCGCTGGCGTCCGCCCGCACGCGCCAGATCTCCACCTCCCTGGACAAGGTCCACGGCCGCGTGGAGCGGCCCTGCTGCTCCCCCAAATACGGCTCCCCCAAGCTGCAGCGCCGCCTGTCCGCCGGTGAGGGGCCCCACGCGCCGTGGGAACAGTTTGTAGGGGCCCCGTCTTGTAGGGGCCCCGTGTGGTGGGCCCCGGGCCCCGTGTAGGCCCCATCGTGTTGGCACACAGACCTCTGGTAGAGCAGAGGTCTCGTTTGGTAGACAGACAGGAGGAGGACGTGGATGTAAACCGTGTCACGTCTAAAGCATACACAAGATAGAGAGCTAAAATGTATATTTGGGTAGGAGATAAATACAATTTTACCTTTAAAAACATTGTATATATTATGTTGTGTTATATTATTAGTACATTATGTTTTGGAGGCCTTTTAGTTCAGTTCCACGGCAATTGTATTCAATTGAGGAGACCCTTATGTTCTCTTTCTGTGTTGCATGACAAACTCGGTAGCTGCTTTACAGACAAGACGGCAGAGCTCTTTCTCTGATCACAATCCTCCTGTTGTTGGGGGTCCAGACCCCCCTGACACTTACATAGACCCCCCCCCCCCCCCCCGCCCCTCCCTGTCTGACCCTGACACTTACATAGACCCCCGCCCCCTCCCTGTCTGACCCTGACACTTACATAGACCCCCCCGCCCCCCCTCCCTGTCTGACCCTGACCCTGACCCTGACCCCCCCGCCCCCCCCCTCCCTGTCTGACCCTGACCCTGACCCTGACCCCCCCCCACCGCCCCTCCCTGTCACTCACACAATGCAACATTTTTCAGCCTCTTCTTCGCTCAAAAGAGAGACGGACTCAAGCGATGCTCCCGCCTCTGACTGGCGTCTCTCTGCCGGCCTTTCAGGCTCCGCCCCCAGGCTGTCGGAGGGGGGGCCCTCGCGGGACCGCAGCCTGTGGAGCCTGCAGCAGAGGCCCCTGGCGGGCGGGGGGGGGTCGGCCTGGGCCCGCTCCACCACCACGCGGGACAGCCCCGTGCTGAGCGGGCTGAACGACGGCCTCTCCAGCCTCTTCTGCGTGGTGGAGCACTCGGGCAGCATGGAGACGCTGTGGAGGGGAGACGGTAGGAGGGGGGGGGGGACGCTGTCGGTAGGGGGGGGGACGCTGTCGGTAGGGGGGGGGGGGGGGGGGGGAGGGGGGAGGGGGGACGCTGTCGGTAGGGGGGGGGGACGCTGCTGGTAGGGGGGGGGGAGGGAAGGGAAGGCTTTGCTGAATAATGCGTCTTGGTTTGGATGTTTAAATGCACAATGTTTTAAAAAACATAGAATCAAACTAGATGAATATGGCCTCACACTGCCCTCTGTGGGCTGAACGCTGCTACTGCAGGAGCAGCCTGCTGATGACCGCTTTGGGTCACCGGGTTCAAACATGCTGGCTACGCCCAAAGAAAGTTGGCGAGAAAATGATTATTACTGTGCCAGGAGTAGCTCAAACTTATCTTGTTAATTGATAAAAGCCTCGTTATGTAAAAACCATCCAGTGGATGGTTGATTCATGTCAATCAAATGTTTCATTTAATATGAAAGGACGTTGAAGGCTCTGCACCACGTTTACATCTGTTGAGTTCTGCTCACTCAGACCCTTAAGTCCTCCCGTCTCTTTTATTCCACTAGGGGGCGCTCCGTCCGGCCGGCACCCCCTGGCTGCGGGCCGGCCCTCGGGGCCCTCGCCGCCCTGCCCCGCGGAGGCCGGGCCCCAGCGCTACGGGGGCCTGGACCAGGAGTTCCTCCGGGACGTCTGCGGCGGGCGCGGCCCGGCGGGGGGCCCGGGGCCCGGGGAGCGGCCGGTCAGAGACGGCCTGCGCGCGGCGGACGAGCCCAAGCCGGAGTGCGTGATGTCGGGGGCCGGCGGCGACAACGTCACCCGCATCGTCAACAAGAGGTTCATGAGGCACGCAGAGACGGCCGGCTGCCCCGCGCCCGGCGCCACGGCAACCGAGGTGAGGACACGCCCCTCTGAGGGGAGGGAGGGGATGGTGGTGAGGATGTAGGTGATGTAGATGTGATGAGGTGATGATGTAGGTGGTGATGATGGTGTAGGTAATGATGATGTAGGTGATGATGTAGGTGGTGATGATGTAGGTGATGATGTAGGTGGTGATGATGTAGGTGGTGATGTAGGTGGTGATGATATAGGTGATGATGTAGGTGGTGATGTAGGTGGTGATGTAGATGGTGATGTAGGTGTTGATGATGTAGGTGGTGATGATATAGGTGATGATGATGTAGATGATGATGATGTAGATGGTGATGATATAGGTGATGATGTAGAAGATTATGTAGGTAATGATGATGTAGGTGATGATGTAGGTGGTGATGATATAGGTGATGATGTAGGTGATGATGTAGATGGTGATGTAGGTGTTGATGATGTAGGTGATGATGTAGGTGATGATGATGTAGGTGATGATGTAGGTGGTGATGATGTAGGTGATGTTGTAGGTGGTGATGATGTAGGTGGTGATGTAGGTGATGATGTAGATGGTGATGTAGGTGTTGATGATGTAGGTGATGATGTAGGTGGTGATGTAGGTGGTGATGTAGATGGTGATGTAGGTGGTGATGATGTAGGTGATGATGTAGGTGGTGATGTAGGTGTGCGCATGTCAGTGACAGGCAAGATGGATTCCCTGGACCAATCAGGATAAGGGAGCCCTAGATAGAGGGAGGGCTGGTATCTGATTGGTCTACGGGGCAGATACTCTCACAGAGCATTTCACTCACTGACAGCTGACAGATTACACTCCAATGACATCTCTTAAATCCTACCTATAGCATCTTTAAACACACACATCATCATAACGGCTTATTCTCTCCAGTGTTATTCTTCTCCTTGGATAGGAGGCTCTTCCCTGCGGTTTGTACTCAGTGGCGCCCCCTGTCTGTGTTCCAGGAGGCCTCCTGTGATTGCGCGGCCCAGTCTCTGTCGACCTGTCTGGCCCGCCCCTCCAGGTCCGCCACTCGCCATTCGCTGGCTCAGTGTAAGCACCGCCCACAAGAGTCACCCGTAGCCAATGAGGAGAGGCCAGACTCCTGCAATGAGTGAACATTAACTGCCACAGAATGCCCCCCCCCCCCCCCCCCCCCGCCAGAACCACATACACACAAACACAAACACCCACATACACACACAAACTAAACACGCATCCACACACAAACTAAACACACAATCACACCTCTAACATCCTCCTCAAATGTAAATCCACACAGACACACTGCCACACAGATCCACTGCCCAACACACACTGACACTGTAGTTGCATCCTCACACACGCACGCACATGCACTGGAATTCCATCCTCTCACACACACATGCATGCACGCATGAACACAGACACACACACACACACACACACACACACACACACACACATACACACAGCATATGCTAAATATGTAAATGATGTTCGTAATTCAAGCAGTAACACAAACACTCACACACACTGCTAGTGATCACAATAGTGATCAAGGAACATTTGAGATCGGGCTAGCGGACACAACCCCCCCCCCCCCCCCCCTTCCCCCATCAGCCCCCAAACCTACCAGCAGGACCGCCCCCCCCTCAGACACAGGGGCCATGACGTACGCCCACGTCATGTGCTACATGGAGGAAGCACCCACTCTCTTTCGGAAACCGGGATCATCAAAGTTATGATGTCACGACCAGACCGTCTACAAAAGGCTTCACTGCCTTTCCACTTTTATTTTTCATTTTTCAACTCATTGGAAGAAAGGCTGGACGACGATGAAGCAGACCCACCTGGCCGAAGAAACCAGGGAGAGAGAGACTCTGAAGACCATCTGTGTCTGTGTTGTTCACCCCTTTTACTTCACTGGAAACATCTCAGCTCAGTTCCTCCAGTAGACCTCATGATGTAGAGTCATGAGAACAACGAGGATCCAACTGTTAAGACTCAACTTGATCCATAAAAGGGAGGTGGGGGGGGGGGGTGAGTAGAGGAGTGATTCATTAGCACAATTGGTCGCGTGCACATTTCCATGAGGAAGACGCATGCATCTACCACAGCGTTTTGGAAAGTAGCCTAGCGTTTCAAAAAGAGGTAAATGATTGAAGTACGTCCTCGTTGTCCCCTTACGGCGTGTGTCAACACGCAGAAACCCACCGTGCACAAGAGCACATCTGACCTGATCAGCGTAGTCACTGCCCTGCATGGGAATGAGCCTCTCACCTCCGCCCTGGCCCGCTCTGGTCTGAGGAAACCGTCATCGTCTTCATCTCCTTCGTTAGATGAAGATTGCATGCCCTTGGCCACTTTGTAGTGATGTATGTAAGGCGTAATGTACAGCAGGCCGGTCATTATAGTCAAACGAGCCCCAAATGAAAGGCGAGGTTTATTTAATCACCAGCAGGCCGTACATTATCCCACTTATTACGAAGCTGCTCGGAAACCCATGGTTGTAAATAGCCTCCAGAGCAGTGGTCTGCTCTACAGAGATAACACACAACGCTGTATGTCGTAATTGACCAATCAAAATATAACGAGTATACATCGAAGACACGTTACAAGCCGTTATACAGAGTTCATCCAGACCGGCTGAGGCCAGTGCTTCACTCCGGGATCCACCACTATCTATGACCCTGTTCAGATGAGCTCCAACAGATTTATTGTACTACTTTCACCCAAACTCAATTACTCTACTGCTTACAACTGCCACTCTTTGATGATTTTCATATGTTTTATAGGTCTAATATATTTTAGGGCATTTGGAGGTATTCCTTTGTGTCGGCTCTGCCCGGACCGCCGCCATCGTCTCCGTGGGGGGGGGCCTGTGTGACCCGCCATGAGAGGTCACACGCTCATCCAAACGCTTTCATTCAAGAGGAAACCTTGGAACATTTGATCCCGTGTGTAAACGTGAGCTAAAGCGTACGCTCCTGTGTCTACAGCGTGTTCCCGTGAACGATCTGTCGTCAGTGGGACGTTCCTTTAAAGCTTTCACACAGGAGGTTGGAGAAGAGCGTTTAAGGGAAAGGCCTTTTTTTACGTCATGATAATAGTATTAGTAGTATGATTATAGTACGGCCTATAACTTCAAATGTAGCATTATGGTAGAGATTGAGGTGCGGTGATGAATCTTCAGGTATGAGATTCCATCTGCATTCCTGGTTTCCGACTCCTCCTAAGGTGTTGATGAACACAACACGTGTGAACCTATGGAGATAGTTCTCTGATTGTATCTCGTGAGGCCAGCAGAGGGCGCTCTCTGCCTCTCGATGCCCCCAAGAGTCGTTTTTATTATAAATCTAAAAGCCGACGAGAGACAGCAGCCACGGATCACGGAAGGGGAAGTGGTTTCTGTCACCTCCTCCTCCTCCTCCTCCTCCTCCCTGCCTGTCTGTCTCTCTCCTCACATGAATCTGTCAATCATTCACAGTGTGACCTGTTGTCATGGAAACAGTGTGGATGGCTGCCAAAGTGCCTAGCAGACAGCTTGTCGGTAGCACGCACACACACACACACACACACACACACACGCACTCATACCAAAACACACACACACACACACACACACACACACACACACACACACACACACACACACACACACACACACACACACACACACACACACACACACACACACACACACACACACACACACACACACCAAAACACAGCCCTGCCATGTGTGCAACAGGAAGGGTTTCCTTCATGTAAAATAACACTTTTTAGGGGTCTGGTAGTTTGACGTACTGTTAAAAGGAAGGGTCACGTCTATATTATTATTATTTTGAAGAAGATGGATATTCTTATACGCTTGCGTCACGTGGTCATGGTGCTAGGCAACAGCCCCCCGGCCTCCCTCCCTCCCTCCCCTCGCTCCGGGACTCTCTCCTCTCCACACACACACACGCGCTGTGGAGAGCCGGGGTTCAATAACCAAACACACCGGTTACCTCTACGGAGACCGTCCTCCACGGTGGCTGTGTGGGATGATGTATCTGTTCACTCATGCGGTCCGGTACACATACACAGAAGATCAACTCTTTAACTCTTTATCGTAGGCTCAGAGCTTGGCTGTAGGTTCTGGAAGAGAGAGAGAACCCCCCCCCCAAACAAGGGATCTGGATTAGAGCGTTTACGGTTTCACAGTTCTTCAACTTCCTTCCATTGTCCTAGCGAAGTCTCCTCTACCTCTCCCCCCCCTCCGCCTGTGTACAGTCTGTCGTGTATAGAAGAGCAGTCCTGCGTATTTGTAGGGTTTTTAAAGCAGAGAGAAAACGCGCTCGCCTCGTGTTGTCAGCAGCAGCTCTGCGCCACAGCGCCCCCTGCTGTCCTTCTCTCTTAGCGCCGCACACACTGGGTGTCTGTCTGGGACACTCGGTAGTAACTACTGTTACTTTTTATGTACTGCACCCTTTATATTTCAACTTTTTAGTTTGTGAATTCAACCGATAATGTTAATTATACTTGGATTATCTCTGATCAAATATTGAACAGCCAGTATGAATATACTTATTGACAAAATGGCTGCGGTTGCCTCTTTTTGTTAAATCGTTGTTTGTATGATATTTGATTCAAGCAAATCATAGTACTCCATGCCAAGGTTATTTTGGTGTCTGAATACGGTTCAATGTATCAGCAGTTAGCATTTAATACTCAAATGACAGGATAGCCACTAGCTCTGTACGGACCACCACGTGTACTTTATGTTCTCAGGAGTTCTTATGGTGTGTCTCCAGGCAACGAAAGACAGAATATTACAGAATAATGTATCTAGAAAACCATCTCTGGTCAGCGGTTGTTTTCTGATTGGCCCCCCGAGAAGCGTCAGGTGGTCACCCGCTATATCGCATTTGGTAAATGGAATCATTTCTATGGTTGTTTTAAGAGGGAGTAAAATATACATTTTGTACAGCAATTATCTTCAAACATTTGAGGGAAGTAACATTTTTGAATGCATAATCAGGTATTTATTATGTGTTTACAACGGAACATTTTTAAGAGCAAAGGAAGCAGCGGTCGTGTGCGCCACGGTGACAAAAGGCCAGTGCAGGATTTTTGCTTCTAAATAATCGACGCCAGCAGCTCCCCCTGCTGGTGAAGTGCCTTCAGGCACCTCCAGTGCTGACCCCGGCATTAGCCCTCGCTCTGAACACAACTCGCTCTCCCAACAGTAACAGTCGTGATGACACTTCGAGTAGGAAAGTGTCGGCTCGGCTCGTTTCACTTCTCAACCCAAAGGTCCAAAGCAGTCAACCAGGTTGGCTCTCCAGCCAACGTCATGTAAAGATGTACAGATCCGTGCTCCCAGCAGCCTATACTCCTTATAGTGCGTTACGCGTGTCCGACGTAATCCATGTTCAACTCTTATGTATTAGCAATATCTACATGAAGCTTAGGTCTTCATACTCTGCTTGAGCTGCGTCGAGTGGCGGATCGTTGTGTCTACATTATAGCGTCGGCAGCAGAATCACGACTTGAGAATGCGACGGATGGAAAAACGAAACTGTTCAAACCATAAGCGTCTCTTTCTTTGTATTATAAATAAATGAAGAAGAAGAAGAAAAAAAAAGTGGAACCCTTTGTATTCCCTTCGTTGCTCTGAGTACAGCTGAATGTCGGCAGTCGGGACCTGTTGAAGTATGACGCTGTCTCTTTACGCCACGCACTTGAAACGTTCTTCTTTACGTAGTTGCATTTTGAAAGAAAACGAAAACAAGTGATGGAATTCAACGCAGTAAACGTGATGACCGAGACGAAGTGGAATTGTACTGCAGAAGACGCAGGGGGTTTCTGAAAGGGCTGTTGATTCGTGTTTAGGGGAATGGGTATTGTATTTATGTCGTTTATTTTCAACCACAAAGCTTGTAAAATGAGAAATATCGTCGCCTCCTGTTTGTCATAGAATTCACGAATAAATGTTTGCTGAAAAACAAAATGTCTACTTTTTTTTGTACTGAATGATTTGAGACCTTCTGGAGGCAGGAGGAGGAGGAGAGCGTGGATGAAGACCAGCAGTCAGGAGAAGCTTCTGAGGGGGTAAGCAAAAGTAACACGAAAAGCAAAAGACTTGGAAGAAAAAAAAACTTTTACAAAGTCTTAAAGTTGTCGTCAGGACCCGGCCGGCCACGAATGAGAATCCAAAAGTGTCTTCTTCAGTGATTTATTCGGTTATTAGTATTTAAGAGGAATAGGGGAATACTGTAATGGTGCCGAATATATCAACGTTTATTGTCTCACTTCTCTTTTTTATTTTTTTTATTTTTTATTATTGGTGTTTTTATGATACAAAAAGTAGGCTACTAACTGGAATTTCTGGAATGTTTTTTTTTTTCCCAGATGTTTTTTCCCCCCAATATGTAAATAATAGAGGAATGTAAACATTGTGTGTAGACAAATACAAACATACAAAATGTTTATATACAAATAAAAAAATATATGGGACGGTCAGGTAGGAAACGTTTGGAGACTGGGCAGTAGTCGACTCCACAGTAGAGAACGTGGGACAGTAGCATTAAACAATACACCCTCTCTTCATCCAGCACCCTCGTTCACTCTGTCTCTTCCACTTGATGATCAGTCTCACGATGAAACAGGCAGGAAGTCCCTCTCACTAGAAACATTTCAGAAACAAAATACTTTTTTTTTTTTTTCATTTTTGCACCCACCTGCAAGTTGAAGTCCCCCAAAATAAAGCATTGATGAGTGTTCCACTGTGACAGTGCGTGTTTTATGAAGGCATGAGGACATACAACACGTACATACAACACGTACATACAACACGTACAACATACGACACGCTGAGTGGATTCCCTCAGGCAGAACAGGGACATCAGCCAATCAGAACACGGTTCATCCTGCCTGTATGCCTGAGGGGAAAACAATGCGGGTCTCTCACGATTATTTATGTACTTGTCTAATCAATTATATCTTTATATAATGAAATTCTATCTATGGGCCGAATGAACGCTGGATCCCAACCCCTTGCTCCTCACCCTCCTACACTATAGATTATTCAACCTAAGTCTGTATCTGGGCGTATTACATCCTGGAATAAACCATCTATTCCACCCTCTGATCCAGAATTACTACTACGACGAAAAATACACAATGCAGAGTCTATACGAACAGTTTAGAAATAAGCTGAAATCTAACAGAAGTCTTCACTTGGGTTAAACAGCAGCCTTCCTCCTCATTTACTCGTTTGGTAAAAGTCAACATTTGAACGCTGCAATCAAGTCAAATTCATCATCAAGACATATGCTTCATATGAGGTCATGCTGTCCAGCTGGGTGACCAGGAGCATAGCGTCAGAACTCCCCAATAAAACAGTCCAGACCAGCGGGCACTGTGGAGGACTGTTGGTCTACCATCACTACTTTCAGAGAGCATCATGATCATAGCAGCCTAGCAAGATTAGCCTGTTGCAGTCTTCATATGTTGGGGAGCTGCAAAATTATAATTTGATATATATCATATTTTTACTATAGGGATAAGGTTTGCAGTTCAAATGTTTTGAATGGGTGAATAAATTGACTAGAAGTAAGCTTTGCGTTTCTCTTAAACACCGGACCCAAACTCAGGTAATACTTAAGAGTTTGTAGCTAAGAAAAGATTACGAATCAGCTGTAATAACATACTTGGTGCAACCTGTTTACTAGTAATATTTATCGGACCGAGAAATGAATGATGATCAAACAATGAATTGATTGAATAAGTTTGTTATCATGAAATCCTAAACAGACTATACTCCAGGTGTTGGTTGTTTTATTATGTTCTCTGTTGGGTTTGTTCCATTCATATGCATTAATCAAAAAAGCAGATAAAAATTGTTAATCATAGAAAGAAAAACGCTGACAAAATGACAATCCATCTTTCATTTTGTTCTCAATGACAAGCAGTGGCTACAGCGGCGTGACATTCTGAGTGCAGGTTCGGTAACGCTGGGGTGAATATTGTCTCGACGGCTCACTCGGCTCTACGGTGGAGATCAGGTTGAACTGGAGCCTCGCATCTTCTCAGAGATGAAATGGAAAGGTTTCCAAATCAGAACACGGTTCATCCAATTGCTTCTGCCTGTAGGGGGAAACAATGCGGGTCTCTCACGATTATTTATGTACTTGTCTAATCTTCTGGAGGTCTTTTTTTATTACTATTATTATTAATTTTTTAGGTATAAGACAAAGTGTTGCAGCTCAAATGCTTTCGCTACAGGTGACCATGTTAGGATAGGTACAGGCTGTCTGATTCAAAGACGAGAAAGTACAGAACGATAAGATATAAAGACCAGCCCATGTAGTTTGAGGATGTTCAGGAGCCTTTGACATCACAGACCCTCAGGTCCTCCTGTCCCACTCCACTGACTGACGTTCTACTGCACCAGATCAGACAGTCAGGACTTGGACCTGGTTAGACTCCTTTCTGGGGAAAACACATTCCCTGACCTCTGACCTGCATGTTGTCCATCAAATAGTACATGGTATCTGAGAAGGACCAGCCAGACAACATTCTGTTTGTTGAAAGAGAAGAAGAAGGATAATTGAGCTGAAGGAATTGGGGACCTTTTAAAATATGTTGCGTATTTAAACAAATTCTGAATGGGTGAATAAATTGAATAAATCGCAGCTTAACGTACAGTCTGCCAAGCTCCATGTTGTTGATGTCAAAATGTTGGTTTGTCTGTTTTTCATTGTTGTTTCAGTTGGTTATCATGAAAACCTTGACCCTGGTTGTATATAGGATAACAATTTATTATAATATACCTATACTATTCATGTATTCATACATCTATTTCAGTTTGGTAATAACCATTAACAGAAAAAAAATCAAAGTCCTGACACGGATATTGACACTATTACAATAGTATAGGTATATAACAATCTATTGTCATTCTATATAAAACCACCAACACCTGACACAGCAGGATAGTCTGTTTAGGATTCCATGTTAAACTGATTCAATTCATTGTTTGATCATCATTCATATCTTGGTCCTATAAATACTACTAGTACACAGGTTGTACTAAGTATGCTAAGACTGCTGAAGTATTACCTGCGTTTGGGTCCGGTGCTTCAGAGAAAGGCAAAGCAAATGATTCACCCATTCAAGAATACATGACAAAACATTTGAACTGAAAAGCATGTCTATATAATAAAAATATAATATAAATCAGCTATAATGGGAGCTCCCCAACATATGAAGACTGCAACAGGCTAATCTTGCTAGGCTGCTGTGATCATGATGCTCTCTGAAAGTAGAGATGGAAGACCAACAGTCCTCCACAGTGCCCGCTGGTCTGGACTGTTTTATTGGGGAGTTCTGACGCTATATGTCCCTGGTCACCCGGCTGGACAGCATGACCTCATATGAAGCATATATGTCTTCATATGCCTTCCTGTGTCTTCATATGAGGTCCTGATCAATTTGACTTGATTGCAATGTTACATTTTGGACTTTTGCCAAACCCTGATGAGGGTTTTAGTTGAACACAAGTAAAGCTGTCAGTAGGGCTCGTTCTGTAAGAAGTGGCTGTGTGTAAAACTATACAGGTTTTGTTCCCACATGCATTTTTGTCTGAATATGAGAGGAGGGAGGATCGGTTTCATCATATTCAAGTTTAAAAGAGAATCTTTTTTTTGAAAGGTCACCAATTCCTTCAGCTCAATTATCTACATCCTCTCTATATTTTCAAAAACAGATATGGCAGGTATTTCTGGAATACCATCCACTATTTGCATGTACAACGTGTGTGTGTGTGTGTGTGTGTGTGTGTGTGTGTCAGAGGTCTGGGAAAGAGGTTGTCTCATAAAAGGGTCTAACCCATAACTCCTTCTTGTCTATGCTGATAACACTCATCATTCAGATGTCTTTTGAAGATTTATTGTAGCACTCTCTCTTTCGTCAGCAAACACCATGAAAACTACAAGAAAATATAACCTAAAAAGGTTTAAATTCTATTCTATTTGTCATTTTTCTCATCTCTCAAGCTAGTTTTCATTGATATACATGAGGTCTAAACAAGTAAGCACAACATGAATGCTTAAATCTACAGAAGACATATCACATTATCCTTGTTAAAGCACATCAACAAACATTAAACAAAATATAAATTAATGACAGACAAATTAATTAAATGTTATCAATATAACCTTACATAAAGCACACAACACACTTTTTAAACACACAATATTTGAAGGTGGTACATCTTAGATACATTTTTATCAACAATATCCTTTTTACATTTTATTCATAATACTTTTTTGATAACTGTATGAACTCAAATAAACTGGGTTTTTTGGACATAGAGACAATGAACAATGAACAAACCCTTTATTGTCACTGTACAAGTACAAGTACATGCACAACGAAATTGGGCCATCTATGCAACATGGGACATGTTGCATACTTGCATACTTGTACTTGTACAGTGACAATAAAGGGTTTGTTCATTGTTCATTGTCTAAGACAGTCACAACTGGCGATGTCTCCTGGTCACCCAGCTGGACCTTAAGGATGAAATATGTCTTCATATGAGGTCTTGATCAATTCCATTTGATTGATTTGAATTTGATTTGAGAGTTCAATTGTTGACTTTTACCAAACCAGGATGAGGGTTTTTGTTTGACTCAAGTGAAGACTTTCTCACTGCAGGGTTTTATCAGCAGTCAGCAAAGTGCTTGTGTTTGAGAACCAAGGGGTCGGGATCCAGGGAGCATTCCGCCCATAGATAAGTGAGCTTCATTAAGAGTTTGTTTAAATACGCAACATATTTTAAAAGGTCCCCAACTCCTTCAGCTCAATTATCTGTCTGACAAATCGCCCCCGGCCCTGCACACACACGGCCCCTAGCCGCCCACCTTCTCCTGGAACAATAAATAGAGGCCAACTCCACCACAGCTTCACCACAGCTTCACCTCAGCATCTCAGCGCAACATCTGCATCTGCCTCTACAGGTCAGTCACATGTGTGAGGAAACTCTGCACTTGTACTTCTTATGAAAAGATTTAGTAAAAGGTTTAAGATGACCAACTAGAATACACTTTAAAGATGCTGTAGTTAAGATTCAGGAGCTACCGTTTGATCACAGCAATCCATCAGCTCTGAGTGAGGGAAATCTGCTGTGAGAATATGCAACAGTGCTGCCTGCTGCCTCTGCATGAGAACTTCAACTCCAGAGATGATGTTTGTGTCCCTATTGTCGTGTCTTTTAGGGTGTCTTCAGAATGACGCAATTCAACTTCATAGTCTCCTACCAGGAGCTTCGTAAAGGGGACTCCCTTATGAGTAAAGATGGGAGCCACAAAGCAGTCTTTCAGGTGAGCAAAAAAACGTTTTATGAGTAAAAGTTATTTTCGTTTCCATCATTTCATTACAGATTCGCATATCATTTTTTTTAAAGGTTTGGTGCCTAATTTGAATTACACGTTTCAGAGCAGATAGGGGAAAATATAATGATGACTTCACAAAACAACTAAAAAAAACCTTCCAAACAAGTACAACGTTTAAATAGACAAGAAGTACTAAATACTCGTACTTGTTTAAAAAAAAAAAAAAAAAGAAGAAGAAAGATAGAGTTGCCCGCTTACAATAACTTGCTCACTTGATTTCAACCAATCACAGGAGGACGGGAATTTTGTCATCTACAAGTGGTCTCCATGCTGGCACACCAACACGGCCAACGACGGGGGAATCAAAGTGGTGATGCAAGCCGACAACAACCTGGTTATGTACACCAACGAGCAGAAAGCTGTGTGGTCCTCGGTCACCTGGAGTGAAGACAGCTCCCACAAGATGCGTCTGACCATGACTGACGAAGGTCACCTGGTCATTGAGAAGGCTGACGAGGCCATCTGGAGCTCCGAGAAGTCTGAAGGTCAGAAAGAGTAACGAGACGTTGTTCAAGAAAAGATCTCTTTGATTGAGTGACTGATCTCTGTGTTTGAGAGCTGGTCTCTGGGATTGAGCACACAGCTCAGTTCTTCATATGTTCAGTTTCTGGATGACAATAAAAATGTTAAAAAAAAATAAAAAAAAAAGTTTTGTTCGTCGTCTTAATTGTCAGACGCAGTTTTCTCTTTCCATGACTCACACGTCACCTCCCGGGCTCCGTCGATTAAAATAGTTCACAAGTGTAAAATAAAAGCTCGATAATAGCTATAACTACACATTCTTAACTTACAGTAACACACAAATAGGCTCATTCATGCACCTCACCGTGATCTGGACCCGGGCCATGGAGCTGTCAGTGTAGCGTGTAGAGTTATAAATCATCACCAACGGCGTGGAGACCAAAACGCAACTGGATGAGCCAACAACCAATCAACCAATCATAGCAACGAAACTGTTGACATGGCACTGGAGGACGGAAATACCGATTGAACCGATTGTTCTCAACAAAAGCGTCGTTTGTTCTTTAAGTGAAAGTATAGCGTCCAGATGGTTCAATACTAGCCATTTTTACACTGACAAGCCGGTTCTGTCGCGGCTCGGCACGCCCTGCAGTTTCACTGTCTTGCCGTGTAAAACCGAGGGGGTAGGCCTATAATCCCCTTCGTCAAGGAGCCGGCTTTCTTGAGAATCATTTGCATACTCTGAATGATTTTTAAATTATATTTATTCAAGCCACTCGCATGCGAGAATGAGTACATGGATCTGAGTGTAGGCTACAGACGTGATTAACTATTTATAAGTGCAAAAATGCCAACATATTCTTTATTCTTCTGACCACTTGTTTTTTATCCCGACAAAAGCCTTGTAGTGTGAACGCACAGACCATGCCGGGGAAAAGGCGGGTATAAGACGGGCATATTTGGCCGTGCAATAACGTTCTCTGTAGCGGAATAGACCGACCGTTTGTTGGCTGTTGCTGAAGATGTGTCACCTGCACCGTTATCATATTCATCCCGCTACATGATACTAAAACGGTTGTGATTGGTCGGTCTATCTCGTACCAGAAAGAAATCTTCGTTAAGGGGAATACATCGATATATATATACTGACTAGACATCATAGATATATACTGACTAGATATCATAGATATTAGACTGACTAGACATCATAGATATACTGACTAGATATCATAGATATATATTCCGACTAGATATCAGATATATATACCGACTAGATATCATAGATATATATACTGACTAGATATCATAGATGTATATACTGACTAGATATCATAGATGTATATACTGACTAGATATAATAGATATATATACTGACTAGATAGATATATACTGACTATATAGATATATACTGACTATATATATATACTGACTAGATATCATAGATGTATATACTGACTAGATATGAAGGGGAAAAGCTGGTAGAGTAAATTAAACCTGAGCTCGCGAGATTCATCTGGCTCCACTTCCCACGCTATTTAAAACACCTCCACCACTTCTATATCCCTCATCAGCGCGAACACTCCCCCCTGGTGGAGGTTTATCAATACTGCAGGGCTGTTTTTAATCCTGAAGCAGGTTTAGTTGAGCTACTTGATATGAATAACCCGTTATTTCCCCTAAGCGTAAAATAACTGACAGCGAACACCAACCTATTCCACTATCTTAGACTGATTACAATTGGTATTCTCGTTAAGAAAAGAATGCATTCATATCATATCAGCAGTCGTATACATTTACTGTTGCATACACATCGACATTAGGAACACGCATACCACAGACGTTAATAATTGTTTAGTCAAGCTCATGATTTCTGTCATCCAAACATAAATGTGCCTTTTGAATCGCAGTAGTACAATTAGTCACACCGCCCTGTCCTATAGCTGCATACGTTGGCACTTTTAGACACACACATACACAAAGCAAACAGAAGCGCTCAATGATATCGCTCTACACGGTCCTAAGTCTGGTGCATCCACAATCAACGACTGTACAATCTGTTCTCCCGCAGCCCGTACACGTCCTGACTCCAGGGCTCCAGACGCCGTCCGCCCGGCGGTCCTCCAGCGCTGAGCGGGCGCCAGGTGGCGCTCTGTGAGGTCGTGGACTCGGTCGACGCGCCCGGAGAGAAACGCTCCCCTTTGGGAAGTCGGATACTGCTAGGAAAAGGAAGTTTTGTACAAGCATATTTTTGTTTTCTTTGCCTCCACTTTGCAGCAGCACCACTGCTCCTCCGTGGTGACGCGGGAACACACTGAGCTCGTTGAAAGTGGGTTTAGTGTTTTACGCTGTCAACGTAACGTACGGAGATACTGGCTGAGGATTTGGTGAAAGTATGGCAGGAAATCGCTCATCTCTTAGCTTTCAGTGAACAAACTAATGAAGTCAGCGATGGAAATACACAGAACACATCCTACGTCAACGTAAAGCCCACCTACATCCACAAAGCCCGCAAAAAAGACATTTAAAAAATGAGAAGCGCTTCAGTGAAATGGACAAAAAAGAAAAGAGAGCAAAAAAAACTTTGAACAGCAATAGTGCAGGATGAGGGTCAGGGTCAGACTAGGTCAGGGTCAGACTAGGACTAGGTCAGGGTCAGACTAGGACTAGGTCAGGGTCAGACTAGGACTAGGTCAGGGTCAGACTAGGTCAGGGTCAGGGTCAGGGTGAGGGTCAGACCAGGACTAGGTCAGGGTCAGACTAGGACTAGGACTAGGTCAGGGTGAGGGTCAGGGTCAGGGTGAGGGTCAGGGTCAGACCAGGACTGGGCTGGACTCTCGGGGGCCTCTGGAGGAACAAGGCATCCCGTTGTCACTACAGTCCGGTCCACCCGGCCTGTACGGAGTGATGGAACAGTCCGACCTTAACGGAGCGACCCCCCCCCCCCCCCCGGTTCATGATGTACGTAAAGAAGTGGAGAGAGGAGACGGCTGCAGGGTTAGGAAGCACAAGAACTCGTCTAGGAACTAATTCTACTCTAGAAGCGGCCGGCGGTGATGGGGCGGGGACCCCTCCTCCATCGTCCTCCCCTCGGGTTCCTGCCCTGGTGACGTCTGCCCTCCACGTCCGTCTGAGGGACCTGGAGGACCCTGGAGGCCGGTGGGCGCCCCCTGGAGGAGCGGAGGTCACACGGCGGCGCTGCAGCGGTTGTCAAACAGCTGCTCCACGACGGAGGAGTCGGCCAGCGTGGAGACGTCGCCCAGGTCGCGCTCGTTGCAGGCGATCTTACGGAGCAGCCTCCGCATGATCTTCCCTGGGGAGGGAGGGGGAGGGACGGGGAGGGAGGAGGTGGTGTGTGTATTTTATTACACAATCTTCATTTTGTATCTCATCTTACTCTTTGTGCTCTTGCAGTTTGAATTTGTGTTCCATGTCACTAAAGGACTTTGAACGGAGAGAGTATAGCGGGAGGTAGAAAAGAAAGAGAGAAGGGGGTCGAGAAAGAGGGGGCAGTAGAAGATAGACCAGGGATGAAGTGATCCAACTCATTTGTCTCCCTGCAGTGACTGTGGACCACCTACTGCCCTCGTATCATGTGCACAGTTATGTCCACGCCAGATCAAAAGGAAACAAACAATATTTGTTTGGACATTTAACAATGGCTTGACCATGTTTTGGTATCAATATTCATGTGAAATGGGCAACTTCAGGATCATGTCAAGTATTATATAATTCCGGTGTTGTACGACTCCTTACAGTGTTACTTGATTGACTACATGTAGTACAGAATGCAGGAGTCATTGTCGTACATTCCTCCTCATCTAGCTCATGGTAATGAAAGCCATCCAACCATCAGCACCATATCTGTGAGCATCTCATGGTGATGATCACCGCTGCTTTACCAGATCTGGTCTTGGGCAGTCCAGGGGCGTTTTGGATGAAGTCCGGAGTGGCAATCGCTCCTATCTTGTCCCGGACTGTTGAGAAAGAGACACACAGAATATCCAAATTGGGTTACCTATGGTTCCATACCGTGATACAGACCTAAAAGAATAATACAATAAAAAAAAGGGATTTTTCCCTATACTTGTGCTTACTTCCTGTAAACGGCTGTATTATGTCGTTTTGACACATGCCTGAATGTCTCAAGAGTGGACTTGTTGTTCATCTGATTACATTGCTCCATTGTCAACTGTGTCTCAAAGCAGGGTGATTGACAGCTAGCTTTGGCTTTTGATTATCGTGGCGAAGCCGTACCCTAGCCACACACACACACACACCCACACACACAGAGAGAGAGACAGAGAGAGAGAGACAGAGAGAGACAGACAGACAGACAGACAGACAGACAGACAGTGAGAGAGTGAGAGAGAGAGAGAGACAGAGACAGAGACAGAGAGAGAGAGAGAGAGAGAGACAGAGAGAGACAGAGACAGAGACAGAGAGAGAGAGACCCCACCTTGCTTCCTGAGCTGGGCCTCCAGGGCGGCGCTGTAGGTCACCCCCTGGTTGAGCGTCACAAAGCAGTACAGGCTCTCTCCCTTGATGGGGTGGGGCCGCCCCACCACCGCCGCCTCCGCCACCGCCTCGTGCTCCACCAGGGACGACTCCACCTCCGCCGTGCTCAGCAGGTGACCTGGGACAGGGAGGGGGGGGGCGGGGTCAACGGGGGCGAGGCGCCGGCGGCGGAGAACACCTCGCCGTCCTTCAGCTGACGGGGGGGGGGGGGGGGAACGCTCCGGTCGGAATGTAAATAAACAAGGACCGTTCTGCTGGAGATCCGTTTGGCCGTGACACACACCGTGTATCACGGTGTGTGTCACGATTCACGATTCTTTTTCACTTATTATTCTTTATTATTACTTATTCTTTATATTATTATTATTCTTATTCACGATTCACGGTGCGGTACAGTTCATAGTTAAGGGGAAAAAAATGAAAAACTGCTTGTTTCTCAACAACGGAGAATGTCCGTAGACCAGCAGTAATGTAAACACCAGTAGACTTGGTTATTGGCATTAGTCCGTTCTGAACCCCCAGACGGGTTGTTGAAATAGTGTGCTGAGCTGGGTTTACACAGCTTGTTGTTTTTTTTCACAGCAGCGGCGATAGTAAGGGCTGACACTTTTTATTCGATATTTGAATATGCATTTGAATATGACGTGACATATCCGTATTCAAATATATATATATAATCAAACCAGTTTTAAAAGTGCCATGTTGTGTAGCGCATTTTTTACAGTCTATGATTAGACTGGTTTTTACTTTTTATTTTATTGTTTTCCATCTCATCCATTTGCGGGCGCGCTATCAAGCGTTTAACATATCCTGATTCTAAAATGGATAACGCACGGAGCAGCCAGCCTGAGCGGTAAACTGCGACCCCGAGTCATCCCCGCTGACAGCAACACGCTGCATCGGTGGAGAGACACGGGCTGCCACAAATACCCGCTTCTCTCAATATAGACGCGCAAATCCCTGTGTGTGCCAGCACCGTCTGTGCCTCCCAACGCGTGTTCTCCGCCTCAGGTAACACCGTGAATAAAAGGAGAGCTGCACTTGATCCAGATCAAGTTGATAGACTGGTGTTTCTAGCAAACAACATTAATAAACTATTATATCTTGCAGATTGGCTCTAGGCTTCACTCCTGCTGCTGTCTCCTGTTTAAGTTGTCACGTCATTGTTTGCACTGCGCAGTTACGATTCCGATTCTGTTTTCCATTGCATAGCCTAATATTGCGATATGCATAGTGGCACTTGATATTGATTACGTTGATAACCTGTTTCAAACAAAGAGGATACGGCCCGAGTCCTGTTTATGTCTCCTCTTGTCTCGTAATACATTTGTGATTGAATCTCCCAGAAGTGCCTGTACCGTGACGGTACAGATACGTGTATCGTTACGCCCCCTAGTCGTTAGAGCACCTCTCCACCACGTGAAGGGAGGAGGGGGCAGAGAGGGCGGACGCTTCCTTTTGGGTTGTTGATTTTCAGATTTGCAGTTTTATGAACGAACACACACACACACACACACACACACACACACACACACACACACACACACACACACACACACACACACACACACACACACTCTTACCTGAGACATTTAACATGTCGTCTATCCGCCCAGTGATCCAGTAGTAGCCATCCTTGTCTCTACGGCAACCTGAAGGACAAAACACGACCGCATCACGATACCGTCACCATGAACCCCCTGTTGCCCGTTCATGAAACGGCTGCTGCCGTTTGTCACATGATCACCTGGACCTTCTCTACACTGACATGCCTCTCTATTGAGGAGAAAAATGACATGTGTGTTTGAGTGTGTAGACAAGCGCTATATAAATCAAAACATAGAATATGATAGTCAGTTTATTGTTGCGTTACCGTCTCCGGTGACGTAGTAGCCGGGGAACTTGTTGAAGTAGACGCTCTCAAAGCGTTGGTGGTTACCGTAGACCGTCCTCATCAAGCCCGGCCAGGGCTGCTTGAAGACCTGGAGGGACACGGTCCAGGTCAGCCCCGCCCACACACTCACCTTTAACACTTAGCTCCATCACAAAGGGGCAGGACTTGATCCAACTTTGTTCACATTTGTTATTTGTTATTTGGAAGATTGTTTGATTCTTAACATTAAATACAATCCATGAGTATTTCAAGTCTTTCATGCTGCCAGGACTTTTAACTTGAAAAGTGTATTAGTATGAACATTTATTTTGAAGGCTGACCAGGTATCCCTCGCTGGGGCCCTCCAGCTCCTCTCCGGACTCGTTCAACACGGCCGGCACCACGCCGAAGAACGGGAACGTCTGGTGGAGACAACAACAACAAGCCCTCAGACAACAACAACAACACAAAGCCCTCAGACAACAACAACAACAACAACACAAAGCCCTCAGACGACAACAACAACAACAACACAAAGCCCTCAGACAACAACAACAACAACAACAACACAAAGCCCTCAGACAACAACAACAACAACACAAAGCCCTCAGACAACAACAACAACAACAACACAAAGCCCTCAGACAACAACAACAACAACACAAAGCCCTCAGACAACAACAACAACAACAACACAAAGCCCTCAGACAACAACAACAACAACACAAAGCCCTCAGACAACAACAACAACAACAACACAAAGCCCTCAGACAACAACAACAACAACAACACAAAGCCCTCAGACAACAACAACAACAACAACACAAAGCCCTCAGACAACAACAACAACAACACAAAGCCCTCAGACTCGCTGCCTGTGCTTCCAGACGTTCATCATTAAAACACAGATCCTTATAATTCAACAATGTGGGTCAATCCATCACATCGAGTGTGAACCAGCCCTGAACCCGTCCCCACTTGAACACAGAAACAACGCCGTTCCCAGTGGGCGTTCCCAGCGGGCGTTCCCAGCGGGCGTTCCCTTCCGTCCACTCACTTCCACGCTCACCGTTCTTTCGGGATGAGTGACGTCTGCATTCTTACTGTCGGTAGCGACACAACGTTGGAACTGTCCTTAACATTCCCCAGTGAAGCCCTTAAGGAAAGGTCGCATTGGCACGACAGCGCCCCCTCATGGCTACTGGAGGCAGGACGGGGAGAGGCGTGTGTGTGTGTGTGTGTGTGTGTGTGTTGTACTCACGGCGGAGCCAGGCTTCATGGGCGTGGCCGCAGGCAGAGGAGTCAGCACGTGTCCGCCCTGAAAAAAAAGGGCGTAAAGTTGTATATTATCACTGCAGTACCAACAGTAGATTACTACAGTGGTACAAACAGTCTACCAGAAGGTGATCTCTGTATAGTGTAGTAATACTGCAGTACTATGAGCAGAGTACTGCGGTAGTACCCACCGTCTCATTCTGCCAGGACCAGATCTATGTGTAGTAATACTGCAGTACTATCAGCAGAGTACTGCGGTAGTACCCACCGTCTCCGTCTGCCAGAAGGTGATCTCTGTATAGTGTAGTAATACTGCAGTACTATGAGCAGAGTACGGCGGTAGTACCCACCGTCTCCGTCTGCCAGGACCAGATCTATGTGTAGTAATACTGCAGTACTATGAGCAGAGTACTGCGGTAGTACCCACCGTCTCATTCTGCCAGGACCAGATCTATGTGTAGTAATACTGCAGTACTATGAGCAGAGTACTGCGGTAGTACCCACCGTCTCATTCTGCCAGGACCAGATCTATGTATAGTAATACTGCAGTACTATCAGCAGAGTACTGCGGAAGTACCCACCGTCTCCGTCTGCCAGAAGGTGTCCACGATGGGGCACCTCGTGTCCCCCACCACGCTGTAGTACCACTGCCACGCCTCGGGGTTGATGGGCTCGCCCACCGTCCCCAGGACCTTCAGGGACGCACGGCTACGCCTGCACACACACACACACACACACACACACACACACACACACACACACACACACACACACACACACACACACACACACACACACACACACACACACACACACACACACACACACACACACACACACACACACACGTTATATAGGCCATGTACCAGGACATAGAGGCACTCTTTACCCGGGAGAAGTACGAGATATACAGATTGTACGATGGTATTTGAACTCTGAATTTGTACACCCAGTGTTCCAGGTTTGTACCACAGCCATGTTCCTCACAACCTGTCGTGATGGTTCACGTTCAATAATGGAAAATAAATCAGTAGTAATACAACACCTGTCCTGAAGGGGCACTGTCTCGTGCTTTAGTGTGGTGACACTTTAAGACAGCAAGACGGCATATCGCATTTC
>NC_140280.1:386229-516229 GCF_964030765.1 Micromesistius poutassou | reverse complement strand
ACACACACACACACACACACACACACACACACACACACACACACACACACACACAACCAGACACACAACCACGCAACCAGACACAGACACACACACACACACACACACAACCAGACACACATAGAAACACAAGAGACACAACCAGATACACACACGTAAATACAAATAATGCGCAAAACCACACACACACACACACATATACAGCGCAAAACCACACACACACACACAGCGCAAAACCACCCACACACACACCCACAGTGTTAATCATTGTTAATCAGTCCCAGAGCGTATCAACGAGTGCTGGGGGGTCACCACCTCGTTGGACAGACAGGAGTTAGTTCAGACGTGTTATGAGAGCCAGAGGGACACAGTGCAGAACCAGAGGAGGCGTTTGGAGGAGGTGGTGCTTCACGGTGGAGGGCGGTGGAACACTACAGATGTGACCTGAACAGAACAGGGCTTAAAAGTGTTTAAAGACTAGGAAGGGAATCCAAGAAAGAGAACACATGTGGGTAATCCACAGATACTTCTTGCTTTAGTCCTGGGACTCAAACGGTGAGACAGCCAATAGACGGCGAGGTCCGTTTCTGACGGAGAAACGTCCCAGTGTGTCGCTCACGTTTAGGACAACCAGGTCGATCCAGGCCAATGAGGAAGTCTCCACAACGACGGCATCGGGATACAAACGACCTGAGTCCTCACACCGGGCCATCCACCAATTTGAAGAGGGCATTTCAAATTGGTGCAAGGACCAAAACAACGGCCCTCTTTAAGGGCGCCGTTGTTTAGAGACGGCCGCTGTGAGAACGTGGCGTAGTTCCAGCTGTGTGTCGCTACGCCCCGGAGCCGACTCTACGTATGTAAATACACACCAGAGATATGAACACCCACTATTACGACATTATCAGCCTGTTATCTTCTCGTGGGGAACATGACGGGAATCAGCGTTCCCCGCCTTTGTTGACTCAAAAGAAAATAACAGATTAAGATTAGATTTCAAACATAGCTAATGTGTATTTATTCATACGAGGGTGCAGGGCTCTGGTGAGCTACAACACAACACAGTTCTACTCCGGTGACAGCGTGTGTGTGGCGTTGTGCGCGCGTGTGTGTGTGGCTGTGCATGCGCACACACACACCATCTCAAGCACGTAGGAGGGCCTATATTGGGTCATGAATTCAAGCCCTGACGAGGTGCTTCAATTCCCTGGCCGTGACTTTAGAGACACAGAGAGACGTGGTAAGAAGGATGACACGTAACAGCTGGGACACACACACACACACACACACACACACACACACACACACACACACACACACACACACACACACACACACACACACACACACACACACACACACACACACACACACACACACACACACACACACACACACACACTGCTCCTGCACTTTGACAAGAGAACGACCGTGATATCAAATGTTAAAGTGTACCCCACCTTCACACTAATCCCCAGGTTATTTTGCTCTGTGGATTACTGTCAAAACACACCAACAGTTTTTATATTGTTGAGCGGGCATTCATTTTGAATTAGCCCAATTCAGATCTTACTCTTAATTGTGAATTAGACTGAAGCCTATATAGCGCTTTAGACTTCAATATAACAACACAACGACTTCCAGGAGGTCCTTGAGGAGCCGTCCAGGGGCCCCGAGGCGGCGCTGCTGGGGGCCCTGAGGCGGCGCTGCTGGGGGCCCCGAGGCGGCGCTGCTGGGGGCCCTGAGGATTGTGTCGAGGGGTACAGTCTGACATGCAGGAGGTCAAGGGGAGGTGGTGTTTAAAATACCTGGGGCGCCGCCCGCGTTTTCCTAACTTTGTCTGTCTGTTTGTTCTGCTGGAGAGGAGATGGGGAGGGAGGGGGGGGAGGGGGAGGGGGGGGGGGGGTTACGATGGAGAAGGGGGTTACAAAAGGAAAGAATAAAAACATATGCACAATAAAACAGTACGACTGAAGGGACCAGCGACACAGCAGAGTTACATGAGAGTTAAGAGGAATAATACGGGATGAACAGTGAACAGGTGGAAACGGTGGACGCTAATCC
Organism: Micromesistius poutassou; assembly: GCF_964030765.1. NCBI lineage: Eukaryota > Metazoa > Chordata > Actinopteri > Gadiformes > Gadidae > Micromesistius > Micromesistius poutassou. Next base: position 514,165 of record NC_140280.1, on the reverse strand, counting down.
ACAGCGCACTGAATGATTGTCACGCGAGGAAGTCACACGCTCACTCATTCACTCACTCACAGACCCTCCCTCCCTCCCTCCCTCCCTCTCACCTGCAGGTCGGGACAGGAGCGCTTGGCGGGGGGGGACTGGCCGCCGGGCGCCGGCTCCTCCGTCTCTCTGGTCAGGTGCTTCAGCATGATGCAGCGGGCGACGGGGAACTCTCTGAGGGCCACAGGGAGACACGCGGCCGTCAGCACCGCCGCACGCCCCCGGCCACACGCCCCCGGCCACACAGCGTTCATGTAGATGTACGGGTTAGTGCACGTGAGTCAGGGTTAGTTCAGAAGGCTCTTCATGGTCCCACGTTCACGCAACGCCAGGGGGTGACGGACCGCTTGCGTCCTTGCGGACCCTCCTTGCGTCCTTGCGGACCCTCCTTGCGGACCCTCCTTGCGTCCTTGCGGACCCTCCTAGCGTCCTTGCGGACCCTCCTTGCGTCCTTGCGGACCCTCCTAGCGTCCACCGCGAGGGCCAGACGGACGCCTCCCACAGATTACAACCTTGAGTCGAGGCGACGCAGCCGCGATCTGCTACATCATTCCCGGCACTACGCTTTGTATGTAAAAAAACCAAAAGGCAAAACATGTAACTTTTGCCTTCAGAGCCGTAACCAGAGCCGTTTTTTTTACTCGCTAGCAATCGGTAAAAAGTGGAGACGTTTTGTATTCGGTCATCGTAGACGTCAGATGTAACGACCAGAACCGACAACGACGACCTTCTTCTGTTTCGGTTGCACATCGTTTGAGTCAGCTTTCAAGTTGTGAGAATCCATCCCATAATAACCAAGACTTCTAGTGGTAGACCAGTTGTAAAGTAACAGCACGCCCAGACAAAGACCAACCATCTGCTCTCTCTTTACCACGGACCCACACACAGAGACACGTCAGCCCCACGCACGACCGTAGAGGTTCAGGACCGCGTGGAAGAGTCTGCGTGGGCGTTGTGTGAATGTGGAACCATAACGAACCCTTTAGGGTTAGTACAGACGCATGGGTTAGTAGAGATGAGTTAGGGTTAGTAGAGATTAGTTAGTGCTAGTATAGATGGGTTAGTGCTAGTATAGATGAGTTAGGGTTAGTATAGATGGGTTAGTGCTAGTATAGATGGGTTAGGGTTAGTATAGATGGGTTAGTGCTAGTATAGATGGGTTAGTGCTAGTATAGATGAGTTAGGGTTAGTATAGATGAGATAAGGTTAGCTTAGGGTTCATATGGGTTAGCTATTTCAATACAAGTTGTTGTTATCATTCTGTTGCCTGCAGTAAGCTCCAGACGTGCTGTCCTATATGCTGTGTCCTATATGCTGTGTCCTATATGCTGTGTCCTATATGCTGTCCTGTATCCTGTGTCCTATATGCTGTCCTGTATCCTGTGTCCTATATGCTGTCCTGTATCCTGTGTCCTATATGCTGTCCTATATGCTGTGTCCTATATGCTGTCCTGTATCCTGTGTCCTATATGCTGTCCTGTATCCTGTGTCCTATATCCTGTATCCTGTGTTAGAGGGCTGATCTTACTTGTCTCTGCATCTCTGTAGCGCCTCGTCAGCGACGAGCTTGAGGTTGATCAGCTTATCTCCGCGGTAGAACCCGTCTGGAGCAGAGACAAAACAACGGCAATTAGTCAGAAAGTTGGGCTGGTACTCCCTGCTGAGCAGGACCCAGACCCCCCTGTAGTCTACAGACCAGGACCCAGACCCACCTGTAGTCTACAGAGCAGGACCCAGACCCCCCTGTAGTCTACAGAGCAGGACCCAGACCCACCTGTAGTCTACAGAGCAGGACCCAGACCCCCCTGTAGTCTACAGAGCAGGACCCAGACCCACCTGTAGTCTACAGACCAGGACCCAGACCCACCTGTAGTCTACAGAGCAGGACCCAGACCCCCCTGTAGTCTACAGAGCAGGACCCAGACCCACCTGTAGTCTACAGACCAGGACCCAGACCCCCCTGTAGTCTACAGACCAGGACCCAGACCCCCCTGTAGTCTACAGACCAGGACCCAGACCCCCCTGTAGTCTACAGACCAGGACCCAGACCCCCCTGTAGTCTACAGACCAGGACCCAGACCCACCTGTCAGTCTGTGGACCAACAGGTCAGCTTCACTGAAGTCTAAACACCAGTGGAGGCTGGAGGCCGTTCACACTTTGATGCGTCTATTTATAACTAGACAATAAAACAACCTTCATGAGTTCCCAAGAACACAATAAAACTATCATGAGTTAACCAGCAAGACAATAAAACCATCATGAGTTAACCAGCAAGACAATAAAACTATCATCATGAGTTAACCAGCAAGACAATAAAACTATCATGAGTTAACCAGCAAGACAATAAAACTATCATCATGAGTTAACCAGCAAGACAATAAAACTATCATGAGTTAACCAGCAAGACAATAAAACTATCATCATGAGTTGAAAAAAATTAGTTGTGTTCCACCCTGGAGAGATAAAATGTTAGTGTGGACATTTGTCCATTATGTGTGTGTCTAGTTAACCGGTGAAGAGGGGGACGTGGGTGTGTGTGTTCGTGCGCGTGGGTGCGTCAAAGTCAAAGTCACTTTATTTTGTCTCCCTGGGGAGATATTTGTCTTAGAGTGGGGACATTTCTGCATCAACAACAGTAAAAACATACAACATACCACGTGCAACAAAGGCATCCAGCCAACAGACCATGTAAATAAGATAAAAGAAAAAGTACAAAAAGAACTAAAATACCGTAAACATTTTGGTTACTGTGCAAATTGCCATCCATGTGCAAAAGAGCAATACCACCAACATGAACATTCCTTACACTCATTCATGCTTACATAATCATCCATTCATCCAGTTCATTATATATACATTCATTTATCCATTCACAACTTCCCATGCGTTCAATCCTAAATAAATATACATTAATTTCTACACATGCATGCATTCAACCTCAAAAATAACATTGCTTCCTTCATTCAGTCATGTTAATACAGAAACATATCCGTTCAGCCCTAACCATGCATTCAATCCTAAATAAATATACATCTGTTGTTCCATTTCTACCCATACATTCAGCCATGTGAATCCAATACTTCCTTCATTCAATCATGATCACCTTTCATTGATGAGCTTGATCGAGAGAGGGATGAATGAATGAATGTTCAACAGTGTATATTCAGAACACTACAGATGGGAGCTGGTAGAACTACCACTCATTGAAGTAGTATACATATTGACTGAGCAAAATGCTAAAATAACGAACTACCACCAAGAACATCCAAACTATTTCCGTCTGCCTGTTTTGGTTCAAGTCCCTCACATTCAGACAGACAGGTTCTTCAGAACAGTGCATGTATTGTGAGCATCCTCTTCTCTGGTGGCATTCCATTCTATTGACACACACACACACACACACACACACACACACACACACACACACACACACACACACACACACACACACACACACACACACACACACACACACACACACACACACACACACACTGAGAGGGAAGTAATATAGTATAATAATCCACCGTGTTGTAACCTAATTCTGTATCCACCACTGGTGTGATACTTCAGGTTTAAGGTTACAATGCAACATGTTTTAGAACAATGACCGTATTGTAACCTTATTCTGTCTCAACCAATGTCATTGATACTATTATTTTACTAACAATGCAACATGCTTTATAACAATGAAATGATGAAAAAAGACAGATATCACTGACCACGAGACCGGCCCGCCTAACTGGAGGGGAAACTCATACAACTGACTCCTGGGCTGGCGGTGTGCCGGGTTCAGGCAGAAAGTCAAACCTCTAAACGCACACACTAGCACACACAACACAAGACCATCAACACAACACAAGACCATCCACACACAACACAAGACCATCCACACACAACACAAGACCATCCACACACAACACAAGACCATCCACACACAACACAAGACCATCCACACACAACACAAGACCATCCACACACAACACAAGACCATCCACACACAACACAAGACCATCAACACACAACACAAGACCATCCACACAACACAAGACCATCCACACACAACACAAGACCATCCACACAACACCATCCACACAACACAAGACCATCTGTTGTTCCATTTCTACCCATACATTCAGCCATGTGAATCCAATACTTCCTTCATTCAATCATGATCACTTTTCATTGATGAGCTTGATTGAGAGAGGGATGAATGAATGTTTGTACCTGTTGTATTTGCACAGAGACACCCTGTACCTCCTGCCTGAATTCAACAGTGTACATTCAGAACACAACAGATGGGAGCTGTCAGATAGAATAGCCTGATCGAAAAGTGTGTGTGCGTGCGTGCGTGCTGCGTGCAGATGGATGTCTAGACCATCCATTGTAATCCATCCTGTTCAGTGTTCAGCTAAACAATATGATGGTTACATTTCTACAGACATTGGTGCAAACGAAGCAAATTTCAATGAGCTAAATTTACTTCTTGAACAATCTCACAGAACCTGTGTGACAGCGACCGCCCAGCGACCGCCCAGTGGTCTCCGTACAGACAAACCAGCAGGGGAAGACGTACTGAACGACTTGTTCGTCACGCTCTGCCCACTTTACTCACCAGCGGTTATCAGCAACGAGCACTGGGAGTCCAGGATCCTCTCGCACAACGCATCCGCCGAGAAACCAGCAAACTGCAGAACACACGCAACACCAGTCAGTCCCCAGGCCGAGCCCCCACAGCACTGGACCAGTGGTCAGTCACCAGTACTGGACCAGTGGTCACCAGTACTGGACCAGTGGTCAGTCACCAGCACTGGACCAGTGGTCACCAGTCACCAGTACTGGACCAGTGGTCACCAGTACTGGACCAGTGGTCACCAGCACTGGACCAGTGGTCACCAGTACTGGACCAGTGGTCACCAGTACTGGACCAGTGGTCACCAGTACTGGACCAGTGGTCAGTCACCAGTACTGGACCAGTGGTCATCAGTCACCAGCACTGGACCAGTGGTCAGTCACCAGTACTGGACCAGTGGTCAGTCATCAGTCACCAGTACTGGACCAGTGGTCACCAGTACTGGACCAGCAGTCACCAGTACTGGACCAGTGGTCACCAGTCACCAGTACTGGACCAGTGGTCATCAGTCACCAGTACTGGACCAGTGGTCAGTCACCAGTACTGGACCAGTGGTCACCAGTACTGGACCAGTGGTCAGTCACCAGTACTGGACCAGTGGTCACCAGTACTGGACCAGTGGTCAGTCACCAGTACTGGACCAGTGGTCACCAGTACTGGACCAGTGGTCACCAGTACTGGACCAGTGGTCATCAGTCACCAGTACCGGACCAGTGGTCACCAGTCACCAGTACTGGACCAGTGGTCACCAGTACTGGACCAGTGGTCATCAGTCACCAGTACTGGACCAGTGGTCACCAGTACTGGACCAGTGGTCATCAGTCACCAGTACTGGACCAGTGGTCACCAGTACTGGACCAGTGGTCATCAGTCACCAGTACTGGACCAGTGGTCACCAGTACTGGACCAGTGGTCAGTCACCAGTACTGGACCAGTGGTCACCAGTACTGGACCAGTGGTCAGTCACCAGTACTGGACCAGTGGTCACCAGTACTGGACCAGTGGTCACCAGTACTGGACCAGTGGTCATCAGTCACCAGTACCGGACCAGTGGTCACCAGTCACCAGTACTGGACCAGTGGTCACCAGTACTGGACCAGTGGTCATCAGTCACCAGTACTGGACCAGTGGTCACCAGTACTGGACCAGTGGTCATCAGTCACCAGTACTGGACCAGTGGTCACCAGTACTGGACCAGTGGTCATCAGTCACCAGTACTGGACCAGTGGTCACCAGTACTGGACCAGTGGTCATCAGTCACCAGTACTGGACCAGTGGTCACCAGTACTGGACCAGTGGTCACCAGTACTGGACCAGCGGTCACCAGTACTGGACCAGTGGTCACCAGTACCGGACCAGTGGTCACCAGTCACCAGTACTGGACCAGTGGTCACCAGTACTGGACCAGTGGTCACCAGTACTGGACCAGTGGTCAGTCACCAGTACTGGACCAGTGGTCACCAGTACTGGACCAGTGGTCATCAGTCACCAGTACTGGACCAGTGGTCAGTCACCAGTACTGGACCAGCGGTCACCAGTACCGGACCAGCGGTCACCAGTACTGGACCAGCGGTCACCAGTCACCAGTACTGGACCAGCGGTCACCAGTCACCAGTACTGGACCAGTGGTCACCAGTACTGGACCAGTGGTCAGTCACCAGTACTGGACCAGTGGTCACCAGTACTGGACCAGTGGTCAGTCACCAGTACTGGACCAGTGGTCACCAGTACTGGACCAGTGGTCACCAGTACTGGACCAGCGGTCATCAGTCACCAGTACTGGACCAGCGGTCACCAGTCACCAGTACTGGACCAGTGGTCACCAGTACTGGACCAGTGGTCAGTCACCAGTACCGGACCAGCGGTCACCAGTACTGGACCAGCGGTCACCAGTACTGGACCAGTGGTCACCAGTACTGGACCAGTGGTCACCAGTCACCAGTCACCAGTACAGGACCAGCGGTCACCAGTACTGGACCAGTGGTCACCAGTAGCGGACCAGCGGTCACCAGTACTGGACCAGCGGTCACCAGGTCACTCACCACGATGGAATGCACCGCTCCGATGCGGACGCAGGCCAACATGGCCACCACCAGCTCCACCACCATGGGCATGTAGATGGACACGCGGTCGCCCTTCTTCACGCCTGGAGGATAAAGCAGAGTGGTCGTCGTCATCAATCATCCACGTGATCAATACACAGACATCAACATTGAGGCGGTTTTTGTGAATGCCGATCGAGTCGTGTTCCACCTGCTCCTGGTGGGCGGGCTGTGGTTCACCTCATCGCCCCCTACTGGTCTATAACGCCGGTTTGAGGGTTGACTTGAATGCATCTTTGTGTTTCGTGTGGACGATCAGAGACTTTCCAAACTTCTGTGTGTGTGGACGGGGCCTGTACTGTACACAGCGGAGGGGGGGGGGGGGGGGGGGGGTGCCTGTACTGTACACAGCGAGGGGGGGGGGGGGGGTTGGCCTGTACTGTACACAGCGGGGGGGGGGGGGGGGGGGGGGTGCCTGTACTGTACACAGCGAGGGGGGGGGGGGGGGTTGGCCTGTACTGTACACAGCGGGGGGGCGGGGGGGGCTGCACTGTACACAGCGGAGGGGGGGGGGCGGCCTGTACTGTACACAGCGGGGAGGGGGGGGGGGGGGGGACCCACCTTGTGACCGGAGGACGTTGGAGAAGCGGCAGACCCTCTGCAGCAGCTCTCGGTACGTCACCGCCAGCTCATCCCCCGGCTCGTTGCCTTCCCTGGACACACACACACACACACACACACACACACACACACACACACACACACACACACACACACACACACACACACACACACACACACACACACACACACACACACACACACACACACACACACACACACACACACACACAGTCCAGTGTTAACTTTCTGCTGAGGAATGCAATGTGGCCATTGTCACAGCAGAGGTCCTCCTCGGGTTTGTCGTGTTGTGGCCCTGCAGCCTCAGGGGCAGTGGCGTAACATCATGGTGATGGCCCCGGTGCAAATATTTTTTTTGTGCCCCCCCCCAAAGATTCAGCCAATGAGAGTACTACTACAGCAGGTAGCAATTGCGTTGCCATGGCACACGGGTAAACAAATGACAAGACACCACACAAGTTAACTAACGATCGCTGTAGGCTTCAATATCATGCAAGCACTTTGCTTTCTTTTTATTTTGTTCTACATCACAATTGCATGCTTTAATAAAGTATTGTTTTTTTCCTACCATTACAAAAATAAAATATACAAACCAACAGAGCTTTGTCTCCCCGCGACCTTATATTGATTGAGTCTAAAACGTTCTCAACGATTCAGCCAATGAGAGTAGGGGTAGCAATCGCACACGGGTAAACAAATGATTGGAATGATTGGAATTTGGACAAATGATCATTCCTCCTCCCATACCAGCCACTCAGCTAGCCTACCTTACCGACCCGCCCCCGAGCTGTTTAATTCACAAAAACATTTTTATTTTTATTTTTATTCCTCCATGGGCCCCTGACGGCGTCTGGGCCCCGGACAGCTGCACCGGTTGCACCGTCAATATTTACGCCACTGGTCAGGGGGCCCTGCAGCCTCAGGGGCCCTGCAGCGTCGGGGGCCCTGGGATAGCGTCGGGGGCCCTGGGACAGTGTCGGGGGCCCTGGGACAGTGTCAGGGGGCCCTGCAGCCTCAGGGGCCCTGCAGCGTCGGGGGCCCCTGGGACAGTGTCGGGGGGCCCTGCAGCCTCAGGGGCCCTGCAGCGTTGGGGGCCCTGGGATAGCGTCGGGGGCCCTGGGACAGAGTCGGGGGCCCTGCAGCGTCGGGGGTCCCTGCAGCGTCTTGGTGCACAAATGGGCTCCAGTTATAGACTGGGCGGCCCCCCAACGTCTACAGAGCAGCTAGCGCGATAGCTTGTGCCAGCGGTGCCGTGTTCCATTAATAGACAGAGAGCCGCCCCCGCTCCAGCACCGAGACCAAGGACAAAGGAGGGGACATGCTCTAATGGCCGTGTGACCTCACTGTGACCTCACTGTGACCTCACTGTGACCTCACTGTGACCTCACTGTGACCTCACTGGCAACGGGAGGCACTGCAGATAACGTCCAAAACTTGAATGACATTTAAGACCATAAAAGAAGCAGTTTAGATTAGATCGCACTTTATACAACTTTTATATGACAGAAAGAAAGCAACAAAGTTGTCTACAGTGAAGTTAATGTTAGTATAGATGGGATAGGGTTAGTTTAAAATGGTTAGGGTTAGTGGTGGTTAAGAGATGGTTTAGATGGGTTTGAGTTAGTATAGTGGGGGTTAAAATAGGGTGGATTAGGGTTAAAATAGATGGGTTAGGACTCGTAAAGGTGTTAAGGTTAGTATAACTGAGTTAGGCCTACTAAAGATGTGTTAGAGTTAGTATAAGGGGGGTTAGTTTAGATGTGTTAGGGATGTATAAAGATGGGTAAGGCTTATGAGAGAGATAAGGCTTGGTGAGATGCAGGGACCGTGTAATACATGACCTCGTTGTCTGCTTCCATACTCCTGACACTATGAGCCCAGCCCTGGAGTGCCATCACGTCTGTCTGCCTGTCCTACCGCAGCCTCTCCCCCAACCCCATCCGTCTCTCCATGACCTCAAAGGCCCCCTGCTATCATCGTCCCTTTTGATTCTCAAATCAACTGTTACAATGCAATCCCTTTGGCGACGCTTCTCCTCCGAGCATCTCACAGTCAGTGCAGAAGACACCGCTGGTGGGAGGAGGGCTGAGGTACACAGCCTATCACACTGGACGACCAGCCACCCAGCCTCTGGTACACAGCCTATCACACTGGACGACCAGCCACCCAGCCTCTGGTACACAGCCTATCACACTGGACGACCAGCCACCCAGCCTCTGGTACACAGCCTATCACACAGGACGACCAGCCACCCAGCCTCTAGTCCGTAGCTCCACTGCAGTGGATCAAGACTGACAGTACCAACGGGCCAGGCACGCTTGCATGCACACAGACACACACGACATTCAAATAAGTGCCAGGCCGGTACGTTGCATTTTTTTGAGTAGTCCCCCGAGGCCAGAAGAGGAGCAGCTACTCACTAAAGGAGAAGTGAAGTAAAGTAAGAAGTGAGTTACGTAACACGCTCAGGCCTACGTAAACTACACTCTTCACTGTTGAACCAAGGTAGAACTATGACTCATTTAAGTAGTATACATATTGACTGAGCATAACAATAACAACACTATATATTGACTGAGCATAAGAAAATAACTATTAACAAACTATTTCCGTCTGCCTGTTTGACTGCCTGGTTCAAGTCACTCACGGTCAGTCAGACAGACAGGTTCTTTAGAACAGTGCATGTATTGTGAGCATCCTCTTCTCTGGTGGCATTCCATCCTATTGTCTCACACTCACTCACTCTCTCTCTGAGAGGTAAGTAATATAGTATAATAATCCACCGTGTTGTAACCTAATTCTGTATCCACCACTGGTGTGATACTTCAGGTTTAAGGTTACAATGCAACATGTTTTAGAACAATGACCGCATTGTAACCTTATTCTGTCTCAACCAATGTCATTGATACTATTATTTTACTAACAATGCAACATGCTTTATAACAATGAAATGATGAAGAAAGACAGATATCACTGACCACGAGACCGGCCCGCCTAACTGGAGAGGAAACTCATACAACTGACTCCTGGGCTGGCGGTGTGCCGGGTTCAGGCAGAAAACCAAACCTCTAAACGCACACGCTAGCACACACAACACAAGACCATCAACACACAACACAAGACCATCCACACAACACAAGACCATCCACACAACACAAGACCATCCACACAACACAAGACCATCAACACAACACAAGACCATCCACACACAACACAAGACCATCCACACACAACACAAGACCATCCACACAACACAAGACCATCAACACAACACAAGACCATCAACACAACACAGAGACCATCAACACAACACAAGACCCTCCACACACCTGACCGGCCCAAAGCCTCAACAGTCCTCCACCGCTACAGCCCAGAGCTAGACGATGTAATCGACCATTGACCGAGTCGTGGACTGTGAATTAATATCGAGTAAAGTGGGACTGGAGCCCATGAGTCACCAGCCCATCGCTGTAACCAACAAACAGTCTGAGAAGACGACGTCGTATGGCGCATCACTGCCGGCAGTTCAGATGGGGCCGCATCAAAGCTCAGAGACTCTCTGTGGAGGACCTACAGACGGTAAACGGGTTCAGATCCAACCTCACTGTGGAGGACCTACAGACGGTAAACGGGTTCAGATCCCCTCCTCACTGTGGAGGACCTACAGAGGGTAAACGGGTTCAGATCCCCTCCTCACTGTGGAGGACCTACAGAGGGTAAACGGGTTCAGATCCCCTCCTCACTGTGGAGGACCTACAGACGGTAAACGGGTTCAGATCCCCTCCTCACTGTGGAGGACCTACAGAGGGTAAACGGGTTCAGATCCCCTCCTCACTGTGGAGGACCTACAGAGGGTAAACGGGTTCAGATCCCCTCCTCACTGTGGAGGACCTACAGAGGGTAAACGGGTTCAGATCCCCACCTCACTGTGGAGGACCCACAGAGGGTAAACGGGTTCAGATCCCCTCCTCACTGTGGAGGACCCACAGAGGGTAAACGGGTTCAGATCCCTCCTGGAGGAGTCAGGACAGGCCGTCAGAACTGTGGACGTCTCCACAGACCACAGGGATGGAGCAGAGTTGGTGCCCTGCTGCACTAATGGAAACACTGGTGGGTTCCATTTAATCATTTAAGCCTAGTTTCCTATTCCTTGTATTATCTCTCCTCTTTGGATTAACCTTTGGCTGAGGCAAAGGAAACAGTGAGCCCTCATAAAGACGTCTGCTTGACGGGAAGGCAGGGTACAGAGATAGCTGCCCTCTTGGTGTAGGGAGAACCAACAGACGGCCGTCCACAGCCCTACAGAGAGAGAGGCTCTGTGGGACGGTGGTGGAGGAGGCTACAGAGGAGACCGGTGTATGCGCATACATTAAAAAAGGTTCCTTTTCTGCAACTATTGTGAGGTTTTTTTTTGCATTTAGAAGTCTTGTCTGTCCTAGACGCAATGTCTCAAAGAAACTGCCATGACACTGTACAATGGGAATAAAACTAACGCCAATACAACTTTACTTTTGGGGGGGGGGGGGGGGGTCGGCTTAGCTCGGGAGGTAGAACAGGTTGACTTGTAACCGGAAGGTTGCTGGTTCAATCCCCGGCTCCTCCTAGTGTCGATGTGTCCCTGAGCGAGACGCTTAATCCTGACTGCTCCTGACCAGCTGGCTGTCTCCCTGTGTGGTTGACTCCTCCGTCGGTGTGTGTTAACCGCTGTAAGTCGCTCTGGATAAAATCGTCTTCTAAACGCCCTAAATGTAAACATACTTTTGAACTGTTACCAACATGGAAGCTGCTGTGTACAACCACTAGGGTCTGACGTAACCATCAGATCTCAGCCAGAAGTTTCCTACTGTAGATCTCTTTTCAATGGAGTTCACTGATCTCTGTTAGCGCATTCCAAAACATTCAATTAAAGGTTGACCGTGTTGTGTGATTGGACAGGTAGGCTGTCGTTGGTACGGCGGGCCTCTGGTGCCGCCCTTCGGATTCCCACTGACCAATAGAAGGCGACCTTGTTCCCGAGCTTGCGGTGGTGCACGTTGCGGTCCAGCAGGTTGTAGCAGACGTTGGTGGAGGCGCCCTCCATGCATTTGATGAAGATCTCCCCTTTGGTCACGTCGAAGTTGTAGTCCATGAAGGGGCCCGTGTGCTTGGTCTTCCAGAAGAAGTCTTTGGCGATATCTCCCCAGAACTCTGGAGGACCGAGGGGGGAGACATGAAGAGGTGTCACAGAGCCAATAGGAAATAAAACACATCAATGACGTCCATGAATCTAACATGATATCAAACCGGACCAAACTAAAAAGAGAATTTACGGTAAACACAAACAACTAAATAAAAGGAAGACAATTTTAGAAGAGGGTGTTTAGTGGTAGATGAGTTGTAAAGCCTTCATCGCCCATCAATGGAACCACAGAGAAACGTGTGAATCTTCACGCAGGTGTATGGTGGGGTACTGAACGCTTCGTATGTGTGCCTTTGTGTACTAGACAGGTAAGTGATTGATCATTGCAACACGTTGAATAGTCTGCAGCGTTAATTCTAATATAATTGGGCTTCACCCATACAGTTTCCCTGTCGTGTTCACTTTTTTTTGTATTTATTTCCCTCCCCGAATGCAGTGGTGGTAGTGGTAGTGGTAGTGGTGGTGGAGGACATGTCAACAGCAGCCCTAGTGCTTACCATCTGGGTTCTCTATGGACTTCTTGTACAGCTCCTTGTACTTCTCGAAGCTCGGGACGTGAGCGGTCTCCTTCAGCTCCTCCGCCGCGGGGAAGACGACGTCGTCCTTCGGAGCTTTGTCGGGAATCATCTTCAAACCACCCGTGGACTCTACACCAGCCACTACGGTAATGGTGCCACACTGAGCCGTTCACTACGCGAGCTCGGACGGCCCCAAGTATCGATCCGATGCACTCACAACCGACTCGACGGGGGGGCTGGGCGACCTCCTCAGCTGCGGCCACAATGCACTAATTGCAATAGCTATTCGGCTAGCTAGTGGCTAGCTAATAAGGAAGCGATAAAGTTGAGACTAATCAAGACTTCCTTGTTCAAGCTGGTTTCCATGTGCACTCATAAAAAGGTATAGAATTGATGCAGCAACAACAAAAAAGTCAAAAAGTCGCGCTTTTGAAAGTCCTTCTGCAGTTTGCGCTTGCAAAAAGCAACGCACGGTTTGTGCTCGGCGGACAACCCGACGTGTGTCCCCCGGTACGAGCTGCAGGTCTTGGAGCAGCAGCAGCAGCCCGTTTAAAAGGCGTGCGGCTAGAAGCTAGCTCATCCAGCAGCAGGGGAAAGAAGTCGAAGCTGGGCTTCAGTTGCGCAATGATACGAGGCCGCTGAGGTACTAAGCGTCTGCGGTCCGCGATCAACAAGAACCGCTTCTTCTTTTCACTCAGAAAGTCGCATTAAAACCCGTGAAAGAGCATGCCAAATCAAGCCCCTTGTCCCCGGCGGTGACATTCAGAGACGAGCTCCTCTTTCTTGTGGCGGAGAAGCGGACGAGGAGAGAGCTGCTGCTGGGGGCGGGGCCTGGACGCTGGATGCCCCCTCGCTGCCGGCCAATCACGGCGCGGCAAGACGTCGACGTCATCCACGAGGATAAACTTCACAACAACCCGAACGAGCTGGACTGGAGCGGACTGGTGACCCGGAGAGGTTATTACAAACACCGGCCGGTGACGTGCTTTTATAGGTGGGCGGAAAATCACGTTTGACTTCATCTTCATGCTTCTTTATGTATATATATATATTAGTGTAGAAACCAAATTAGAGAGGGGTAGCTACCTGGGGAATATGTCTGAAATCAACATGGATCAACAGTGTGTGAAGTAAAAATAGTAAATAGTGGAGTAAAATCCTTTCTATTTAGTAGGTTTGTGTGGAACACACCTGCTGACAGACTCCCCAACGCCTTATCGAGAGGCGATCTGTCTGTAGGCCTATACTGTGTACATGAAGAACATATCGATTGTTCAAGTCAGTGACACGCGTTGAATCAAAGAAGACACACCTAACGTAAAGAGTGATGGATTCAGATTGTGTCAGCCATGAACGTTATAAATGGTTTAGCTCAAGTATCCCTTAGAGTCTATCCTTTCAAACAGAGTCCACATACAAATACACGATAGTATAATAGTATATATAATAGTATAATAATATAATAATAGTAAAGGACTGGGAGCCGAACCAGATGAACCCCAGACGCCTTTCCTCAGCAATCTGGACCCGGGTTAGTGACCCACCATACGCTGACCGGGCCGCAGTGACCGCCACTCACCACCGGGGGGCGACAGCGGACGGGTAGAGAGGACTGTCATGGTGACTGTCACAAGTAGAACATTGACCCTACCTGCAGTTCTTTCAGTTCCTTCAACGCGTATGTTGAAGTGATGGGTTTCGCTGAACAAATCAGGGCATGCGGTATCGTCCAATACTCTAACAGCCTTTTCCTCGGTTTTTATCTTATCTTAAAGATAAGGTAAAAACCGAGGAAACGCATCTCATGGGGGATGTGGACAACATAATCCACATATATGAAGCAGCCCTATCTGGAAAACAAGACACATTCATACTCACAGACAGACAGATGAGCAGACAGACAGACAAGCAGAAAGAAAGGGAGGCCGACATACAGGCAGGCAGGCAGGCAGATATATATACGGATTGTTGTGTTCTTTTCAGAAAAGACAGCCGAAACAGGATCGCTTTTAACTCACTTTATTCGGTAAAGGTTCTGGTCTATTATCTCTGAAGCAAAAGGAGAGGAATTGTATATTTCACGTGCGGAGCGTCCCCAAGCTGAATATCTAATCGATACGCTGCCCAGGAGTTTCTATTGTTTAAAAGCTGAGTCCGAGGTTAAATAGGCAGGTATGGGTGGGCGTGTTCTGTGGCTTTAAAAGCCCGCCCCCTTCATCTATGTGTGATCAGCTGCTGCCCCCTCGTGGCTATGTGCAAGTGTTACAGCTTATATTATATGTGCTCGGTCTGACCCCTTTGGCTATGTGCGGGTATTACATCCTAGCTATTATATGTGCTCGGTGCTGCTCCCTGTGGCTGTGTGAGGATACTGCGGTTTTGTCATTATATGTGTTGAAATGTGTCACAGACAGACAGACAGGCAGATAAAGCAGGCTGCCAGACGTAGATAATTGAAGTGATATATATATATGCCTGCCTACACATACGAATCATAAGTCACAACGGGCTACATTTGGTTGAATTATAAGAGGTTTAAGTGGTAATATGGAGCTGTTTGGGAGATGCTCTTGTTGGTGAGCAGATCCAAATGATCCGCATCACTAAAGAGAGCCTGTGGGTTGATCAGTGCCTCCCTCACTGAGTCACCACCACCTGTGTGTATTCAGATGGAGTAGTGTAACTCTAACCACGTTCTGTAGTCCACAGCAGTGATTGTCAGCCGGTCGCAGAGCATTTTAAGACCTTCATCTTTAGAAAGAAGCCTAAGAATTAAATAAAGATTCAATGTTAATTTGTGTTTCGATGGCTTACTGTTTCACAGAGTTGGGCCCCGATGGCTGCGTTTAGTTCACGCCACTATGTTGGTGGTGACTTGTTGACTAATGACGCACGGCCACTAGTCAGTGGTCCAGAGGACCGTGGAACCTAGTAGAGTCCTGGCAAAAGAAAGGTTTGGTGTGTAGTCTCTTTTCCCCTGCAGCAGTGAGAGAGCGGGACAGGATGAGGAGAATAATTAACCAGAGAACCACAGATTCAAGTTGATAAGAAGACAAGACAAGACCAGACCAAAGAAGGCAAGGGCAAGTTGCACGCATGTTTTTGAGTCAAGCTCTACAGTCAATGTGTTGGAACCTGATGGGCTCGGTTTGACGTCCAAAAGGCTTAAGAGGGGTTTAGTCCAAGGGTTTTTAGAAGAAAAGGAAAATATGATCCTAACTGTTAAACCCAACTGTTTGCAGGTTGTGTAAATGTCGGCACTATGCCACAGACCAAAGTCAAGTTGAATTATCCCACTAGGGGAGGTGAGGATGCAGCCAGGTATTCACAGACACACCATCAACAAGACACAGACTAAGAGAACAGTTAGTGCTGAACTAGAACAGCAGCAGCAGTAATCCCCCGGCCCTGCTGTCTGTGTGTCTCTGACAATGGGTAACATTCTGGAACTCCTTGGGTCCTCCATGATGTCATGGGATCAGCATGCAGAGCAGATGGGAATGCTCTCGTCCAACAGAGTGTGGAGCAGTCGGTCATATGGTGGACAAGTACTGACTTGTCCCAAGGCTGACCACGACCACCGGCGATGTCCAGCGACCCTCGTTACTGTCCAGAGACTCCTGATACCGTCATCAGCTTGATAACCGTTATTAAATCATTTTAAGGGGCTTACACGACATGTTCACTCCTCTTTTGACTGATTGAGACACTTCTCATTAAGTCTCATAACTCTGGCACTGGGTGTGGAATTCTGAGTAATTACCCAGAGTAGCTAGTATGTCTGTAATGAAGATTAATAGTCGCTATGTAGTGGAACGCGATAAGCAAATCGCGAAGGCTGCGATTAAAAAATGTTTGGGATTTTTTAATTTGATCTTACTTATTTTATTTACTGTTACTGTACTCACTGGTTAAATAAATGAATATAAATAAATAAATAAATGTTATTTATATTCATCTCAACACAACGGCCTGGCCTAAAGAAAAGAGCGTTTTATATGTTGACTGCTTCCAATGTTGTGGTCATGATTTATTGATTGATTTAGTGAATAATACAGAACATAAGGAATTTTAAAAAGAAAAATCACATACTAAATCGCAATCCCAATATTGGTTGAAATAATCGCAATTTGATTATTTCCCCAAATCGTACCCTAGACTCAACTCACCATGACCCATTGATGGAGTGTTCCAGATGACTCGTCCACCACATGACCGCTAACTGTCGGGAACACGCGTGAGCGGCAAGTAATTATTGTCTGGTCCGTCTTTATGTGCCCCGGATTACACATGTTGTTTGTGGATTAAAATGCAAATTTTTCATGCAAAAAAAATTGAATTAGTTGAATGATGAAATTAAAACAAGACCCTTCGACATGGAAATACAGCTTTATTCTTTGTAAGAAACTTTGTTTCAGTAGTTAATGAAACAACCTATCAGAACATATGTAGCTGAGCCGATACAAAGGGGAAAAAAGGAACCTAGACACACAGAAGAGCTGTACAAGGAGATCATTGTTAGGGTATCATGTGTAGAATTGAATATACATCATGTGTATGATATATTATACACGTGCTTAAACACTGATAGAGCAGCACGATGAAGGAGGTGTTCAAAAGCAACATTCCCTTTTGAACCTAGTACTTTCACTGCTTCAGGATGAGCACATGAAATATACACCACACCCCCGTCATCACTGATCAATGAAACCTGATTCCTTCTAGAACTATTAGAATCAGCCCAATCACCGTCTGTAACTCTGGGCCTCGGGTTCAACACTAGGCGGCTTTAGACAGTCCAACAAATGACCGTTGAGTTAATTCAGATGCCTTTTTTTTAATATATATATATTTAAGTAGTAATAGTTGGCCATCGTGGAAAGACCTCATTCATGCAGCTTTCAAAAAACACACGGCAGTAAAAGGTAGCAGACGTCTTCACGTCCCCCACAGGTCAGATCAGAGAGAAGCCTGGGAGACGCTGAGGGGCTCCAGAGACTCCAGGCTGCCCCTCCACCACCAGGCCGGCCACAAGAAGGAGCGTGAGGGTGAGGGGAGCCTGACCGTATCCCCGGACAACCGGCCGGACTGTTCTCATGGACCAGAGTTCTACCGAGTTCTATCTGGTTCTGGTTCACATCAAGAGGCCTGCAGAGTAGCTGTGATATTCGCCTGATGTGTGATTTATTACAAGGCAACTTACACTTTATAGAACCGTAATAAAAAGTAGTGTAATGTTCAGGCTTAACATTCAGTCCATCTGCTCAGAGTCGGCAGAGCTTTTTAAGGTCAGCCGTTAAATCTGATCTAGAATCAGTCATGTATTAAAACATTCTACAGCGCTGCCTAGGATTTCGTTTCGAGAGAGTGAGGTCTACCACCTTACTTGTGCAGACTAACTGCCTAGTTTCTAGGAGACCAGCGTATACAATGTAGTCCATTAAGGGAATGTTGCAGCAATCTCTTTGACGATGACGGCTCTCCACCGAGTCATGAGTCTTCATAGATTTGTCTGTTTCTGACTTGATACTGGTTGGTCATCTGAACAGTTAAAGGAAGCTTAACAGGGCTTGGCTCAACTGACTGATGGACCAATAAAGACCTACTTTCAAAATAAATAGGTTGTGTTGGATTGGAAATTGAATTGTTCTTAAGATGCTGTTGGACCATAAATACAGCCCCCCCCCCCCAATACACCATATGTAATAAGTACAAATAAACACCAGTGATCGATTGCTTTGGGGGACTTCATGGAAGACATGCGGCCGTCTCATCTCTCTACACATCCCAGCTTCTTCCCAGACTACGTTTGTGTTGGAGAACCCCAGAATAGGACAGCAACAAAAAGGCTAAATTAAAAAGAAAAGGCAACCAACGACAGGAAATACGTCTCTGCACAAACATACAAACACAGACCGAACATGTACAAATGTTTTCTGTATTTTTCATTTATAAGGCAAAAAGATCAAAATACAAAGTCTAAAGTTCTGCAACCATCAGACTGATTATTCTGTTGATCGGTTTGACCGCGGTCTCGTCGTGTCATCGGTCTCCCGGTCGACGCCTGGGTCACCGAGTCCAGCACCGCCCGCTCAACGGACCAGAGGGGGTCCACCGCACTGTGACATCATAGGTTCATCGGCTCCTACAGCGCGGCGGGACGCGACCCGAGGCGTTCGTCAGCCTCGGAACGGCTCAAATAACAAACGTTTAAAACAGGGCGACCAATCACAGAGACCGCCAGTGTGCCCCCTCCAAGGCAGGAACCAATCGGACGCCTTGGCCTCGGCAGGAAGTGAGATACTCAGAAGATTTCCATTTCACGCCACTTCACGTTTTAGAAATTGTTTTAATAACATCGGCGAAGGAATCAGACCAGTTTCATGTTAATCTGGAAGGTTGAAAGAACAGTTTTTGTTGCCTAGGATATAAACTGCCCGACAGGCTGCATATGTTTCATGAACTCGTCTGTATTGTTGTGAACTAAGCAGCCACACTGTGTCGGCTCCAGTCAACCTCCAGTAGTCAGTACCGGCTAGTGGGGGTTGATCGGGAGTCACCGGTGGGTACAGTGGAATTACAGAAGAACAGATCTCCAAAAGCACAATAGAAACATACCGCATCCAACGAAAAACTAGAGTCAAATATCAAGGGCAGTACAGCCAGCCTGAGCCTATAGGAGCCAGTCCAAACTAATTCAGCAATAGATTGTGACCGTGCCTGTAGTAGTAGGAATAGATAGTCTATGAGAAGTCCCAGACTTAATAAAGCATGTCAGGCTGAGGCTTCACGGGGCGATAAGGAGACGGTCTGCCCTGATGAACAACTGGCAGCCACCTCAGATATCAACACCCTTCCTTCTTTAATGGAATCAGCAAAACAAGTTTTCTCCACACAGTTGAACAAATGAGGAGCACTGGAGACGAACACACGTCACTCACAAGTAGACACACCGGAGAGGTGAATGTTAAACAAGAGAACAAACAGGGGAACGCGCTCATCCCCTTAGAACGTTACAGAGCAGACCAAGAAGAACAAAAAGAACCAAACGGAACCAGGATAAAGAACCAGCATCACAGCATCTAGGTTTTTTTTTTTTTTTTTGTAACGCCAAAAAACGGCCAAATACCGAGATGGTTGTGTTGGCTTCTGTTTGGCTCCTGAAGCACCACGACAAGGCGTTCACAGGCCTGAGGAGGAGGGGGGGGGGCAGACGGTCCTAAGCTCTGCCCTGCGGACCTGCTAGCCTAGGAGCTACCGCTAGCTGGCTAGCTCTCTCTCGGTGCCGTCGAGGAACTGCCAGCACTTTTTTTTTTTTCTTTTTCTTCTTCAAACCGTGGTCCAAGTCCACATCGAGAGAAGACCATCCAAAAATGAGCATAGGAAAGTTACAATAAATTATCTTGTTTGGCAGTGGATGTCTACCTGGCTGTTGGGCCCTGGAGTCGCCGTGAAACTGAGTCCGTTTAAAAACAACCCAAAGGAACATTCTAAAAAAGGCTTGAATGAGGGGCACAGAATGGCCGGCACAGTGGCGCTTTACGGGGGGGGGGGGGGAATCAAACAGGAGTCCCACCCAGACGCTTCCTTCTTGATTGATTCGACATGATATTTTTGTTAACATGTATGCATGCACACGCACACTGACACAGACACACACGCGCACACACACACACACACACACAGAAGATATTGTTGCTCATATTGAAGTCTGTTGGATCTCCAGGTATGTCTCGGTGTTGACAGTCTGGTTGTTGGGGGGGGGGGGGGGGGGGGGGGGTGTCCATGCTTACTGATAGGAATGGGAGCCATGGGCCATGGGGTGGGGGGGGTGGGGGGGGATGGCTTGAGGACCAAGTCCAAAGGAGAGCAGTGAGGGGGGGGGGGGGCGGTGGGGGGGGGGCGGTAAGGCGGTGGCGGTGGGCGGTGTAATGAGGGAGTGGGGGGGGGGGCGACTTGTAATCCACAATCAGTGGATGAATGAAACAGAAAACAAACTATAAAAGGCGTTTTGGCCTGGGTCTGGAGGGGGGGTGGGGGGGTGTAGGGGGAGGGGGGGGCCTCAGGGCGGCGGGGTGGAGCGCGCCGGCGTGGCGGTCGGGGGTTAAAGTGGCTACAGAGGCTAGAGGCGGGGCTACGGAGGCTGGCGCTGGGCAGGGTGGACCGGCCCCCGGCCGCGGGGGAGGGGGGGGGGGGCGCCTCCCGGCTCCTCCTAGAACTCCTCCTGCTCCTGGTCCTGGTCCTCAGACTCCGCGTCGGGGATCACGAAGCCCTCCTGGGGGGGGGGGAGGAGAACGGGGAGAGGGCGGGGGTCAGACGCCGCGTGGTACACACACAGTCACGTGGTACACACACACAGTCACGTGGTACACACACACAGTCACGTGGTACACACACAGAGTCACGTGGTACACACACAGTCACGTGGTACACACACAGAGTCACGTGGTACACACACAGAGTCACGTGGTACACACACAGAGTCACGTGGTACACACACAGTCACGTCCTACACACAGTCACGTGGTACACACACAGTCACGTGGTACACACAGTCACGTGGTACACACACAGTCACGTGGTACACACAGTCACGTGGTACACACAGTCACGTGGTACACACAGTCACGTGGTACACACACAGTCACGTGGTACACACACAGTCACATCCTACACACAGTCACGTGGTACACAGTCACGTGGTACACACACAGTCACGTGGTACACACACAGTCACGTGGTACACACACACAGTCACGTGGTACACACACAGTCACGTGGTACACACACAGTCACGTGGTACACACACAGTCACGTGGTACACACAGTCACGTGGTACACACACAGTCACGTGGTACACACACAGTCACGTGGTACACACAGTCACGTGGTACACACACAGTCACGTGGTACACACACAGTCACGTGGTACACACACACAGTCACGTGGTACACACACAGTCACGTGGTACACACACACAGTCACGTGGTACACACACAGTCACGTGGTACACACAGTCACGTGGTACACACACAGTCACGTGGTACACACACAGTCACGTGGTACACACACAGTCACGTGGTACACACACAGTCACGTGGTACACACACACAGTCACGTGGTACACACACAGTCACGTGGTACACACAGTCACGTGGTACACACACAGTCACGTGGTACACACACAGTCACGTGGTACACACACAGTCACGTGGTACACACACAGTCACATCCTACACACAGTCACGTGGTACACAGTCACGTGGTACACACACAGTCACGTGGTACACACACAGTCACGTGGTACACACACACAGTCACGTGGTACACACACAGTCACGTGGTACACACACAGTCACGTGGTACACACAGTCACGTGGTACACACACAGTCACGTGGTACACACACAGTCACGTGGTACACACACAGTCACGTGGTACACACACAGTCACATCCTACACACAGTCACGTGGTACACACACAGTCACGTGGTACACACACAGTCACGTGGTACACACACAGTCACGTGGTACACACACAGTCACATCCTACACACAGTCACGTGGTACACAGTCACGTGGTACACACACAGTCACGTGGTACACACAGTCACGTGGTACACACACAGTCACGTGGTACACACACAGTCACGTGGTACACACAGTCACATCCTACACACAGTCACGTGGTACACAGTCACGTGGTACACACACAGTCACGTGGTACACACAGTCACGTGGTACACACACACAGTCACGTGGTACACACACAGTCACGTGGTACACACACAGTCACGTGGTACACACACAGTCACGTGGTACACACACAGTCACGTGGTACACACACAGTCACGTGGTACACACACACAGTCACGTGGTACACACACAGTCACGTGGTACACACAGTCACGTGGTACACACACAGTCACGTGGTACACACAGTCACGTGGTACACACAGTCACGTGGTACACACACAGTCACGTGGTACACACACAGTCACGTGGTACACACACAGTCACGTGGTACACACACAGTCACGTGGTACACACAGTCACGTGGTACACAGTCACGTGGTACACAGTCACGTGGTACACACACAGTCACGTGGTACACAGTCACGTGGTACACACAGTCACGTGGTACACACAGTCACGTGGTACACACACAGTCACGTGGTACACACACAGTCACGTGGTACACACACAGTCACGTGGTACACACAGTCACGTGGTACACACAGTCACGTGGTACACACACAGTCACGTGGTACACACACGTGTCACCATCACAGGTCGTGTTGCACTCCCTGATTATCACCTTTACCAGGTGACAGATTCTACCACCAGGTGGCAGTGTGTGATCCGTTATTACAAGCTCCCTCCACACATCACAGCGGGGGGCGTGTCCGTCTAGATGTGTTCTGGATAGACCAGCCGACCCAGCGGGCCGTAGCCTCAGACGTTGCTTATCTATCCGTCACACATCTAGGTGGACACGCCCATTTGTCAGTAGAGGCAGATTTTCTAAAACGGCGTGTAACTGATAATCACACCCTAATATATAATAGGACACCTTTAAGACTCAAAGGGGATGTGACTGCGCAGATAAACGCCAGAATAGAAGAAGGACACATTCTGTAGGAGGTCCTGCTGACAACTAGAGTCCACATCATGACTGCAGCGTGTCAGCCCATCCCTCCCTCTGCCGGGAGTCCTCCACATTCCTGACTGGAGTGTTAGATAATGACGTCAGCAGGCCTCCAGGGAGCCTGGCTCAGAGGAGCGGTAGATAATGACGTCAGCGGGCCTCCAGGGAGCCTGGCTCAGAGGAGCGGTAGATAATGACGTCAGCTGGCCTCCAGGGAGACCGGCTCAGAGGAGCGGTAGATAATGACGTCGGCAGGCCTCCAGGGAGACCGGCTCAGAGGAGCGGTAGATAATGACGTCAGCAGGCCTCCAGGGAGCCTGGCTCAGAGGAGCGGTAGATAATGACGTCGGCGGGCCTGATCCACTCGTTATACTTGTGGCTCGGTCGCACGTTGGAACAGGAGGATTTGAAACCGAACTCACGTCTGTGGCGTAGAGAATATCGATAATCCGCTGCAGTGTGGGGTCGCCCTCGCCCTCCTTCTCTTGGCATATCAGCTCGATGTTCCGCAGCTTTCCAAAGTAAAAGTCCCTCTCCTTCTCCATGTCTTGGATGGTCGTCTTCAGAACGTCCACCTGAGTAACACGGGGAGGACAGAGGCCAGAGGTCATGTTGGTGACCTTTGGTTAGTTAACGGGTTCAGGTGAGAGGGGGGGGGGGCTGACCTCCTGGTGGAGCTCTGCTTTCTCCTCGTCTCCTCCGCCCATCATCGGTCTTCTTGTGCTGGTCGGCGCCATCTTGGGTGCTACCTTGGCAACGGCGGCTCTCTGGGGAGCTGAGGAGGAAACAGGAAGTGGTCAGCCTGACGGTGAAGAGAGGAACCACCAGACGGCTTCCTCCACTGACCGGTGGTAACATGAACACACAGCGCCCCCTAGCCCCACTGGGTCACGTTACACCTTACAATTAATGAATAAAACCAAAGGAAGAGACACCGCTTGAGTTACACCATCGACTACAGTACGGCTACAGGGGGGGTATACTGGTAGAGCTGGTAGTGGTTATACTGGTAGAGCTGGTAGTGGGTATACTGGTAGAGCTGGTAGTGGTTATACTGGTAGAGCTGGTAGTGGTTATACTGGTAGAGCTGGTAGTGGTTATACTGGTAGAGCTGGTAGTGGTTATACTGGTAGAGCTGGTAGTGGTTATACTGGTAGAGCTGCTAGTGGTTATACTGGTAGAGCTGGTAGTGGTTATACTGGTAGAGCTGCTAGTGGGGGGGTTATACTGGTAGTGGGGGGGTTATACTGGTAGTGGGGGTTATACTGGTAGTGGGGGGGTTATACTGGTAGAGGGGGGGTTATACTGGTAGTGGGGGGGTTATACTGGTAGTGGGGGGGTTATACTGGTAGTGGGGGTTATACTGGTAGAGGGGGGGTTATACTGGTAGTGGGGGGGTTATACTGGTAGTGGGGGGGTTACACTGGTAGTGGAGGGGTTATACTGGTAGTGGGGGTTATACTGGTAGTGGGGGGGTTATACTGGTAGTGGGGGGTTATACTGGTAGTGGGGGGGTTATACTGGTAGTGGGGGGGTTATACTGGTAGTGGGGGGGTTATACTGGTAGGGGGGGGACCCTGACCCTGGTTGAGGATCTTCTTGGGGGGCCGGCTGAGCGCGGAGGTGGCGGGGGTCAGCGCGGCCGTGTCCTGTCCCTGCCGGGCCTCCAGGGGGTCGTAGTCCTGCCCGTCGTAGTTGGCGTCGAAGAACTTCTTGAACCACTGGACGAACTCAAAGTTGTCCTGGAACTTCCCCTTCACCAGCTTGTCCACCGGAATGATCTGGAAGGGTCGAGGAACGGGGTCATGTTTTTGCATTATGCAAACACGCCGACGGCGGTAAGTGCATTCCTGTTGGCACACGGCCAGGAGGAAAGGACGGCCGCCAGCCGTCATCACCGGACCATAAACACATTAAAGTGGTGATAAATGACGAGCCAATCAGAGTACGTATAAAAACGTTCAGTTCAAGGTTTCAGAGACGATAAAACTCCAGCGTTAGACACAATGTTTGTGGGAGAATGTAATCCCACACGGGGAGACGTTAGACCTCAAACTGGACGAGCTGCACGCACCCCCAGCAGGAAGCACACAACACATCCTAGTAGGGGGACTGGGCTCCGTTTAAAAAGCAGACGGTGGACATGGTCCTCGGTGGACGGAAGACAGTCCAGCTCAGTCAGCACAGCTGGACACATGAAGCCATGAGGACCCAGCGGTTAAAGGCTGCATCAGTTTATGTCCTCAAACAATGGGCGCCTGTTAAAGGGGATGTGTCTAGGTCTTGTCATCGCTCCTGATTAAAGGGCCACTAGGAGGGGCCGGGACGGGCCGTGCCCGGGGGCCCGCTGCCACCGTGGTTAGCGCTGTTGGCTCCCAGCACGCAGGTCCTTGGTTCAACCCCCCCGGGGGAGGGGTCATGATCCATAAAGCAGTACGCGTTGAGGCCTACCTTGTCGACGCCCATCTTCTTGAAGGAGGCCTGCAGGAGTTTGAAGTTGTGGATGTACTCGTGCTCCAGCTTGGCACCGAACTTGACTTTCTTCAGAGGCACCGAGTTCCGGAACAGCATGTCCATGAACTGGCAGTAGGCCCCGCCTACACAGACGCACACACACACACACACACACACACACACACACACACACACACACACACACACACACACACACACACACACACACACACACACACACACACACACACACACACACACACACACACACACACACACACACACACACACCATGAGCCTCCACCTGCGTGTCTGATACACGCTCAACTACATTATCAACAGAGTCGTTTTCCCACGGCTCTCCCAACGGCAGCCACGGCGTTGCGGTTTAATAATAAGTGTGCTCACTGAAGGATTAGATCAGCTGTGACACGCCCCGCTCCGCACACACATCACCCCCAGCTGGGACGCTAGCACGCAACGCAGTCACGAGGCTAGACTGAAGACACCCCCACTAGACCTCTGAGCGATCAATCATAAAGCCCCGTAGACGTTTGACCGAGGGACCCGGGAGCCTCGGAGGCGGGACTTATTCTTCAGAGGCCTATAGGAAAGGCAAATGACTTTACAGTAATGCTAAATCTTTGGTTATCACTTTTTTATATCAAACAATATATATACACATTCTAATAAATGTATCTATTTCATACTAATAAATGTAAAAAATAAATAAATATATATCTCTGAATAATAAAAATGAAAGAACCAATGAAAACGACAGACCAGAGGCCTGCCCTCAGACACATTGCACCAGATCAACCGTAGGCCTTTAAGCACTCAGTTGTTTGAAACATGATCTCATCCCATTTGCCACAACTCAGAGCCAAAACTCTGGGCTGTTCTCTTAGGTTAGCGTGCTACATCATGACGATGCAATCTGGTCCCCTGTGGACGAGCACAGCCACTCATTGGTTCAGCAGCCCGGTTTCACCCAGCGTCTCTCTGTACCCAGAGCTCATATAGGAGCTATGGGACCCGGCGGTCATACGTGTGTTGGCCAATGGTTTCCTCCAGCTGGTCTTGAAAATATGTTTCCCTAAAGCACACTGTGGGAACACAATGCATCGCTGGTTCTTCCTTAAAAGTTCTTAGCATAACCTTAAAACAACGAACGCCACGAATCCCCAAATTGTTTGGCTTACAAAATGCAACATGACTAAAGAAATGATAAGCACAGATTTCTACTCCGGACAACGACAAAGGTCTACACCGCAACGCACTTTTGCTATTCATATTAACGTGGAGATGGTGTAACACCATGACGGAATGTTCCCATTTCTTGGGGTCACCACAGTTGGGATCACCTGCTGCTGTGCAGAGGGGTTACAGGAAAGAAGGGTTTTGACTCGACTTGGTTTGCCCCGGCCTGCTTACCTGAGCACAGCATCTCTACCTTGGAGAGGTTGATCTGGAGGGACTCGTTGATCCAGGCCAGCATGTCATGGCGACTCAAGTTCTCACTGGTCACAGAGGTGGAGTACACATTCACAGCCATCTTCGGTCAACTGCAGACACAAACCAGACACATTCTAGACAACCCGGAGGACTTTTGATTGATTTGAGTGAGAGAGACGTGGCAGGAGGTGACAATGTGCAGATTCTGTTGGCCCTGTTTTTTTCAGTTCCTTGTCTTGGGAAGGAGGGGGAGATTTGCGTTGAAGTAACTTCACCTAACCATGTGGATTTTCATTTGACACCAAGTTATATAGCTATATACAGGTTACATAATCCTTAAGCATACAATTTAAACCACATATTTTTCGGTCTACTCTATACAAAAGAATAACACACGTTCTGCCAGATTGATTGCAGCATTGTAAAATGGGAGATAGTGGTTAGATAACTAGCTGGCGTACAACTCCACTGAACCTCTTCTGAGGCCACATGTGAACAGAGATCAGTACACCTAGTGTTCTGAAGCACCAACACTTTCTAGGAGCCGTGCATCACTGAGACCAGAGGGGTGGGGGTCACAACTCCCCAACGGCAACATCTTGAGGGGAAGGGGGAAGACATTTGGTGCGTTCGCCTCATGGACACATCGCGTGTTTAACTTCAATTACAGTAACGTATACATTTTCGATTCATTAATACATTAGACGTCCGAACTGGTCGCGATACGTAACGCAATGTGTGGCGAAGAGACGAAAGGTGGTGTCCACCCAGGCTCCCCCAGTCACCTTCAGCGGGGATTTTATGTTGCATTGTGACTGCAGCATAACGTAGGGGCTCTCCTCTCCGAACGCAACATTGAAACGTCCACCCACAACCACCGACGATAACGCTGAATAATGACATTCATACCCAGGTTTGTAAACCCGCTGGCACGGAGCGTGTGAAACAGCTCCTTTAGAAACACCGAAAATAAGACATCGGGAAAAGTGTTAACGCTAGTTCCCCGTCTGTCTCGGGTCAAGAATCAGAATCCGTGAATAAAATAACAGGCAGTCCCAACTATCAGCTGGTTCTAGTTTTGTCAGCAGCAGCAGCGGCGGGGCGGATGACAGCGCGGCGTCTGGACGCATCTTTGTCACCACCAGGTCCGGGGCGGCTAGTTGCCGCTAGCTCGACCCGCCACCCCGCCCTGAAGCCCCGCACCCCCCACACCCGGAGCCGAGGACACGGTACACGGGCTACCGGGGGGACGGGACACCGCGGCTCGAGTGCATGTACGCCCTGGTCTCGGGTCTCTCTGGGGATCGAACGCGGAGCTAAAGCGGAACGCGGAGAGAGAGCCGCGCCCCGCCGCGCCGCGCCGCCGCGCGGAGGGACGTCCGCCGCATGTCCGCTTCGGCTCCGCGCTGCGATGCTAACGTAGCGGCTAACGGACCGGCACCACCTTACCTACCGTGTGTGGGGGAAGGACGCTCGATTCTCCGCAATTCTTTCAAATGAAGATATCGTGTTATCGCTGGAACGATGATTCTGACAGCGGATGTTTTTTTTTTTGTGCGCGACAAATTATTTATCTCTCTCACACACACACACACACTGCTCTTGTTCTGTTCTCTCCGCTTCCGTTTGGCAGCCCTCCGTCCACTACCGGCAGCGGAAGTCACTGGCGCTGTGACGTAAGCACGTGACGGGGTGACGTCGTTACGTCGTCGACGGGAGAACGTAGAACGGAGCTCTGGGTCCGGAAGTGCGTCTCCCATTCATTATTCTCTCCGCTGCCTTTTTTCAGAAAGTCTTTATTACGAAGAGTTTTAAAAGCCTGGAGCCAAGACAGTCCTCCGTCAAGTGAGTCGTGACCATGAAACACTTCATTCGGGCCAGAAATATTTTTTTAAAACGGAAGAAAAGGCATAAGGTACAAGACTGTGCATTATTTTGTGAACGGTGAAGGAACTACTCGTCCCAGAAACCATTGCGGGCTTTGTTGCGGTCCAATAGTTTAGCGCGTTTCTTGCATCTTATAACCTCTGTCATTATTATATTGTTTATATTGTTAATAAAGTTGTATCATATATTGAGTGTCTGTGTATGTATAGTGTTCCGTATTGTGTATACTGTGTTTTCATCTACATTTTTTTGACTTTTTGGTATAAAGTATAGATGAGATTATCAACATCTAGGAGAGGTCAACATATCAGTTACAACAAAAACCAGAATCAACACAAATGGCCATCATCTCTGTTATGAGTTTAATAAAAATCTGTGAGCATTATTGAATGCTCTATCCAAAAATAGTTTCACAGCATTTCATTCTTTGTCAAAGTGTACAATTGGGATGTTACTATATGAATTTCAATATTCAAATGAGATTGTACTCTTAATACATTTTTTCGCTTTGGATTCGTCTAAAGTGTCAGTGAAAACTTAAAATAGATCATAACTAAAACAGTCAGGTTAAAAAATAACATGGAATTGTATTTCATATACTCCCATCTATAATAAAATCCTTCCATAATTAAAATTTTAAAATTCCAACAAAACACTTGATGAAACAGTGCGTCCCCATCAGAAAGTTGTAGCACGTTATCGATACCGTGGCAACGGGTCCTGTTGGAGATCGATAGCATGATCTGGTAGTGACCACTTCAACCGTTTAACGTCACTACATCCACTGTTAAAATAAATATAACAGGTGGATACACTATCGTACCCTTAAAGGGGTGGTTCGGACTGTTGGACATCGGACCTCATCAAGAGAGCCGGTGCGTCATTCATCCTTGGAGACCGTTTTCAACACGTCTCAGTCAGCGAGTAAAACAGGAAGCGAGTCGAGCTGACCTCGCCTGCTGTACCCACGGCCCAAAATAAAGAACAGCCGAGACAACTTCCTTAATTCAAACACGCCGTTTCATTTGGCCTCAATTGGTTACGGATGCGAACTTGGAATGGACATGCGCAACGGGGATTTCTAAAGGTTACTGTACAGTGGTGAGACTAGCGTCAGGCGCTGATCATCACTACGGTAGAGCTAAGAAGGTTCTGCGAGCGCTTCAGACCAACCTTACCAACGAACGACGTACGAAAGAGATTCGTAGCAAAGAACGCTTCGGGAAACACACAAAATGAGGTAGAACTTAAAGAAGATTGAGGTAGAACTTAAAGAAGAGGTTACGAATGCCGGCGCTTTTGCGCGTGGTAAGGCTATGTGCACGGTGCGCCAACTTTTTTTTATGAGATAGAGAGACCCCCTTAAAGATGAAAAGATCATTCAAACCCAGAGTAGTTTCCGAACTATCGAGTTCACTCACCGTGTGCCTATTGCTTTACAAATTTTCCACCCTCTCCATTTGGCCTCAATTGGCTACGGATGCAAACTTGGAATGGACACGCGCAACGGGGATTTCTAAAGGTTACTGTACAGTGGTGGAGACTAGCGTCAGGCGCTGATCATCACTACGGTAGAGCTAAGAAGGTTCTACGAGCGCTTCAGACCAACCTTACCAACGAACGACGTACGAAAGAGATTCGTAGCAAAGAACGTTTCGGGAAACACACGAAATGTTGAGGTAGAACTTAAAGAAGAGGTTACGAATGCCTGCGCTTTTGCGCATGGTAAGGCTATGTGCACAGTGCGCCAACTTTTTTTTATGAGATAGAGAGACCGTGAGAGATAGTGAGACCCCCTTAAAGATTAAAAGATCATTCAAACCCAGAGTAGTTTCCGAACTATCGAGTTCACTCACCGTGTGCCTATTGCTTTACAAATTTTCCACCCTCTCCATCAACATATTTTTAGGCTTCAGTGAACTATGCTATTGCTTCCATAAATAAATAAACAGTTGAAGTTAGGCACGGCGTGATACGGAACTCTCCAAACTGATTGGACGTCATAGCAGTTCTGTATATATCCTGTATTATCCTCCATTGCTCAACTTCAGCATAAAAAGTGTGGAAGTCCATCCGACCAATGAGAGCAGGAAACAAAAAAAAAGAAAAGAAAGAGGCAGCAGTGTTCCTAGGTCAGTGATCCTAGGTCAGTGTTCCCAGGTCAGTGTTCCCAGGTCAGTGTTCCCAGGTCAGTGTTCCCAGGTCAGTGTTCCTAGGTCAGCGTTCCTAGGTCAGTGTTCCTAGGTCAGCGTTCCTAGGTCAGTGATCCTAGGTCAGTGATCCTAGGTCAGTGATCCTAGGTCAGTGTTCCTAGGTCAGTGTTCCCAGGTCAGTGTTCCTAGGTCAGTGTTCCTAGGTCAGTGTTCCCAGGTCAGTGTTCCTAGGTCAGTGATCCTAGGTCAGTGATCCTAGGTCAGTGATCCTAGGTCAGTGTTCCTAGGCAGAGGAGCCGGCCATCTCCTCGCAGGCAAAGTAGAGCTTCAACGGAGCGAAGAGGTGCCGGATCACGGGCACGCTCCACGACTTCCCCAGGACCTTCTGCCGCTCCTTGCTGTTCATGTTCCTCACGTCGGTGTAGTGCTTGGGGAAGCCGAAGATTCTGGATGTGTAGGGAGAAGATGGAGCTCATTCAGGATCGTATCAACACTTGTAGTATGAAGACACCCAGGGGGGGGCCAACAGATGGGGTGATACCATCCATGCAAATCTAAATCTGGCTTGATGTGACGGTAGAATAAAGACTACACATGCCGATAGGGGACCAGATCAAACATATGAAAGGGTCCAACCACACTGATGGGGGGGACGTTCTCAGCATGGCTGACCCCAGCGGGGGGGGGGGGGGGGGGGGGGGCGGCGGCCAGACACTTACGCCTCAATCTCTGTGATCCACAGGCTGTCCTCCTTGCCCTTCTCAATGACAGGACCTATAGGGACTTTGCCCTGCTTCAGAGAGTTGGAGTGGGTGGTGATGGTCCTCACCTTGGTCAGCTGCAGGGACACAAAGGATTGTTACAAAACTACAACTGTCTGAGACGAGGAGGGTAGAGTAGGAGACTAGGAGGGTACAGTAGGAGACTAGGGGGCCTGGTGGTCAGGTAGGATGGAGGAGGGTACAGTAGGAGACTAGGGGGCCTGGTGGCCAGGTAGGATGGAGGAGGGTGCAGTAGGAGACTAGGAGGGTACAATAGGAGACTAGGAGGGTACAGTAGGAGACTAGGGGGCCTGGTGGCCAGGTAGGATGGAGGAGGGTACAGTAGGAGACTAGGAGGGTGCAGTAGGAGACTAGTAGGGTGCAGTACAGGGTTTAACAGGAACCTACCCGGGCCTCTCTCCCCTTCTCCAGACATTGCTGCAGATTGAGCTTGTCTTTGTGGGAGGGCGTCATCGGTCTGTGGGGACAATCAAAGCAACTAGAGATGACAGCTACAAATAGATAGGGACCGTATACAGTCCAATGGTGGCACAGTTCGACAACGCTGTAGGTACCAACAGCACTCAGCTATGATAAATGATGAGACTGTGAGTGAGGCGGCATTGCGTTAGGATCATTACCGGAGGCAGTAGTTACCTGTTCATCCCCGGGATGTTACCCCAGAAGTAACGCGCTCTGTGGGCAGGACTCACTTTCACCGCATCCACCATCACCGGGTTACACTGTCGGCCAATCAGATTGCATGGTTAGATCCCAGGAACAATCCATGCATCACTTTCAGCATCATGAGACATTCATCACAGACAATGAACGAGGCCAGACTAACGAGAGGAGACGTAGGTACTGATACGGTATACGACTGAAGCCCGTAGCCTGGAAGGTCCTTACCTCCAGGAAGCGGCAGATGTTGTGTTTGTCGTGGGCGTTCATGGACACCACGTTCTCAAACATCCAGAAGAAGGGCCGGGGGTCGTCGTCCCGGGGTTTGAGCAGGTGGAGGATGCGGTAGTACTCGAAGAACAGTCTGCCACTGCCCTCTGTTGGCGAGAAGAGAATTACACCACAGGAGGCTCACTCTGGCCCCCAGAGAGACCAGAGAAGAGAATTACACCACAGGAGGCTCACTCTGGCCCCCAGAGAGACCAGAGAAGAGAATTACACCACAGGAGGCTCACTCTGGCCCCCAGAGAGACTAGGGAAGAGTTGGTGACTGATGTGCTTCTGACTACTTTGATTTAGAAAATTATAAAAGCAAAAAGGAAATGACAAATTGTGGTTACAGTCAGGAGAACCTAGAGAATATCTTCAGGTTTCGGTTGAAATAAATCATAAGTCTGATGATTAATATTGTGACAGAACTGGTGCATTCAGGTTCACAGCTCTACGTACCGTAGATTCCCTTCCTCAGAGGGTTGACACCAGACAGGTCATTGCAGGGACTTCCACCAATCAGCAAGTCAAACGGACCCCATTCCTTGAGCTGCATTGGATGAGACCAACTGTCAATCACCTGGGGCATTGTGAGCGTCACACAGGGAAACAGATTTACAATAAAACAGAAGACTGTTAAAAGTCATAACAATGAGCATTCAATGAGAACAAAAGACAGGGGGACAGCCCTGGGTACAGCCCTGGGTACAGCCCTGAGGGGGTACAGCCCTGGGGGGGGTACAGCCCTGGGTACAGCCCTGAGGGGGTACAGCCCTGGGGGGGGTACAGCCCTGGGGGTACAGCCCTGAGGGGGTACAGCCCTGGGGGTACAGCCCTGGGGGGGTACAGCCCTGGGGGGGGTACAGCCCTGGGGGTACAGCCCTGGGGGTACAGCCCTGGGGGGGGTACAGCCCTGGGGGTACAGCCCTGGGGGGGGTACAGCCCTGGGGGTACAGCCCTGGGGGTACAGCCCTGGGGGGTACAGCCCTGGGGGGGTACAGCCCTGAGGCGATAGAGAAAGGAGAGCGCGCCCACCTGCTCTTCGGTGATGAAGCGCACGTCGTCCACGTGCGTGACCTTGGTCTCATGGTTGATCCGCGTCACTGCGAGGGAATCCTCGCAGATCTCTGAAGCAACGTACTTGTCCACTTTAAAACCGAGGTCCTTCAGCACTAGAAAACCTGGGGAGACGCACAGTGACACACGCATCACATGGAGCTCTGACTGGAGCCCATCTCTACTAACCTGTTCCCCTTAGCCCCGCCCATCTCTACCACTGGTTCCTCTTAGCCCCGCCCATCTCTACTAACCTGTCCCTCTTAGCCCCGCCCATCTCTACCACTGGTTCCTCTTAGCCCCGCCCATCTCTACTAACCTGTCCCTCTTAGCTCTACTAACCTGTCCCTCTTAGCCCCGCCCATCTCTACTAACCTGTCCCTCTTAGCCCCGCCCATCTCTACTAACCTGTCCCTCTTAGCCCCGCCCATCTCTACTAACCTGTTCCTCTTAGCCCCGCCCATCTCTACTAACCTGTCCCTCTTAGCTCCGCCCATCTCTACTAACCTGTCCCTCTTAGCTCCGCCCATCTCTACTAACCTGTCCCCTGTCCCGGTTCCTCGTAGCCCCGCCCCTTTCTACTCACCTGTTCCCCTTAGCCCCGCCCCTTTCTACTCACCTGTTCCCCTTAGCCCCGCCCCTTTCTACTCACCTGTTCCCTTAGCCCCGCCCCTTTCTACTCACCTGTTCCGATGCCGTCAAACAGCGACAGAACTCGGAGCGGTCGCCGTTGATTGGCAGGAAGGGAGGGGTAGACGCGGTGAGGATCCTGAGAACGTCCACAAATCACAGCAGTGTTTAAATATAAGTTTAAATATCCAAAAAAAAAAAAGGTTTGGCTCATTTCAAGACAAAAAGATAAGAGATAAGCTTTAAATCCAATAATTGAATTTTGCCGATATTCAATTATTGGACGACTGGTCCGTCCCCCGACCGCCCCGTCCACCTGCCCACAGTCTCCCGCTGCACTCAGTGACCAGAGGCTCCACGAGGCCGCTACCGCTACAGCCAGCGAGCTGGTCCTGTGTCTTCAGGGCGTGGCTCTGGAGGAAGTTAAGTTATCCTTTATTGTCCCTTTTTGCGGGAAATTCTTTCTCTGCTTCTGACCCACCCGGGAGCCGGTGAACACACCCGGAGCAGCGGGCCGCCGCAGTGCAGCGCCCGGGGAGTAAGTGGGGGTTTCAGGTGCCTTGCTCAAGGGCACCTCATCCGTGGATGAGGACGTAGGAGAGTGCTGCACAACCACTCCCCCCGTCCATATTTTTGCCTACCGGTCGGGATTCGAACCGTCCACCCTCCAGTTACCGGTCCAACTCTTTAACAAGTAGGCCACGGATGCCCCCATGTTGGCCCCGTGAAGACGTGGGCAGCGGGCCCCGCGGGTCACAGAAAACAAACTCACGAATTCCATGGCACTGTTGTTGGCAAAGAACTCCTGCACACGGACGCTCCAGTCCTCCCGGGGCTCCAGGGCGCCGTGGGCCGCCTGCGGCTGGCACAGGTAGCAGATCCACGGGTCCACCTCCTTCAGAGAGTCAAACGTGCCCGGGCCCACCAGGATGTCCAGGCAGTTGAGGCAGAAGGACCTGGAGAGAGAGAGAGAGAGAGAGAGAGAGGCGGTGGGACGTGGATGAGCTGACGGAGGAATGATCAGCGATCATCAGGCAGGCAGACAGACAGACAGACAGACAGACAGACAGACAGACAGACAGACAGACAGACAGACAGACAGACAGACAGACAGACAGACAGACAGACAGACAGACGTAGTCCAGACAGACGGACCTGCAGCAGCTGTCGTTGCCGCACAGTATGACCTCCATCCCGTAGCAGCAGACGGTGCAGTAGGACTGGTAGCCGTCCTCGTCGTAGTGGAACAGCGTCTCTGTGAAGTTGTCCTGTGCAGCGGGGAGGAGAGGGTACCGTCATGAGACCGTCTCACTGTCTCCATGTGGAGTGACGGTCGGCTCGTCGCTCCGAGGAGGCGACAGCGTGTGACGTGTTACTGACCTTACACCTCGGACAGAGGCCTCCTCTGAACAGGGGGTGGGGGGCCTCCATGTCGGCGGTGCCGCAGCACAGACAGAAGTCTGCACAGAGAGGAACCGAGTCAAGACGTTGTGGGCAGAGCGACGCTACATCTGTTCATGGTTAAGAAACACGTTCACGCACGTGGACGTTTTGTGAATGGGTAACAGAACAAGGCTCACCTTCGATGTCCAGCCCCTGCTCTGTGATGCTGCAGATGGCGGCCTCTAGCCAACGGAAAAACATACGACAAGACGTTGGCTCAAGACAGGGCGGATGGTAAGGGACTGCGTTCACTCACATCTCAGCATCCCAGACATCAGAGCTCCTCTATCATTAAAGCTCTTATGAAGTATCATTCTCCATATGACCATGGGCCTGTGGTGAGTGTAGACCCTGGCCGCGGTGCCCCCCCGTACCTCTGTCCGTCTGGTCTGGTTCAACGTACCTCTGTCCATCTGGTCTGGTTCAACGTACCTCTGTCCGTCTGGTCTGGTTCAACGTACCTCTGTCCGTCTGTCTGGTTCAACGTACCTCTGTCTGTCTGTCTGGTTCAACGTACCTCTGTCTGTCTGGTCCGGTTCAACGTACCTCTGTCCGTCTGGTCTGGTTCAACGTACCTCTGTCTGTCTGGTCTGGTTCAACGTACCTCTGTCCGTCTGGTCTGGTTCAACGTACCTCTGTCTGTCTGGTCTGGTTCAACGTACCTCTGTCTGTCTGGTCCGGTTCGACGTAGTCACCGGCCGCCTCCTCGATCTTGTGGCAGGTCCTCGGCTTGTAGGTGAGTGAGACGTCCACGGCGTCGTTCTTGCTCCTCTCCGACCCTCCTCCGGAACCTTCCCCTTTCTCCTGTCCCCACCGTCTCTTCTTCCCCTTGGCGGGCTTCGTGGGCGTGGCCTCTTGGGAGTCGCTGGCGGACTGTTGGTCCAGCCCGCCGGACCGCTTCCTGCCCAGGAGCGAGTCGGTCCTCTTCTTCTTCCTCCCTCTCTTCTTCTTCTCCTTCTCCTCTGGCTGGTCGGTGTTCGTTTCATCTGTATGTGGACACATGGAGTCATCATCGGGGACGTTCAACGTGTGGCCAGGGAGACAACGACACTAATGTATCGATTAGAGATGGAGTTCCGGACACACACACACACACACACACACTAAATCCTACAGACACACAATGCAAAGGAACTACTCGGACTACCCAAACTCGGATTGCGTGTTTTCTGTGTTGAGGACACAGGAGGCGTGTGTGTACCGTGTGTGTGTGTGTGTACCGTGTGTGTGTGTACCGTGTGTACCGTGTGTGTGTGTGTGTACCGTGTGTGTGTGTGTGTGTGTACCGTGTGTGTGTGTACCGTGTGTGTGTGTGTGTACCGTGTGTGTGTGTACCGTGTGTGTGTGTACCGTGTGTGTGTGTGTACCGTGTGTGTGTGTGTACCGTGTGTGTGTGTGTACCGTGTGTGTGTGTGTACCGTGTGTGTGTGTGTGTACCGTGTGTGTGTGTGTACCGTGTGTGAGGGGGGCTGGCGGTCGGGGGCCCATCAGGGCGCCGGCGGGGAGGGTCCACTCCGAGGCCCAGTCCAACAACAGCCCCAGCAGCTCCTTGGGGTCCTTCGGGGAGAACTGCTTCTCACAGCGTCTGGCCGCCTCCTACAGACAACACACACACGACGCACGGTTAACACACACACACACACAACGCACGGTTAACACACAACGCACGGTTAACACACAACGCACGGTTAACACACACACACACACACACACACCTACCTTTAGAAATCCGAATACTGCGGTCCTGTACTGAGACGTGGTGGCAAACGTCTCCTCGCAGTAACACTGGTGGAAGTCAGCGGCGGGCTGCAAGCTCTGGAACGGGACCTGAGATAACATCAAAACATTAACAACAACAATCAGGTGACCTGAGACAACACCAAAACATTAACGACAACGATCAGGTGACCTGAGACAACACCAAAACATTAACGACAACGATCAGGTGACCTGAGACAACACCAAAACATTAACGACAACAATCAGGTGTCGTGGCTATTTCCTTTAGTCCAGAATGCAGTTTGAGTTGTTTTATACCGTTTCAGCTCCTCCCACATTGCAGATAGTAATCAATAATCAGACAATAATCAAATCAGGTTATGTTTACCTAAGACACAGATTTGCGTGTGTTCTCATCAAGCAGAAGAGTGCCAGGTTACCAGGTCACAAGTACAAAGATTAACATTATTGGTTGACTCTAAGGACATAGAAAAGGGTTTACATTTATTATTTTAGTCTTTAGTTTGAGCTGGGTAGTCACAGTGAGACAGACGTCTCTTTTACTAATCAGCCCTGGCCAACAAAGACCGCACCTCGCTAAAGGACACATAGGAGACACAGAAACAGAAGGTGGAAGGTGGGACAGCTGACCACAGCACATGGGTTAACGTCTTGACGACCTCGCTCACTGTGAGCTGAACCGAGCACAAAGGTCAGTATGTAGACGACTCTGGGGAGAGGCAGGGTGGCAAGACAATACACAACGGAACGGAAAACAAAGCTCATACCACTAAAAGGTAGCAACATTTTTAGAATTTTTCCATCACAGATGGCAATCATAAAACTCATTCTAAGGCTGCCAGCCCCAACCCCTGTGCTGCTGCTATATCATAATGCTTACAACTGCATGAACTCATGTTGATGAACCAGTAGCCCTACCTCAACGTACTGGTCCTCGTCTTCGTACCAGCGGACCAGGCAGACCCGCGGGACCGTGGACGCTCTGCCCCGGGCCTTGATGACGGCGGGCCACAGAGACCTGCTGCCCGGTCTGGGGCCCCACACCAGCCCGCCCACCCAGGGGCCCACGTCGTCCTCCTGCACACACACACACACACACACACTTTTATTTGGATCGTAACAAGTGTCAACTATTTAGATCATGGATACACATTGCGTCTTCTTCTCCAGATTGCTAAAACTGCCTATTGTGGCAGAGATGGAGCAGTACTTTGCAAGTCTTTTCACACACACACACACACACACACACACACACACACACACACACACACACACACACACACACACACACACACACACACACACACACACACACACACACACACACACACACACACACACACACACACACACGTGTGGGTTTTGTGTTGTTTACAGATGTGGTTGCCGTGGTAGTACCTCAGGGGGTGGCGTCTCTTCCGTCATCGTGATGTCCTCTGAGATGGTCTGGTCTACCGGGCTGGACGTCATGTCTACTTCATCCACATCACTGTCTATGATGCTTATATACACCGGGGGTGGAGAGGCACTCACTAGAGGGCACAAGAACATGGAGCCATTTCATGAATCCACCGCCTCACTGCATTTCATGTGAACAAATCAAGGCCAAAATAATGTATTCATTAGAACATTTCCCAGCGCATCAGAGCTCAGCTGTAATAATAACACCATATTCACCATATTCATCATGTTAAGTGTAAGTTAGTACACCAAGTACCGCCTCCCTGTCCACGTCACTCCGTTATCTGTACGTTATCTGTACATTATCTGTACATTATCTGTAGATGTGTTCATCCTGTTTCTTACTTGTGCTTGACGTGTTTGGGGAGCGTGCCATGGAACTAGGGGCTACCGTTGCAGGCAGAAACCTTCCTAGAAGAGAAAGTGGAGACAAACAAACAAACAACGTGAGCATGTCTTGATACAAAGGATTTCTTTTAGTGACAGATGGATTTTATTTCATATTTTTCATACGTTTCAGATTTTTCAAACGTCCACGGCCGGTGGGGACGTCCGAGTCCTCGCTGAAATCCGATCTGCTATCTGATGAAAACAAATCAAATCAGGATCAATGCTTCACCTTTATTGACGCAAAACACGAAGTTCAGTCTAGTGGCATGACATTTACCAGAGGAGTGGTCGGTCACCTCAGACTCATCTTCCTCTTTCTCCTCTGCTGCTTCCTCCTCTTTCTCTTCCTCCTCCTCTTTGCTTCTCATCCTCGCTCCATTCCCCCGCTTCTCGGGGGAATGGAGTCTGGGAATGGGAGCTGCGGACATGCTGCTCCTGAAAACCTGGAGTTGGACATAAACCGCCACGTACAAAACTCAGCAGAGCAGCATAGAGATCTCAGCGTTAGGAGGAACAAGAGGAGGAGACATGGGATCTGTGTCACTGTGGACGTGACTTTGTAGAGACACGGTAGAGACACAGATGCAGACGCTTGTATGTTCCATCCAACGCAAATGACTATGAAGCAGGCAGGGGTTCAGGTATCAGCCTGAAGGCCAAAGGGGACCGTTGTCTTTGCCCCTTCTCTGTAGAACAACACTGACCCTCCAACACTGTCTGACCTTTCTGTTGAGGGCTTTAAAAAGCTTTTAAACCCCCACTTGTTCAGACAGGATTTGTATTCGTGTTCTTTTTTCTCTCCCCATGTTTTTACTTCTGCACGCATATGATTCCTGTTCGTTGATCATTGTATGCGATGTTGTATGCGTCAGGGTTTTGGTTGTTTGTTTAGGTTCCTACTTTTCCATCAAGCACTCTGGGGCTTTTTGTTTGAGTTGCTAAATGAATGACGCCCAACTAACCACAGGTAGGCTCACTCACTCAGACGCGGGTTAGAGGCGTGTGGGACCC
Organism: Micromesistius poutassou; assembly: GCF_964030765.1. Classification (NCBI taxonomy): domain Eukaryota; kingdom Metazoa; phylum Chordata; class Actinopteri; order Gadiformes; family Gadidae; genus Micromesistius; species Micromesistius poutassou. The sequence continues at coordinate 473,080 of NC_140280.1, read as the reverse complement.
TTGGGTTGAGTCAACTTGTTATATTATTATATTATATTGTGCAAAGGAAGTGTCGCCCTGCCCACTGACCTTATCGAACACCGAGTCCCTGTTGAGAGAGTGCGGCAGGGCCAGGAGGATCTGCAACAGCGTGTGCAGCAGAGAGCTCCTCTGCATCGTCGAGAGCACCTTGGAAGAGAGACCGTTTTTAAGCCAGCTTCAGAGCGGTACAGGCTACAGCAGTAAACGTTGGTCAGCACAGACTCCCACGCCCCGTCGTTTACCTTGCCCCAGTTCCTCTCTTCTCGGTCTCTCCGGTGAGCCTCTGTGACGTCCTCCTTTTCATCAGAGTGCAGGTCAAACTTCCGAACCACATCTCTGGTCAGATCGTGACTCTCTGGGGAGCCAGAAGTAGACAAGCCCAGATGCAAACACAGTTTCCTCATCAGCCAGCCACGACTCTGCAAATCCTGCCAGAAAAACCCCGGGATGATTATAACAACAATGATTCTTACACATCATAACACACAGACCACATGCAGCCAACGTGAACCGTCAGGACACGCCTACCTTGCCCGCCCGCGGCGGCGTGAGCAGCAGGCGCATGTTCTGCATGGGCGTGAAGCCCAGCTCGTCCGGAACGCTCGCCTCTATGCTCTCCAACACCGCCCGGGTGAAGGCCACAACGCTGCCCAGAAACGTCTCCCACGCCCCGTCGTCCAGGGCGGCCTCGCACCCGGACAGCGTCAGCAGGCACCCGTCGCCCAGCAGGCTCAGCTTCAGCTCGGCGTCGGGCAGCAGCAGGCTGGCGTTGCGCAGCATGCCCTTGTGGCGCCGCTCCAGGTACGGCGCCACGGAGGAGCTCTTCAGGATGCGCGCCGCGTAGGCGTGGCTCAGCGCCGCCATCAGCTGCAGCTGCACGGACAGCTGGGCCGCGCCCGACCGCTGGGCCTCCTGGAAGTCGCAGAGCGGCCGCAGGGCGTGGCTCAGGTAGCGCGCGCCCAGCCGGACCTCCCGCCGCTTCAGCAGGACGCAGACCCAGTGGACCTCGGGCGAGAAGGCCAGGGACTCAAAGTAGTCCTCCAGGACGTGCCAGGCGCGGCACATCTGCCGCACCATGTGGCTGAGGAAGAGGCACTGGGCGACGACGGGGACGGAGGGCTGGCAGAGCCTGGAGCAGGCCACCAGCTCCCTCAGCCCGGCGACGGGGGCCAGGCTGCGGTCAGAGAAGTGGTGGTGGACGTGTTGGACCAGTTCGCCCACCGTGCCGAAGGCGGCCCGGAGCCCGTCGCTGCAGGCTCTCCCCGCCAGACCCGGGAGACTACAGAGGGACACCAGCCCGGGCCGGAAGGCCCGCAGGCGCGCTTCCATCTGGCCGCACACCCCCGGGTCGGGGCAGTCCCAGTAGAACACGGCCAGGTTGTACAGGGACAGGCCGAAGTGGAACAGGATTTGAATCAGGCCGTCGGGGTCCAGTGCGCCCTGGTGCACTGCGGTCGTTTCCGAAGGGGCCGGCCGGGCGTCGAGCAGCTTCAACACGACCCGCCCTGAACTCTGGTCATAGTAGCCCACCAGCAGGACGCTGGCTGTGAGGCCGTCCCCCAACGCCACCCCGCTGTACAGGTAGAGGCAGTACGGCGTGTGTGAACAGACCAGGGCGAGGTCCCTGGTGTAGTCTGGAGACAGGATGTGAGACCTGGCGAGCTCCGCCTCCGTGTTCGACGTGAGGAGGTATCTTTTGATCAGGTCCTGTAAGCTCTCTGTGCAGGGAGCGACTACTTCATCACCTGAGTCCGTTTTCTCCTCCTCTCCATTTGTGTTTCTCACGCTCGCCTCCGCTTTCTCGCCCATACCGTCGTCGTCGTCGTCGTCGTCGTCAGATATCATGATGACGATCTCTCCGACCTGGCTAAGAGTCTCCTTCGTCTGTCGCTCTCTCCCTCCCGGGGCTTTGCTCTTTGTTTCCACCATGGTCCTCGTCATGGTGGAACCAAAGATGTCTCCTATGTCTCCTTCCCGGCGTTCGCTGACCGCTGCGCCGTCCTCCCTGACTCCCTGAGACCTTCTTTGTTGCCTTTGGTCGGCCGTGCACTTTGTCAGTCGTTCTCCCCAACCTCTCCGTCCGTGTGCTTGGTTGGCCCTGCGCCTCGTCGTCCGTTGTCACAGTTGAAGTCGCTTCTACAACAAAAAAATAATAACCAAATGGAAATTGCATTTGTACAATATTGTTTGGGCCTAGACCGACAGTGGCCAGGACATCATACATCTAACTATTGTCTTCATTGCCACCATTTCTACATTTCCAACTCTGTTTATTGGCAGATGTGTTCCATTGTCGCTGCAGTGCTGGATGCATGGAGGAGAACCACCGCAGTGCAGTTGAACTCCATGCATGCTTGTTGTGTGCAACCGACTCTATAAAACAAACACTTCTAGTGTACACTGCAGCACTGATCTGACCAATGCCAGCAGGGTAGGGAACAGCGACGGATCCACAAAACAGTGGTGGTGAGGCCCAACCACTGGAGGGTGTAGAGAGGGAGTACCTGGGACTGCCACGCAGCGTCCTGTCCCTCAGCCCGCCGTGTGTCCTGTGGATCGTCCCGTCTCGTTGTCCACAGGACTGGAGACAGACAAGAGCACGGCATGAGAACAGACGCCAGTAGTACACCCTCAAGGACGTGATGGGCTGAGAAGGGATATCATTTATAACCTCGGCGAATAGATATTTTATTTGTTTATTATTTTGATGTAAAATAAAATGATCAATAAATATTATTTTAATACATATCATCATTTATATCTGTGTGGTTCTCCCTCTCACAGCTAAGCTGAACGATTTGGACGCATTCGTCACGTATTTTATGACCTGTAAACGTCAAGCTCCGGGTCTGATTTATTGTACACAACATTCCGTTCATTCCATTCTTATGAGCAAATAAAGCCACGTGTTCACGACCACGGGCGCTCTCGACCAATCAGAGCGCGAACAGCGCTACTACTCTAGAGAACCGGCCATGCCCGCCTGCCTTTCACCACAAGTCCGGGGGAGGGGTGCGGGGCCGTGCGATCGTTGCCGTGCGATTTGAAGCCACTGCAGTGTGCGTGGTTTCCTTGGGGATTTGAATATTTTCTAAACATTTAGCTTTACACTTGGCGACCCATTTAGATTTAACATTTAACATTTAGATTTATATACAACATTTAGATTTAGATTTAAGATTTAGATTTAACATTTAGATATAAATGTAACATTTAGATTTAGATTTAACATTTACATTTAGATGTAACGTTTAGATTTAGATATAACATTTAGATTTATATATAACATTTAGATATAATTTTTAACATGGATTTTTTACATTTGAACATATTGTTGAAAATTACATATAACGTGTTGTTTTACATGAATTTCGGTCTCAAATGTGAGGAAAATGCGCTAAATGTGACGAAAGTGAGCTAAATGTTGAAAATGTATCAGCTAAAAAATTGTAACCGAATGTTTACAAACGGCACCCCGTACAACCACTTCTGATCAACGCCTTGTAGTGCACGGCGCTCAACCGGTTCGTTAGTTTGTTTTATTAAGAACAGTCGGCCGAATCCTTACATGCATATTACCTGGCCTCACTTCTGGATCCTCCTCTGGGTCTTAAGGTGAATAATGGTGCCTTCTATTTGTCCACCCGACTCGATCTGCGAGTCGGATTTCCGAGTTACGAACCGGAAGTTGCAAATAGAACGCCCCCCGATGTCGGAAAAACGACTCGTCTGAACTCCGAGGACCCCGAGTTCAGTAACAAAGATGGCTACTCCGCGCATCACATGTAGTAAACAAATTGTGGTTTTCTACTATTTTAAGCACTTGTGTTTTTGTTGTAACCAAATGAAGAAGTCGTACACACAGCACTGTGTACTGTCACCTATAGGCATGTCGTTACAGTCTTATTATGTGTTAAATACCGCCTAGTTTGTAGCTTGTGCCGCTGAAATTGGCTAGAGACGCTCCATGTTGCTATGACAACAACGCCGATTCTTGAGCAGAAAGCGGAGCTCCGACTCGTCTTGTTGCCAAACAGAACGGGGTCACTCGTTTTAGGGGACGGATGTGACGCCACACCCGAGCTGCAAGTCGCGATTACGAGACAAATAGAAGGCACCTTTAGGGGGGGGGGGGCAGCGTGTTCTTTATTGTCTCTACACAACACACACCTCGACCCGAGCACCGACCAACGAGGTCCTGAATGGGCAACTGCAGACGTGCGGTTTAGCTCAATGCTAAGCTGTTTTAAATCGCGAATATTGGTCAACAAAAAGAACCAAAGCACAACAACAACACTCACCTCCTCCTCCTCCTCCGCAGCAGCAGGCGGCGTTTAAATCCCGTCCCACGATGCCGACGCGCGGCCGACTTCCTCCCGACGCCCGGGAGATTCTGACCAATAGAATTAAGTCCCGCCCCCGAGGCTCCCGGTTCCCTCGTCCAAATGTCTATGGGGGAATAACACGGGGTTTATGAACGATCGTACATAACAAACTCTGTAGGTGGCAGAGAAGTGAAAACTGCATCACGTTTTGAACTACACACTTTTTCCATCTGGTTTCCACTGGGGTTTTGGATCGTCGGTGCCGTTAAAGTAGTAAACTATTATGAAGAAGCATTACGCTAACGCGGATCTGCGCAGACTTAGGACGTCACGACTCTCCCAGTCAAGAGTGTTCGAAGTCGTTCCCTATTCCCTCACTATACGGCATTTCAGAATGTTAGTAAACAATAGCCGTAACGACACTTCCGGGTGGCAGAACGAGCGGCTACCACTGACCTGAAGCCATCCAGCCGGCTGTAAACACAAATAATAATAATAAATAAATAACAATAAAGACTATGTCACACAGTCAACAAAACATTGTTGTTGATCTGAAGTTGAAACGATGACGAAAACTATATTAATATGATATAATATTATATATATATATATATATATATATATATATATATATATATATATATGTATTAATGAGACGTCCCGTAGCACCCCGCAAGAAGAAAATCATTAATTCAAGCCATTTACCCTGTTTTTCTCGATCGTGGAAGGGTTTGTTTACTAGTGGTGCCAACGGAGAATGCATCGGCTTTTGCCACCCGAGGGGTGTTCCAAGAACGGAGGTTTAACAAACACAGAGTTAACGCTGAACTCTAGGTTGTCCGATCCTGTGCCGACTAACCCAGAGCTGTCGGTTCCACAGCACCGGTTATGAATTAGTTCAATCAACACGGGGTTGGTTAACACAGGGTTGTGCGCGTTCACGGCAAACCTATAAAGACGTGATGTATGGATCATGGAAATCCTGATCAAAATGGCGAAACGGGCCGCTTATTTTACCGATCAAGGTACTAATTATTATTTTTCCTCCCTCAGCAACTAAAGAATGAAAATGATGGAAGAAAAGTGTTTTTTTTATTTTTTATTTATTTAAATGATTTCTGCAAATGTGGTCTCGCATCCTTTGTCAGCCCTTACAAACATTTGCGAATGTGTTCCTCCTCGAGGAACGGGTAAAGTGGGGAGGCATCTCTTTGCGCAGAGTGGCTATATTGTGGAGGACGGCGCATGCAACAATTACATCGCATGCCCGTTCCGGACAAACTCTTAGTCCACGTAGGCATTGGAATCTGGAAGTCTTCAATATCCAGAATGTATTTTCAATCTTAACGCGGGTTCTGCTGTGTGCCAGGTTAAATGTTGTCTGTGGTCCAGGAGCGGGATTAGGGTACGGGGTGATGAGCGTCGGGAGGCATTGATACCCTCGATCTCCTAGGAGATCCCCATCGAATTGCCCTGCGATCAAATACAAACTTTGAGCTATCTTGCACAAGCACAACAATTATATGAGGTCTATGATATGTTCATAATGCAACGCACCCTGTTGAAATGTATTGCTCACATTGGATGTGTGCCATGATCAATGCACCCAATTACATTAGGAAATCCTGAAATATAACACCCAGATGAAAAGTCAACAAGGATCATTTCGGAGCCATTTGGGAACACTTAAAGTAGATAATGCTGACCTGCAAGTTGGTGAAACTCCATGAAGTTACGCAACAACCGCTTCAGCGCAAGACAGACGCACGGAGCGGCAGACGGTAGCTTTGCCTATGTGCTCAGCATCTCCTACACTGTACAAAAAGCTACCCGTCGCAAAAAAACGGAAAGCTATGCAAATTGTTTGTAGTGAACTGAGGGCAGATCCACGATTGGTAACATTTGCAATGTAGGGTTGGAGAAGGCTATTTAAATATATCAAAGAATCACGTGAAAAACTATATCTCTCCAGCAAAAAGTCATCCGGAAAGGACAATATGTCGAGGTCTAATTAATCTCTCTGTGAATTGCACAAATTATTTGCGCTCCGATATCAATAGGCGAACACGTAAAAGCTGCGATAAACGTGGGTTTAAATAGCCTACTCTGAGCAAAACCGGGTTATCTTCCAAACTTAACCTGCGCAAAACCTGCTCCGACCAGGTTTGATTGAGAGCATATGTTTCCATAGCAACTTACATGCCGTGGTCATTTTGGAACGGAAAACCTAGGGTTGCCGCTAACCCTGGGTTAACTTAGCTGGGTAAGTGATAAAACCGGCTTTGTGGAACACCCCTCCGGAAGAACATAGTGTGACGTCATGGTGAATTGCCGATTCAGTAAACAAACCCTTCCACGATCGAGAAAACAGAGTAAATGGCTTGAATTAATGATTTTCTTCTTGCGGGGTGCTACGGGACGTCTCATTATATACTAATGCATTACATAATATTATATTAATATAGTTTTCGTCATCGTTTCAACTTCAGATCAACAACAATGTTTTGTTGACTGTGTGACATAGTCTTTATTGTTATTTTTTATTATTATTATTTGTGTTTACAGCCGGCTGGATGGCTTCAGAGGGGTGTTCCACAAAGCCGGTTTTATCACTTACCCAGCTAAGTTAACCCAGGGTTAGCGGCAACCCTAGGTTTTCCGTTCCAAAATGACCACGGCATGTAAGTTGCTATGGAAACATATGCTCTCAATCAAACCTGGTCGGAGCAGGTTTTGCGCAGGTTAAGTTTGGAAGATAACCCGGTTTTGCTCAGAGTAGGCTATTTAAACCCACGTTTATCGCAGCTTTTACGTGTTCGCCTATTGATATCGGAGCGCAAATAATTTGTACAATTCACAGAGAGATTAATTAGACCACGGCTCGACATATTGTCCTTTCCGGATGACTTTTTGCTGGAGAGATATAGTTTTTCACGTGATTCTTTGATATATTTAAATAGCCTTCTCCAACCCTACATTGCAAATGTTACCAATCGTGGATCTGCCCCACTACAAACAATTTGCATAGCTTTCCGTTTTTTTGCGACGGGTAGCTTTTTGTACAGTGTAGGAGATGCTGAGCACATAGGCAAAGCTACCGTCTGCCGCTCCGTGCGTCTGTCTTGCGCTGAAGCGGTTGTTGCGTAACTTCATGGAGTTTCACCAACTTGCAGGTCAGCATTATCTACTTTAAGTGTTCCCAAATGGCTCCGAAATGATCCTTGTTGACTTTTCATCTGGGTGTTATATTTCAGGATTTCCTAATGTAATTGGGTGCATTGATCATGGCACACATCCAATGTGAGCAATACATTTCAACAGGGTGCGTTGCATTATGAACATATCATAGACCTCATATAATTGTTGTGCTTGTGCAAGATAGCTCAAAGTTTGTATTTGATCGCAGGGCAATTCGATGGGGATCTCCTAGGAGATCGAGGGTATCAATGCCTCCCGACGCTCATCACCCCGTACCCTAATCCCGCTCCTGGACCACAGACAACATTTAACCTGGCACACAGCAGAACCCGCGTTAAGATTGAAAATACATTCTGGATATTGAAGACTTCCAGATTCCAATGCCTACGTGGACTAAGAGTTTGTCCGGAACGGGCATGCGATGTAATTGTTGCATGCGCCGTCCTCCACAATATAGCCACTCTGCGCAAAGAGATGCCTCCCCACTTTACCCGTTCCTCGAGGAGGAACACATTCGCAAATGTTTGTAAGGGCTGACAAAGGATGCGAGACCACATTTGCAGAAATCATTTAAATAAATAAAAAATAAAAAAAACACTTTTCTTCCATCATTTTCATTCTTTAGTTGCTGAGGGAGGAAAAATAATAATTAGTACCTTGATCGGTAAAATAAGCGGCCCGTTTCGCCATTTTGATCAGGATTTCCATGATCCATACATCACGTCTTTATAGGTTTGCCGTGAACGCGCACAACCCTGTGTTAACCAACCCCGTGTTGATTGAACTAATTCATAACCGGTGCTGTGGAACCGACAGCTCTGGGTTAGTCGGCACAGGATCGGACAACCTAGAGTTCAGCGTTAACTCTGTGTTTGTTAAACCTCCGTTCTTGGAACACCCCTCGGGTGGCAAAAGCCGATGCATTCTCCGTTGGCACCACTAGTAAACAAACCCTTCCACGATCGAGAAAAACAGGGTAAATGGCTTGAATTAATGATTTTCTTCTTGCGGGGTGCTACGGGACGTCTCATTAATACATATATATATATATATATATATATATATATATATATATATATATATATAATATTATATCATATTAATATAGTTTTCGTCATCGTTTCAACTTCAGATCAACAACAATGTTTTGTTGACTGTGTGACATAGTCTTTATTGTTATTTATTTATTATTATTATTAGTGTTTACAGCCGGCTGGATGGCTTCAGGTCAGTGGTAGCCGCTCGTTCTGCCACCCGGAAGTGTCGTTACGGCTATTGTTTACTAACATTCTGAAATGCCGTATTGCCTATGTAGTGTTTATGATACAGTGAACTATATAGTGTTTATGATACAGTGAACTATATAGGGAACGAATAAACGAGAATTCGGACACTAGGTTGAACATTTCTGAACGTCATTTGCGTCAGTAAACGCGCCCGCATTGCATTGTAGTACACAATGAACGCTGCTCGTTCATGTGTGAAACCGATCAAATCGATCCAAATCTCAATAACAGCCAACAAACATCTTATCACGGTCAAACCAAAAAGTCAAGTCGTGGAGAAAAGAGGCTGAACCTCGCCAGCGAATAAGTTTTATACACCACTGAAACCACGCGTGAAGTGACCGTCACGGTAGGGTGAGACTGACCCTCCTCCCCAACCAGTATGACGTATGAAGTCTGGGCATGTTGGAACTAGCTCCCGGTTAGCATTAATAATAGTTTACTACTTTAACGGCACCGACGATCCAAAACCCCAGTGGAAACTAGATGGAAAAAGTGTGTAGTTCAAAACGTGACGTAGCTTCTACTTCTTCGCCACCTACAGAGTTTGTTATGTACGATCATTCATAACCCCCACGTTATTCCCCATAGACATTTGACCGAGGGAACCGGGACTTATTCTTCAGAGGTCTATGGCATGAGAGCTGCGTGCTGACACGCTCAAGTCAAGTCAAATCTTGTTGGCAGTCTACGGGCGAAAACAATCTTTTCCCCTCCGTTTTCCTTTGACGCGTTTCGGGAATTTCTCCGTAAAAATTTCTCCGTTGCGAAAACGAGCTGTAGAAATGCTGTAGTACATATTCAAGGCCACTGTGTGGCGCTGGTTCTCCACAACAAAAAAAAACGAAGCACATCAAGCCTGCACGCTGTATATAAACACAGTCGAGGAGGAGAAAGCAGTTGTTAAACCTTGTAGATTGACCAGAAATACTTTTTTAATGTACAGTTAGTAATTACATTTACCAAGGGGCTGTATTAAAAGCTACAAAAATAATACAAATGAAAAACAAAAAAAACAAATTCAACGCAACTCTAACGTCCCCAGCTGGTGGGGGGGTGATGACGTTTGCGTTTCAGGCGTCCACACGAATCCTAACACGAAAACGCATAGGGCCGTTATTCCAGGTCAGTGGCGGGCTGCATCCATTTACAACATCCACCTTTTAACAACACATTAACGGCATGATGGCAACCTCTGAAGTGGAAGAAAATGATATAATTATTTCAACGTCAAAAATGTAAGGGTTTAAATGTGGTGTGCGGGTAACTGCAAATTAATAAACAACCAGCGATAGGACATAACAACAGATTTATTTAAAGGGGAGAAACGATTGCAAAAAATAAAAAAGTGGGGAACATGAAAAGCATGTGTGGGGAGCAGAGTCTGGGTCCGGGCCTAGAGTCTGGGTCCGGGCCTAGAGTCTGGGTCCTGGAGCAGAGCCTGGGTCCTGGAGCAGAGCCTGGGTCCTGGAGCAGAGCCTGGGTCCTGGTCCAGAGTCTGGGTCCTGGACCTGACCCTAGCCCAGGCCCAGAGGGGCCATCATGCCTGAAGCTCTAAGCCGTCTCCACTACTTGTCGTAGTTCTTCGATGAGAGGTACCAGCTCCTTCTCCAGACTGATGATCAGACCTGGAAATATTTGGAGTTTGAATTTTATTAAATTCAATAAGTTCTGTTAAGTGATTTTGCTGCTGAAAGTAGTATGCAAGCAACAAACCTTTTGGGCGAAACTGCCCTGTTACATGAAGAACAAAACGGACTCATTTGATACACAATGTACAGAAATAAAGAAGTGCATCTGATGTAATTTGTACCCGTGTTGGCACTGCTGCTGGCGATGAAGCTGATCACTAGCGGCAACCGGTTGAACTGAACGATCTGTTGAGACAAAGAACAAACCTCCAGTGAAGGAGCGTCCCACTCACACCCATATCTTGGTTTCAAAAAGCGAATAGTTTCATTGTCAATCATTCTCCAAACAAGGACTTACATTTAAATCATACATAAAACTAATTGTAGATAAGAAACACACAAGCATAATCCTAGTTGTTTTTGAACATAGGGTTGTCATTTACAAAGACATAAGACCCATTAGGAATACAATAACACAGTCTTTCACCGTGGCCTTTCTAGAAGTTAAACTCCGGAGTGGAGTGAAACGTGTTCACTTCAAGTGTAATTCCGGCGAAAATTTAACCCAGGGTCTTTTTTTGGCATGTACACACATCAAATAACCCTCCAGACCCTTTTTGTTCAGAAATTTGTTGGCACCTCTATTAAATTAGTTACGGTAGCCGGTAATCGACTTGTGTGGACTTCCTGGAAACATGGACCTACGGGTAAGGCCCCAGGCCCCCAGCAGCAGGGCCTACTGCCGCACTCCACCCGTGCTCAGTGGCCACGCCTGGTACTGCAGTTTTATAGCGGTCTGTGGACGGGTCCCTCAGACCACGGGGCCCGGAAGTAGAAATCCCCGTTCACTCCAATACAAGCGGGGAACAGGATTGTGTCTCCGCAAATCTTCTCTGGATATCAATCAAAGGCTCACAATTACATTTAAAATGTGAGTTTTCTCTTTTCAAAACGCCACCTCAAGCGTTTTATTAGCCGGAGGAGGAGGGGTGGGCGGCTGAAAGGAGTCGTAGTGAAACTAATGTTGTTTGGGCCTCAGAGGGCTCAGTGCACGTATAGTATCACATATAGAGACTAATCGGGGGGTTAGTAACTTATACCTCCATGGTCGGTAAACAATGTGACTGTGCTCGCTCAGACCTCTCGCTTATGATGCTACAATGCTAACAATGCTAGAGAACGAGAATATTTCTCCATCCAGTACGTCCTGCACTAGGGCGTGGCTCCCACGACGCAGAAGCAGTTCTGTCCTTGATGTTGCCCTGTGCCACCTATATATATATATATATATATATATATATATATATATATATATATATATATATATATATATATATATATATATGTGTGTGTGTGTGTGTGTGTGCGCCACTGAGCAGTTTCCATAGGAATGAACGGGCGCCATGTCTCAATCTGGTGTCCATTCTTTATAGATCCATGTAAGGCCCAGACTTGGAAAACAGTCTTTTTTAATAAACTCCCGCTACGCTAACTAAGTTGTTGATGCTTTTTTTTAGTGTAGGGACCCTAGTCATGCTACTGCAGCGGTTTGGTGCTTTTTTGAGCAATATATTGGTTAAAAAATGCAGATTTGGAAGCATCCCACGCTGCCCCTAGCCAATAACATGGAAGCCAAACATTGCGCCGCTTAAACTCGATTATCAATGAAAAAAGGGTCTGGAGGGCTTATTTGATGTGTGCACATTCCAAAAAAAAGACCCTGGGTTCAATTTTCGCCGGAATTACACTCTAATAGTTAATAATTACACTCTAATAGTTAATAATTACACTCTAATAGTTGAATTACACTCTTGAATTACACTCTAATAGTTGAATTACACAATAGTTGAATTACACTCTAATAGTTGAATCACACTCTAATAGTTGAATCACACTCTAATAGTTGAATCACACTCTAATAGTTGAATTACACTCTAATAGTTGAATCACACTCTAATAGTTGGATGGAAATGAAGCCAGAACGTGGCCTCTTACCAACCTGGTAGGTGTTGTAGTAGCAGATGATGCTCTTGTTCTTGGAGAGACCCAGCTTACTGCCCTGGTCCGTGGCCAGAGCGAACGTCGACAGGAACCCCGGCCGCTGGGCGTATTCTGGAGCATTCTCATTGGCCACTAAATAGAAAACACTTTTATTCTATTCAAGCAAATACAAAACACCCACTTTTCACCACCTTTGAACTATTACCATCAGGTAGCACGTTTCCCTATCCAGGCCTCTCCAGAAACAGGACAACAGTCATTCCACAATCCATCAGCTTCTTAAACCAACCTCTAAAAAGAAGGTTTGAATTCCCCTGCTCAGCGGGTCTGAGCGGGGAACACAATACCGTCTTACATGACATCTTTACCCTTTATTGTATTTATGTATTCTGATGGCATGTGCAGTACTGGCCACTATGCACTTTGTGATCTGTAGCCAGGGATTGTGTGTTGATGTCATGTCTGTCTAAATAATATATATGAAATATGATTTTGTCTTGTCAGTGGTTCTGTGTTTATATATATATATATATTTTTTTTGTATGCATGTTGTATCGTGGGTAACGGTCATGTGTCTCTGTCTATTCACTGAGAATTTTTCCCAGAGGGGACAATAAATTATCTATTTATCTATCTATCTGTCTATCCGGATATACCTGATAGATACGGTCTGCAACCGTCACTATCAAAAGAGCCATTTCTGGTCCCTCCCACCAAATAAAATGTATCTGGAACCACAAAACCTATTCAACCCCTAAAATGAAGATAACACAGCATCTAACGTTTTATATATAGTTCTACTACACATAAAATAACCAATAGCCTATAGTTTGTTGCATTTATGAAATGTGTGGGTGTGTAGGATGTGACTTTTATTTAAATTTAAGTTGAGCCGAATGTGGCCCCGAGCTTTGAATTTAATTACTATTATTGTATAAATAATAAAAACATTACTTTTATTTGAAAGGGAACACCTTATTTTGGAGATCCAGTGATATACCTACATCGTCCAATAGGTGCAGCATTTAACTAACCATAACATTTTTTTTTTTTTTTTTACCCACAGGGTGTTCTTGAATTTGTAAAGTAAGGAATAGTTACTATGGGAAGGAAACATAAATAGAGCTGTTGTAAACATCCTCTGAGTTAACTCGACTGGTGTCGCTGTGTTGAGAGTGCAGCTCAATTATACACTGTAAAAAGTACTTTAACTGAGCTCACTGTAAGAATACTTTAAGTCAAGGGATGGGGTCGTGTACTTTGTACATTCATCTGAAACATTGAACTGAACACGTACCTTTAATGACGGGCACACCGTCTCTGTCCGTCACCACGATGGCGTGAAGACCTTCAACACTGGAGGAGAACCACCGGGTTAGAGGAAGCGCTCGGTGCTTTACATGCAATGTCCAGAATAACCGTAGAGTATACCAACCTGGGAAGCTGTTTGTACAGATATCGTCTTATATCCTGCAAGACAACACATTATTAAACATGTTATCCTCACATCGTGAGGACCATGGTGTACGGCCAGCATGGCAACTGAGGATCATGAATGTCATGCATTCATTAAGTCGCATTCCCTATTTTAACTGTTACAGTTAAGATGATTAAAAGCACCAGCAGACCGTCCTTACATCGACCATGGTGGTCGGCGTGGGTCTCCGTGGAGTCAATGAGTCAAACCAGTGGATCTGAGGAGTAGTAACGACAGAGGATTACCAACAAAACCTTTAAACCTTACGCGGTCTGTAATCACCGATAAGGTCTCCGAATAACTCGAGTAAAGACACTATATAGAACTTGTTTACCTTGGATGAGTTGTAATGGAGCTACAAGGAAGAGGTCACATGACGGCTTGAGGTCACATGACAGCTTTACTTTCTATACGTCAAACGTCACTTCCCTAACCCGGAAGTCTCCATTTCATTTAATCATTTAATATTTCACTTAAAACAACAACAACAACAACATAAAAAAGATCTGAAAAACATTACTTTGCAAAATCTCGAATATATATCAATGTTTCATTCGTTTGGGGGATTTCGTACTGCAACCTCCGAGTAGACCAGCAGGGGGAGCTGCAACAAAACAAAATAAAATCAAATGTATTTTTATCAATGACACTTTAAAAAAATGCATGGGTTTATAAAATAGATGTGTTAACAACTAATTTTGGTAAAATATTTAACAATTTAACAAATTAACCCACACCAACAAACCCCAGTTCATCGTCCTCAGATCGTCCAGTCCTAACTAGTGAGAATCGGAGATGGTGCGCCAGTGCAATCAGATAAACAGTTAACAATGTCAAAGGTCCCATGACATGCCACCAGGTGTCGTGTGATCAGCCGTTTGGAAAATGTGCCTCTTCTGACATCACAGGTGGGCGTGTCCACCTAGATGTGTGACGGACAGATGAGCAGCGTTTGCTTCAGTCCACTGGGTCGGCTGGTAGACTGATCTATCCAGCACGCATCTAGGTGGACACGCCCACCTGTGATGTCAGATCACACTCACACCTGGTGGTGTCATATGTCATATGTCATATGTCACCTTTAATAACAAAAATCAAACCCTAATCCATAGATTTAGTGCAGTAATGAGCATTATTATGTAGCCTAACTCATTAATTAATGTTTTATTAATTGACCCTCAAGGGTTACCTGCAGTTTGGATTGCCAGAGATTCCTAGCGCTGACGGCCCGTCTGCCTGTAGCGTGAGTGTGGGAGCTGAGAGCGTGCCATGAGGCCGTGGTACCTGCAGAACGCGGTCACGGCTCTCTGGGAGACCACCAGGCGTGGCCAATCACGACAAGACATCGGAACACGAACCCAGGGCTCACACCTTCTGTTTTCTAGTTCTGATGAAGTGAGAAATGATCTCCCATCCCTCCCCACTCCCTCTATCTATCCTCTCCCCACTCCCTCTGCCACACATCCTCCACCACCCTTTTGAAGGCAGTGACATGAATATAAAGCATAATAGTGTTTTCTTTTGTGAGTTCAGATGTAAAAAAATATATCTATATATATTATTCAGGGCAAGACGCTGGTGGCAGTTTATAATTTGACCGTCATTGTGCTCAGAAAATAAAAGAAAACTTTTCAACAATGAAGAAGGTTGGAAAAGCCCAAAAGACAAAAAGTGAGAGCGTTGTCATTAACGTCCATCCACCCCATGCTGCTGCAGCCAGCGTGGAGAGGAAGACCAACACTGCATCGTATGCATGAGCTTCATATTCATTTAGACGCACAATGTCCAAAACATACCTGAATTTATTTCGCCAACATCAACTGTAACAACATTCAACATTGTAAAAATAACTGAACTCATTTTAAAAAAGACGGTGGAACTATATTGAACTCTTCTTACACAAAAGAAACAGCATTTGCTATGTTGGCATTCAACACGCTTCACCTCACCGCCCTGCACCTCACCGCCCTGCACCTCACCGCCCTGCACCTCACCGCCCTGCACCTCACCGCCCTGCACCTCACCGCCCTTCACCTCACCGCCCTGCACCTCACCGCCCTGCACCTTCCCACCGAGACATCAGGACACAGCACAGAGCAAGATGACAGACAGAGACCGATTGAATCGAGCTCAGATCAAAGTCGGGCAATCAAAAATAGAACGTCCATTTGAAAGCGTCCCGTCTGAAGAGCTGGAGGAGCTCTACTCTGACCGCCTCGGTCCCAAAACGAGGAGAATCTCTTGTTTCTTTATTTACAAACACGGTAGAAGTCCCGCCCACCGCCGTCTCTCTCTCTCTCCGTCCCTCAGCACTCTTGGTCCTCCTCAGACTCTGTTTCCACGACGACCTTCTGGAGGTCCCCATCGCAGCACAGCTCAGCGTCAGCCGGCGCGTTGCCCTGTGTGTGTAGCGCCACGCTGCTACTGAGCGCTACGCTGCTACTGCGCGCCCGCGGCGGCGCGGTGGCGGTGGTGGCGGCGCTCGGCGCTACGCCCAGGCCCTGCAGCGCTCCGCCCGGCGCCACCGCGGGGGGGGGCAGCGTCACCAGCTGGTACTGCGGGCCCACCACCTTCAGGAAGGTCACGGCCCCGGCGGCGCCGCTCTCGGGGCCCCCGGCCGCGGCGGAGAGCAGGGTGAGGTTGGAGGGGTAGCAGAGGGGCGTCTGCTCCGCCGCCGCCACGCTGAACACCTTCCCCAGACCGGCCAGCTGGTTCAGGGACAGCGTGATCTGGGGGGGCGGGGCGGCGGCGGCGGGGGGGGCGGGGGCGGGCGTGGAGGCGCAGCGGCTCAGCCGCGGGTGCTTGGGCGCGGGCGGGGAGGGGGCGGGGCTCAGCGTCATCAGGACGCTGTCCAGGTGCTGAGCTTTGCTCTTCAGCTCCTTGGCTCGACGCCGGTGCTCATCACACTGCTGCTCCAGAGCTGAGACCAGAGAGAGACCAGTGAGAGAGACCAGTGAGGGGAGGGAGACCAGTGAGGAGAGAGAGACCAGTGAGGGGAGGGAGACAGAGAGAGAGACCAGTGAGGAGAGACCAGTGAGGGGAGGGAGACCAGTGAGGAGAGAGACCAGTGAGGGGAGAGAGACCAGTGAGGGGAGAGAGACCAGTGAGGGGAGGGAGACAGAGAGAGACCAGTGAGGAGAGGGAGACAGAGAGGGCGTTAAAGAGGCTGAAGAGAGAAGGGGAGTACATGCGCTGCCTTTCTAACAAACAGCCTCACAGCGCTCACATTCAGCCTCACATTCAGCCATTCATGCCCTCATCCCCCCCACCCCCGGCGGCGGCGTCAGAGCCTCACCAGCCAGGCTGTGGGTGTACTGCTCGCGGTAGTGGTCCATCTGGCTCTTGTGACGCGCCAGAACCTTCTTCACCAGGTCCAGCATGCCAAAGTTCTGCACTATGTTGTCCAGCAGACTCACATCTGCATAGAAGACAAGAAAACGTTACGAGATGTGGAATGTGTCCATGATGGCCCCGTTGGCCTCTTGACACAGACAGACAGACACAGACACACACACACTCCTGCCAGCCGACCTGTGAGCAGCAGCGGGGGCTCAGAGACCCTCTCTCTCAGCCCGCCCAGCAGCTGCTTCAGCTCCGCCCGGAAGTCGTCCACCACGTCGTCCAGCAGCCCGGCCTGCTTCACCCCGCACCAGAACACCACCGAGTCCTCTGGAGGGACGGAGAGAGAGAGAGAGAGAGAGAGAGAGAGAGAGAGAGAGAGAGAGAGAGAGAGAGAGAGAGAGAGAGAGAGAGAGAGAGAGAGAGAGACTTTTTAAGGGTACAGTCAAAACATAAATAAAACAAACCAGCACCACACCTTGTTTCCTAGCGCTCCTATCGGTTATCTGAACCAAAACACTCCCAGTGATGTACGGATAGCTGTATCCCATTTCTTTGTCTGACGTTCATTGGTTGTGGGCTTTACCTCCGATGGCTGTGACCCACTCTGAGCTCTCCTCTGCCTCCGAGAACGACGGCGATTGTCCGTTCACTGGGAAAAAAGAAACAAGGATTCAAACGATACACGCGCCTCACGACTTCATTTAACGTTAGCGGATGCAGTCGAAGGAAATGATGTCATCTCATTTCTCTCTGACATGTTTTCACTAGGGATGTAAACAATACCTTTTAGTGCATTTCCAGTCGGCCACAACTATTGTCTGCATCATTATTATTGACGTACTGTTGGCTCTCGCTATGTGGGCTCTCGCTGGGAGACGATGTAGTTCCCATCAAAAAAGAGTTACGTAACAACATGGATGCAAAGCAATAGCGTTTAGAACTCACTTCGGACCCCCTCAGAAGTAGCTGTTCCTGAATAACTATTTCTGACGAGACACTTGGAATTAAGCTCCATCAGACATACTTTGGAGAAACCAGTTTGAACCAAAAACCAGCCCAGAGTTTCTGCAACATTCAGAAGTGGGTGAAACGGCCAAAAGGGGATAAGGGAGGATAACAACTCTGAGATACTCTGGATAACACTCAGTGTGTGTTTCAAGAATAAGAGTTGGGGTTAACCATTAAGAGTGACAGTTGGTGTTGAATCTGAACACTGAAAACTGCTGAAGTCCACAAGGTATTACAAAGCTGTTTTCATTGAGTATGGAATTCGAAATGTGATGATTTGTTCAATGTTTGAACACAGTTTAAGGTTAGAGTTTGAAGTTGTGTTCCGCATAATATTAATATTACAGGTACACACACATTCACAGGTACACGTACACGCTGCAGGTTATCCTGTCCACCCCAGGGGGCGCCACTGCATACTACTGTCATTTCAACCACCCCATGGTTGAAGAAACTTTAGTATTTAGTTATGGTGAAAAAAAAAAAAAAGGACATTCTCAAATCAGATTCGATCAAATCAGAAGTGGTAAAAAAAAAAAAAAAATTGCATCATTGAATAATAAAATGAAACAGCCTCCCGAAGATGAGGCCTGTTATCTTACAAATTGTTGATGAAGGTGTGACAGCAATAAAGTCAGCAGACTGCTGGCTGATGGCCGATAGTTTGCTCCCCACCAGGTCTATCTTAGTGCTGCGACATGTGTTGGAACACACCTGGGCATGCTGGAAGAACTCCAGCTCACCAGAGTCCATGATCTTTCTGCAGGACATCCAAACACAGACAGGCGCGGTTGAGGGGGATGTGACACACGGCCGTGAGCGGTCTACAGTGACGCACCGACCCCGTACCTGAGCATGGTGCCGTTGAGACGGATGGCTCTCTTCCAGTCCTTCAGCGTGGACTTCCCCGCTAAACAGACAAACTCCTTTGGGCTGACCAGCTGCTCATTAAACTAATCAAAAGAAGAACAATTCAATGAGGTGGCTTACTTATTTTTTTAAGACTTTACTTTTTTTCTTTTTATTAACAGAACAATTGAACGGTTTTAAGAAAACGACCCACTTGAATGCATTTGATGTTAATGCCTGGACACACAAACTTCTTCCAGACTAGAATGGCCTTGGTGTCGCCGCAGGTGATTGGGTAGTAGATATCCGACTCCACGTCCACCTCTTCTGTTAGCTTCACTGCGCGGTGAGACACACAGGCACACATTGGTTCGATCGCTCTGAAGAAGATCCCGGCGGTCATTGTGGTGTGCTGGAGGGCGTCACCTTACCGTAGACGGCCTCTTGCTTTGACAGAGCGTCTGCGGCGCAGGACTCGACCTCCAGATCGTCTGGTGCCATCTCCACGACCTCCTCCCTGGAGGAGAACACTGAATGAATACTCTGACCGCTAACGGTTTGTGGCGTTTGTGGCGAACGAGGGACAGCCTATGAACACGAACCCCATGTGTTGGCTGAATTCCGTCGTCACTAAGACAGATTTGACGTCCTCGTCCTCCTTGACAGGAGAAACGTCATCCGTCTTCTGGTCCGGTACGGTCATCAACACCACCTCTTCCACATCTTGCATAGCGACCGGTGTCGATGTGAGTTCCAACTGAAACCGAAAGACATTCATTATGCAAAAACACACGCGCCCCAAAACCACTTGCAGCTAAACCCAATAAGGAAATAACAGCTGAGAGTTTTTGACCCGAAGCAACAACCAACACTACCAGCACTGTCTCCCACTGTCTCCCCTCTGTCTCCCACTCTCCCCCAGTCTCTCCCACTGTCCCCCTCTGTCTCCCACTGTCCCCCACTAGCTCTCAAAGTTGCTGTGTCAACAGATCTTATTGTCCTATGCTTACTTTTGATCCGTCAGTATTACCACGTATCATTCTCTGCCGAGTCAGAAGTCAGATTTCAAAATGTGCAATTATCACAATTATGCACTTTCACAGAGTAGCCTCCTCCTGGCCTCCTCCTAACCCCCCCTCCTCCTCCTGGTCTCCTCCTAACCCCCCCCCCCTCCTCCTGGTCTCCTCCTGACCCCCCCCCCTCCTCCTGGCCTCCTCCTGACCCCCCCTCCTCCTGGCCTCCTCCTGACCCCCCCTCCTCCTCCTGGTCTCCTCCTCCTGGTCTCCTCCTCCCAGGTGAAGGGAGCTCCTCCTCCTCCTCCTCCCTGCTCTCCGGGGGGGGGGGGGGGGGGGCGGGGGTCAGGGGGGCTGTGCAGACCATGTGGCCGGCGGTGGAGCCCTTTGATCGTCACCGTGACCCAGAGCTCGACCAATAGGATCGATCCGAATGAAAACACGCAAAAAACATAAACGCGACGCGGAGTAACGGATCCAGAGGAACCCCTGAGCCGAACTCTCCCCCGCGGCCTCGGACGTCCCGCTGCCCGCCGGCTCTCAGCCCAACCTGAGGCGGCTCCATTTAGTAACAACCGGCTTGAAGTTAAAAGTAAACGCGTCGCTACAAACTGACCTTCAGGAGTAGACACAGCCCGCCGTCCCGAGATCCGATGAGAACCACTGATGTTGTTATTGTTCTTCTACTTCTTTAGTTCTCAACGACGTTGGAGGTGTACCGCGCCCCCTGCTGTCAGGGAGTGTGCATCACTACAGCTTTATGTTCACTAAAGCTCTCATTTATTGTCCTACTTGCTGATCTTGATGGCTTTACCAACCTAAATGGTAATTTTTTTTTACCCTATCTCTTTTCCTCCACCCAGGTCCAACCTCAGCCCAGTCTCTCTGAGCCTATGGCCAACATCTTTCTAGTACATTGGACTATAACATATGTTCTATGGTTTCCTTAATATTACAGCAACGCCACTGTGTGGTGGCACAGGGCAGTGCCTGCACTGGCTGTACAGAATGCCTTATCAGTCCCCCTTACAAGAACACTTGCTTTGAGTGCCCTTAGCTGCAAGACAGCTCCCGAGCTGGCTAGCGTTCAAGGGTTGATTTTAAGGGACAGCAGCCCTCCCCCCTTGCTCCCATAAGTATTAGGACACTCTACCCCTTCACGGGAACGCACAAAATCTAGAGTTAGGGCTCAAATCTAGGGGAAGGGGGAGAATCAGGACAGGGCCTAAGACTAACCTACAAAAAGGGTGAAATATATATACACAGTGTGTGTGTTTATTGAATACTTAAGTGTGTAACATCCAACCCATGTATGTGATAGTATACTCAAAATCCAACGTGTGATTGTGTAGCATTCAAGATTTTCCTCAACGCATTCTTAAGTCTAGTCTGTACTTGTCACACAAGGAAACCTCTTTCGCAACGAACCACAGGGTTTGTCCAGGGACATTAGCCCACTCCGTTTCCAGTAAGCTACCCGTCATTTGCTTTTCACAATCACTGGAGGGTGAGAAGGCACAAGACAAAATGTACAGGCACCAATATAAAAGGTTATTTGCCACCATGAATGAGAGCTAATTACCCACACCACACCTTCGACTGTTGTGCAAGGTAAACACAGAGTGATAGTGTGATAGTGTCAATCAAAGAGATTATGAAAGATATTTTTGTCATGGTGTCGACCATAAACCATCTCACACACACACACACACACACACACACACACACACACACACACACACACACACACACACACACACACACACACACACACACACACACACACACACACACACACACACACACACACACACACGCCTTCTGCTTTACATTTGACACAGCAGTGACAACAGAACCAGTACAAATGTTTTATTTAGTGGGCATGAAACAGTCACCAGTTAAGAAACTCACAGAGGAAATGGACGGATAGTTTTGTTTCTTTTAAGCTGCACAAGTATGTGTTGACCCAGACCTGCATCCAATACCAGCGACCAGATGATAACATAATGATAACCCTCGCCTTCCAAAAATACAACTTCTTAATGTACAACAAACATGTAAAAGTAGCACACAAACATTAACACATTTATAATATAACACCATTAAATGTTTCATTTAAAGTTACTTTGACGCAAAATACGATTCTTAGTCCCAAGACTTAAAGCAAGCATATAGTTGTTAAATTGTTAAATAATTAAATATTTTCCAACCATATGATTTCATTATTTCATAGAAAAATACCATAAACACTCAAATTTGCGTACAGAAAGCACTTTCTCAAAATGCTGTAAGGAGTTGAGCATTTTTAAATAAAGAAACGCAGTGGTACACAAAGATAAGAATCTGCTCCATCCTGTGCGTTGTACGTGTCCAGTGTAATCCCGGGAAGAATCCAGTCTCAACAAAGACAGCAGCCTCAACGGGCCTACATTGTGTAAATAAATAAGACCAGAAATTGTTTCAATAAAAGCCTCAATTCCCGTCGGTCGAACGCGGAACGTGAATCCTGCAACCAGCAGCTCTCTCACTCACCGTGTCCCCAGAACAGCCTTGACCCACGACCTGGAACCAAATCCAGCCACCAATCAAGAGCGTTCCCCCGACCACGAGGCCGGTCCCACAGCGCGTGAGAAACACAACAAAGCAGCCTCGTAGCGACGCCCTCTCGTCAGTCCACTCGGTTAACCTTTAGCAGCCGCCACCAGCCGCTGAATAAACGCACCACCAAAGCGGTGCTGCTGGTGTCCTTTGCGGGTTTGTCACGGGCCGCCACCATCAACAGGAAGCCCGGGCAGCTCAACGCGCCCCAGCCGAGCCGAACGGCGGCGCCGGGCTCAGCCCTCGGCGCTGGGCTGGATCCCCAGGACCACGTGGAGCTCCTCCGCCGAGTAGCCCAGCAGCTTCTCCAGGTCGCAGGCGAAGCGGTAGACGTAGCGCTTCCCCGGCGTCTTGTGGATGATGTTCTTGTCGTAGTAGTAGCGCAGGCCGCGGCTCAGCTTCTCGTAGTTCATCTTGGGCTTGTTCTTACGCTGACCCCAACGCTGCGCCACCTTGACCCCCACAGAGCACCAGTTAGTGTTTCTGCCGCTCTGCTTTAGAGCTCAACAGAGCACCAGTTAGTGTTTCTGCCGCTCTGCTTTAGAGCTCAACAGAGCACCAGTTAGTGTTTCTGCCGCTCTGCTTTAGAGCTCAACAGAGCACCAGTTAGTGTCTCTGCCGCTCTGCTTTAGAGCTCAACAGAGCACCAGTTAGTGTCTCTGCCGCTCTGCTTTAGAGCTCAACAGAACACCAGTTAGCGTTTCTGCCGCGCTGCTTTAGAGCTCAACAACATTCTTGCTTTTGCGTTACAATTTATTTAAAAGACACACAGGCAGTGGTCAAACCCAAGCAATATATATTTGCATGGCAGGATTACTTATTTACCGCAATCAAATCATGAGCCCAAGGTAAACTGACATTTCAACAACATACTTAAATAGCATTATGGATGCAAAAGGAGTACACTCACATCGTCAGGATCGGTGAGTTTGAATTCCCACCCGTCCCCAGTCCAGATTATAATGGTCTGACAGGTGATGTCGGTCAGGAGTTCCAGGAGAAACTGCCATAGTTGTATAGGGCCACTGCCTGAAGAGATGAATTCAAGATGAATAGAGGGGAAAAGTTGCCATATTCAAGTGACAAAAACAAGAAAACATTTCCATCTTTTCCTTTTGTACCAATACCCTACACATTGTTAGTGCAATATTATTTTAAATTGCGGTGCTAAAGCAACTTGGCGAATAGACAGACGGATAACCTTGGCAATCCAAATAAATCAGTATCTTTTCAACTCTACTTGTGAGCATCAGATAAAATCAGTACTAGTACAGAGTCAAACATCTGAAGTGTTTTACTTTATCAAGTGGCCAGCATGACACCGGGTCATTCTGGCCAATGAAATGAAACATCAAGGCAAGGCTGACACAGAAAGCACCCCTCTGGAAACCAAACACATCTTCAAAGTAATCCCTGGGAAGATCCCACGGAACTCACCGGTGAACCGAGCGAGGACAGCAGCTGGTACGACGGGCGTCCCCAGGCCCACGGGGACGTTCTGCTCCTGGACGTAGTCCTTAAAGGACACGCTCTGTTTGCCCACACAGAACGTGGGCGCGCTGGAGTCCTCGTCGAAGCTGTCGACGGACGGCACCCTCTGGGTGTCGGCCAGAGACGACTGGCTGCCCCAGGAGTGCAGTCCGGTGAAACTGTCCACGCTGTCCAGGGAGCTGTGCTCATGAAGGGACACTGGAAGGTAATACGAAATCAATACAAAATCAATACGCTGGCTACTGTCCACACTCCCTACTGGGAATGAAGAATCAATTCCAATGCGCAAAATGAGTTTCATGGCAAAGAATTTACACATCCTGATTATTTGGGATTCACATTTACTTTTGGAAGAGTCATTTCTTGGCTCTCTCGCCTGGAGCCGTGAGAAAGACCTCTGAGTTGGTGGAAGCGCTCTGATGTGGGCACACTTACAGGGTTTGGCTGGGGAGCAGCTGTTGGAGAAGCTGGGTCTGTCTGTAGCGTAGCTCAGGTGGACGTTGTCCCACTGCTTCTCGGTGGAGTCCTTCTGGTCCAGAGGAGAGGTCTTATCAGGGCTCTCAAACAGCTGTCTGAGAAGGCTGCCGCTGCTCTTTGGGACCTGCATGTCATCCCGACCGAGATCTGCCAAGAGGAGAACAACCAGTGAGGACGTTGACCGCAGCCTGCTGGATGCACGGGAGGTCAAAGAAGGGATTCTTTCTAAACATCATGACACTTAATTACATCTAGTGGATATTAAGATAAATAAAGGATATGCTGCAAATCAGTAAGGATACTAGAATAAGAAAATTAATGATTGAATCTCATATTGACACCAAAATGGGAACATTGAAATGTAGTTAATGAGCAATGAAGGGCTGGCTCCGTACCAGAAGAACACATCCAGTCCACTAACGAGGGGACCACACTGGTCAGGTTATTGGCGGCCATCTCCTTCTCCTGGGACTCTGGAGAGGAAAGCGGTACAACATGTTATAGTGTTAATGAATGCTGAACCTTTCTTTCATCAAAACACCACAAAGTGACTAACACACAACCACAGCTGCACTACACACAGTCTCAACAGCGTTCAAATCCTCACTAATTAATCTACCTCTCATCATTTGATCCAGATGCTCCCACAGGATGTCCCCGACAAAGTCAGGCGCCAGCTGCAGAAAGTTCTCTTTCCCCAAAGCGCACAGCTGGTGACCGTTCATCTGGAACCGGGAGAAGTTGAGGTGGGCCAGGCTGAACTCGGCCGACGCCCACTGCAGCCACTGCAGGACCTGGGGCGTGGTCCAGCGCCGTGGGTCTGAGGGGGGGGACACCAGCGCGTGGTACGCTATCATTAGCCTGAGCACCGTGGGCTTTAGATCTGGTTACACCTTCTCTAGAATCTGTTCTGAGGCTTCTTCTGTGAGCCGGGCGGGGCTGGTTCCGCCTCAACCAACCACCAGGCGGATAACGACGGTGACGTGGCTCTCGGTTGTTGACTTTAAGAGCCCTTTGCTTTTCCAAAGCGTCTCCAATAGCAGAACGGAGTCCTTTCTTTAGCTCTTTGATGACACAGACTCCGTCACCGTGTCTGTTATCAAGTTCTGCCAACAAGACTTAAAGAACTCACAGGGTGAGCCGGTTAAAAAGTAAAAAAGGGTGGCAGAGATTCTTGGGCGGGAATGAGGCCACTTTAGGATCCATTCTCATGAGCTTTCTCATTACAAACTGTCATCGTGACATACTCACTCAAAAGAAGAGAAAACCTGCTCTATATTGAATTACTTGTAGTCTTGATTATCAATCTGCTTTCAGCTCTCCACATTCGTCTTTATGAATGTGGCGCCGGCGGTCCCGGTCGTTAGAATCCCAGGACAAATCGAAACGCAATAAAACGACGAGGCAACAACAACATAACGGCTACGCTGCTGTGACTCACAGCCGCCCGGTGAACAACAACAGAGGAGCGGGACTCACTGTGGGAGATGCTGAAGCTCTGCTGCACTCTGCTGAAGCCCTTGAAGCTGGCCTTCAGGGCCTGACTCATCACCGCCCGGCTGCACGGGGTCAGCATGGGCACCGCGCAGGCCCCCAGCTCTGGAGGACACACAGCGGAGCGGGGCGGTTCAGTGACAGAAGGAGCGTTAATCACGCACTGAACCGGCGCCTTAACGGCAGCCATTCAGCGCGCCGAACAACAACTGATCTCGGGGATTGTGATTGTTATGATTAAGACGGCAGTACAGTAGACACCGAACATGTGCGGGCAGAGCTGTGGTGACGTGCGTGGGCGAGGGTGATTGATGACAGCGCAGGGAGGGTGAAGCGGACCGCTGGCCGTACCTGGACACGCAATGTCAAGAACCGACGGAACCTCCTGCAGGGACCGGTCCACGTCAGGAGGGCAGTAGAAGCCCAGGGCCAGGCTGTCTTCAAACATGTCAAATGCCATTTGGCGCTGTGGGGGAGACACACACACACACACACACACACACACACACGCACACACACACACACACACACACACACACACACACACACACACACACTCTCTAAGATCTTTGTGTACAATCCAGTGACTATAAACTCAACAATGGAGTTGCGGTGACTCATTTAGTGTGTGTGTGGGGGTGGGTGGGTAGGTGGGGGGGGGGGGGGGGGGAAGAGTTTTATAGGGGCTCTGTACAGTTTATTTTACAGATTATTACCCAGGAAAAACATGGAAAATAGAACAAACCAGCGCCACACCTTGTTTCCTAGCGCACCTATCGGTTATCTGAATCAAACCCGTTGCCCTGAGGCTTCTGTGCCCAGCTCGGTCACTAGGCCATATATGGTGCTTCCTGTTCCGTAGCTGCCGCTTGAAAATATCCCTGAAGGTAGCGAGGCTGTTGGGGCGAGGCAGGCGACCGCCTCCACCCGTATACAATAATAATAATAATAATAATACATTCTTCCCGATGTTTTCCTCTGCGAAGCCCTTTAACGGTTTGACTGGCGGTCCAGTGGACGACCGATCCCGGGGATGAAGTGAGCTAATAGTTTTCCCCTCTGAGGTTTATTCTGTCCGTTTATATTAGAGTCTATTTGAGGGAGGAATCGGTCCGCCAACTCCGCGGATTAAACACACGGTTCGGCTCCACCGCCCGGGAGCGAGAAGTGGAGGAGAGAGAGCCTTACCTTGAGAGGGGAGGGACGGCCGCTGGACGGCAGACACATCGGGTCCACGGAGAAGTCGCACATTTTCACTCTGAACGAAGACGGAATACAAAGCAGCGTTTTCACCCCTACTGCATTATAACTCAAATATTACCATGAAAACAATTCAAACTAAACGTAAGAACCGGGCCGATTTACTTACGTGTGTAGGTTTACAGACATTTTTTACAACTCATTTTAATGTTTTTTTTGTTCACAACCAGTAGAACACAGGTTTCTATTAAGGAAAATATACAAAACTAAAATAATTGAATATAGAACTTAATTAATCTAGGAGTGATGTGTCGTACAACATGTCACACGCTACAGCAGGCCAATAGGACTGTATATACAGCCCCGGTCCCCCCCAGCGCTTACCTGTTGAGCGGAGAGAGCTGACGCAGATCCAACTACTTTGCCAAAATCGATCGTCTGTATGAGCGGAATATTCCTTAACCGCGTAGCAGCAGCCTCCGAAACCGAGTGCGGTCAGTGACGAACCAGGAGCTTAGTCTTCCCGGAGATTGCTCTGATGGGCGGGGCTCTGATGCTCTGATGGGCGGGGCTTTGATGCCCTGATGGGCGGGGCTATGATGCCCTGATGGGCGGGGCTATGATGCTCTGATGCCCTGATGGGCGGGGCTGTGATGCTCTGATGGGCGGGGCTATGATGCTCTGATGGGCGGGGCCAGCTCCGACCATATTTCCATCATGCGCAGTGGAATAATGTTTTCTCCTTTTCTACGGAAGAGGATTAGGGCCACATGTAATTTTTTTTTTTTGTAGTTCTGACTTGAATCTCAGAATCCTGACTTTGAACTCAGAACCCTAATCCTCTTCCATGTTTTCCCAACTCTTTTCGGTTGATATTTTTAAACCATATTATCAGTGGTGGGCCGTCTGTCAAAATCTAAATAGATATATATTTTTTTCAAAATGACATTAATGTGTGTCTGAACGTATCTTAATTACATACTTTTTTCAGTACGTTACAATATAATTCCAGAAGGAAAACGTTTTTTTTTGTAAGGCTGAGCTCAGCTGACTAACGCATCACAGCTACACGGACCAGAGGGGCCAGCACCACCACCTCCCATTGGATGATACATCTGACTGACGTGTGTCATCAGCCAATCAAATTTTGATGTGTAGTGATAGAACGCCCCCAGGGCCCAGCAATATGCCAGCACGCAAATCTATTTTTCATACAATGGTAGGTGGCACGTACCGCCTTTTTCACCTCTGATTGGTTAGAAGGGCTCTCCTCCGATTGGTTGGAAGGGTTCTCCTCTGATTGGTTGGAAGGGCTCTCCTCCGATTGGTTGGGAGGGCTCTCCTCTGATTGGTTGGGAGGGCTCTCCTCTGATTGGTTGGAAGGGCTCTCCTCTGATTGGTTGGAAGGGCTCTCCTCCGATTGGTTGGAAGGGCTCTCCTCTGATTGGTTAGAAGGGCTCTCCTCTGATTGGTTAGAAGGGCTCTCCTCTGATTGGTTAGAAGGGCTCTCCTCCGATTGGTTGGAAGGGCTCTCCTCTGATTGGTTATGGCACAGGGCAGGCTGTCGGCTAGTCCACCACCAACAGAAGTAAACAAACTCAATCCAACAGTGATAAGTGCGTCCTATTAAAGAGGACGTAAGCCGACTTACGCATTGAATAAAACGGCACTATTTTGCCCAGCTGTGTGCAGTGCAGGTCACACCGTTACACAGAGGGAACACGGTATGGAAAGCAGCGAGAAATGTAACGCGACTATTGTACACTGCAGTGGAGTAACATTGACAACAACCTCTAACAGTTAGGCTCCAAGTTCTCCGAACCAGCAAAGTCTTAAAACAGCAGTACAATTAACAGAACCGTCAACACAGAGTCCATTAAGGCTCCCTGAGGGGACCAGAGATGTGTTGGTCCTAACTTGCATTCTGCCTGCTTAACAAACTATTTAATGAAACTATTATGTCCAAATTAAAGGCATGATTGTCATTTTAGTAGGCTACCACAGATGAATGAAGCCACAGTCAATGGTAGAAAATAATTGCAAGTTCTTTTCAAAATAATTTTTTATTTTATTGTTGAATAATATGCATGACACACATTCACTGTATTACAGGAGTTCAGCTTGACATTAGCCGAGTTAAGTGACAGAATTAAACCAACTGCACCAAACATGCTGAAAGTCACAAAGTAGGAATGAATTTAGAAAAACTATTGGCAGAACTGTAATAAACATTTACATAAAGCACAGTGAAACATTATCCCAATCAACTGGGTCAAAATGTAGACACGTTCATGTTCAGAGACGTTCAGAGAGCAAGTGAAGAGGTTTGAGTAAAACCAGTTCTCCCTAACCAGCTCTGTCCCTAACCTAACCAGCTCTGTCCCGGACTAAACCCTGAACCCTCTGAGGGCAGGAAGACACTCCTTCAGAGTAAAGGTTCAAGAAGACAGTCCTTCAGAGTAAAGGTTCAAGAGAAGACACTCCTTCAGAGTAAAGCTTTGAACCCTGGAGAAGGAAGAGGAACAGGAAGGAGTAGAGAGAAGTGAAGTAGTGAGGCGAGATGAGTTAGCGGGGCGGCGAGTTAGCGGGGCGGCGAGTTAGCGGGGCGGCGAGTTAGCGGGGCGGCGAGTTAGCGGGGCGGCGAGTTAGCGAGGCGGCGAGTTAGCGGGGCGGCGAGTTAGCGGGGCGGCGAGTTAGCGGGGCGGCGAGTTAGCGGGGCGGCGAGTTAGCGAGGCGGCGAGTTAGCGAGGCGGCGAGTTAGCGAGGCGGCGAGTTAGCGAGGCGGCGAGTTAGCGAGGCGGCGAGTTAGCGGGGCGGCGAGTTAGCGGGGCGGCGAGGCGGCGAGGCGGCGAGGCGGCGAGTTAGCGGGGCGGCGAGTTAGCGGGGCGGCGAGTTAGCGAGACGAGTTAGCGAGACGAGTTAGCGAGACGGTGAGGTGAGTTAGCGAGACGAGTTAGCGAGACGAGTTAGCGAGACGAGTTAGCGAGACGGTGAGGTGAGTTAGCGACAGACGTGAAGGCGTGTGGAAGCACACGGGGTGTAGAAGGTGATGAGGTCGTTGATCATCAGCCTCAGAGCGCTGAGCTCAGCAGGTCTTCTGGACTCAGGAGAGCAGCAGGACAGTCAGGACCAGGTGGGCTTCAGCTCAGGTGTGTCGGCCCCCGACCAATCAGGACCAGGTGGGCTTCAGCTCAGGTGTGTCGGCCCCCGACCAATCAGGACCAGGTGGGCTTCAGCTCAGGTGTGTCGGCCACGGACCAATCAGGACCAGGTGGGCTTCAGCTCAGGTGTGTCGGCCCCGACCAATCAGGACCAGCGTCTGACAACAATGGAGGACATGGATCAGGTTCATTATCTGAACCAGAGAGACGTCGTTCAGGAGCATGCAGGCTTTAGGACGCCTTGCTCAAGGACCATCAATGGATTCTGAGGACTAGAGCGTTGAACCCTCCACCATTGGGCTGAGAGTTGAACCCCCAACCCCCTGCCCTGTACCGGGCCACCATGTTCAGTCAATGCAAACCTACCAGGAGTACTAGTTGGTCGAGTCCTGGTCGTCGTCTCAGCTCTCCTCCGTCAGCTCTGCTCCACCTCCTCCTGGTGGGGAACAAACAGCAGAGGTGGGGCTCCAGCGTGAGGTCAAACACATGTAGTCTGTGGCAGCAGTACTCTACTGGAGGGGCAGTGAGAGTGATGAGAACCTCAGAGTGTGGCTCCATCTGCTCCACGGTAGACATCCTCCACCAGGCAGGGCCTCCACCAGCTCCTCCACCAGCTCCTCCACCAGGCAGGGCCTCCACCAGCTCCTCCACCAGGCAGGGCCTCCACCAGCTCCTCCACCAGGCAGGGCCTCCACCAGCTCCTCCACCAGGCAGGGCCTCCATCAGCTCCTCCACCAGGCAGGGCCTCCACCAGCTCCTCCACCAGGCAGGGCCTCCATCAGCTCCTCCACCAGGCAGGGCCTCCATCAGCTCCTCCACCAGCGATTCCTGCTCTCTACAAACACAGCTGGTCTCAGCAGTAAATCCCCTGGGGACGCAACACCTCAAAATGCTCAAATGCTGGTCCGGTGATGGTACCCCTCTGGTCTCTGGTCCGGTTCCCCTCTGGTCCGGTTCCCCTCTGGTCCCTGGACCAGTGCTGGTTCCCCTCTGGTCTCTGGTCCGGTTCCCCTCTGGTCCCTGGTCCGGAGCTGGTTCCCCTCTGGTCCGGTGATGGTTCCCCTCTGGTCCCTGGTCCAGAGCTGGTTCCCCTCTGGTCCGGAGCTGGTTCCCCTCTGGTCCCCCTCTGGTCCGGTGATGGTTCCCCTCTGGTCCGGTGATGGTACCCCTCTGGTCCCTGGTCCGGAGCTGGTTCCCCTCTGGTCCGGTGATGGTTCCCCTCTGGTCCGGTGATGGTTCCCCTCTGGTCCGGTGATGGTTCCCCTCTGGTCCGGTGATGGTTCCCCTCTGGTCCGGTGACGGTTCCCCTCTGGTCCGGTGACGGTTCCCCTCTGGTCCGGTGACGGTTCCCCTCTGGTCCGGTGACGGTT
Organism: Micromesistius poutassou; assembly: GCF_964030765.1. Classification (NCBI taxonomy): domain Eukaryota; kingdom Metazoa; phylum Chordata; class Actinopteri; order Gadiformes; family Gadidae; genus Micromesistius; species Micromesistius poutassou. The sequence goes on along the minus strand of NC_140280.1, from coordinate 441,138 downwards.
CCCCTCTGGTCCATCCTGGCCCGTCAGATTGAAGCCTGTAAGAAGTGGAGTTTGCCTTACTGTGAACACATGAGAAACATTCACCCATTCATGAAGAAGACGTGAGGACCAGCAGTGGGTGTGTCTGCTTTTCTTAAGAAAGCCTCAGTTCACATTTCCAAGTTGGGAAATTAGATCCTCTGTGGGACTTTGAGTCCCTTCTCTGCAGAGAGCTTTACAACACGTTTAATGGACAAAGTGGACTTGTGTTATGTTAGCCACAGCAGGGCTTTGCATTTCAGCTACAGATTTATATATTAGTATAGACTAAACTGATTTGACTTCTGAACAGTTATGCCATTTGTTTTTTCATCAATGAAGTTGACTCTTATTCCGTCTCTCAAGCCTAGAGAAGACTGCATTGTCACAAGAGGCATCCAGTGGGAATGAAGACAGCAGTCCACAAGTTGAAACCAGAAACCCAAGAAGTGATTCAGCCCATGCATTGAAACTGAGCTGAGAAGACTCTCCTCACAACAGAGCACTGACCTTCTGGAGGACTTCTGACAGGAGGTGGAGGTCTGGGTGAGGAGGTGGAGGTCTGAGGGAGGAGGTGGAGGTCTGGGTGAGGAGGTGGAGACACCTTGAGACAAACTACACGTTAACTTTCTAACCTTGTACAGTTCTAGTTTCCACTACTTCAGAGAGTGGACATACAGCCAATAATTTAGCAGTTAACTAAAGACTATCCAGAGTAAAGTTAATGTAACGTCATTGGGTCGGGTTTAACTTCTGTGGCAATTCATCACAGACTGACTCAATTTAGTATTTAGAATGTACAAACGCTGTTTAAAGTAACAAACCCTAAGCAGTATCAATATTAAATGGAATAGTTAAATGATACTTGCCATATTCAGGTGCTGGTCCCATGGAAGAAATTCCAAATAATTCTCAGCCTTAAAAGTATTTTCAGCCTTCACTGATGATCAGACCCGGGCCCGCAAGTAGAACGCCGTTTTGTACGCAGCGAGAGTCCGTCAACGTGGTTGAAAGTACAGCGCGACTAACGAGAACGATCGGTTAAATTGTGACGAAATGCAAAACATATATCGGACGCCGCACGTGTTGGAACGTATTCTGAACGTCAGCCTCAAGTTCCTGCAGATAAAGGTCAAACGTTCCAGATGCTAACCGAATGAAATTGTTTTTCGTTAATTACGAGAATACGCAAATACCAAACCAGAACGTTCTGCCAGACGCCCTCAGGGGACTCAACGTCCAACTAACCGCCAGGTGGGTCCTCAACACTACAACGTTCTACACTAACCATCGAGACTAAAGCAAGTGACAGCACCCAGAACCTTCCACGGCGGGAAGCACAAACCGTCCGACTGGAATCCAAACATTCCAGCCGGAACCAACCAAAGAAAAACAGAAGCAGCGCCTCACCTGGGGCTGAGCGGAGGACGATCCTGAAGTCCAGCGATGATCTTCATTAAAACACTGCCAACAGACTTACCTCCAGGAGATCTGTTTGTTGCCGTTGAGATCAGAGCCCGATCCTGGAGTAGGTTCTGTTTGGACCCACAGACATCTCTTTATTCCACATTAAACACTCCCTTAGAACCACTTTAATAAACCATTAAAACCAACTCAAACACTTAAGTAGCCCATGCACCAATAAAAGATCCCCACTACTCAAAACAACCTTCACCTAACGGGTTAACTCAACCTTACCTAACGGGTTAACTCAACCTTACCTAACGGGTTAACTCAACCAGAAGCCAACATACATCAATGTGCCCCCAACCCCCTACCCAGCCATCCCTGTACCGGGCCACCATGTTCAGTCAATGCAAACCTACCAGGAGTACTAGTTGGTCGAGTCCTGGTCGTCGTCTCAGCTCTCCTCCGTCAGCTCTGCTCCACCTCCTCCTCCTGGTGGGGAACAAACAGCAGAGGTGGGGCTCCAGCGTGAGGTCAAACACATGTAGTCTGTGGCAGCAGTACTCTACTGGAGGGGGAGTGAGAGTGATGAGAACCTCAGAGTGTGGCTCCATCTGCTCCATGGTAGACATCCTCCACCAGGCAGGGCCTCCACCAGCTCCTCCACCAGGCAGGGCCTCCACCAGCTCCTCCACCAGGCAGGGCCTCCACCAGCTCCTCCACCAGGCAGGGCCTCCACCAGCTCCTCCACCAGGCAGGGCCTCCACCAGCTCCTCCACCAGGCAGGGCCTCCACCAGCTCCTCCACCAGGCAGGGCCTCCACCAGCTCCTCCACCAGCGATTCCTGCTCTCTACAAACACAGTTGGTCTCAGCAGTAAATCCCCTGGGGACGCAACACCTCAAAATACTCAAATGCTGGTCCGGTGATGGTACCCCTCTGGTCTCTGGTCCGGTTCCCCTCTGGTCGCTGGTCCGGTTCCCCTCTGGTCGCTGGTCCGGTTCCCCTCTGGTCCCTGGTCCAGTGATGGTTCCCCTCTGGTCCGGAGCTGGTTCCCCTCTGGTCCGGTGATGGTTCCCCTCTGGTCCGGTGATGGTTCCCCTCTGGTCCGGTGATGGTTCCCCTCTGGTCCGGTGATGGTTCCCCTCTGGTCCGGTGATGGTTCCCCTCTGGTCCATCCTGGCCCGTCAGATTGAAGACTGTAAGAAGTGGAGTTTGCCTTACTGTGAACACATGAGAAACATTCACCCATTCATGAAGAAGACGTGAGGACCAGCAGTGGGTGTGTCTGCTTTTCTTAAGAAAGCCTCAGTTCACATTTCCAAGTTGGGAAATGAGATCCTCTGTGGGACTTTGAGTCCCTTCTCTGCAGAGAGCTTTACAACACGTTTAATGGACAAAGTGGACTTGTGTTATGTTAGCCACAGCAGGGCTTTGCATTTCAGACAGCAGTCCACAAGTTGAAACCAGAAACCCAAGAAGTGATTCAGCCCATGCATTGAAACTGAGCTGAGAAGACTTTCTCCTCACAACAGAGCACTGACCTTCTGGAGGACTTCTGACAGCAGGTGGAGGTCTGGGTGAGGAGGTGGAGGTCTGAGGGAGGAGGTGGAGGTCTGGGTGAGGAGGTGGAGACACCTTGAGACAAACTAGACGTTAACTTTCTAACCTTGTACAGTTCTAGTTTCCACTACTTCAGCGAGTGGACATACAGCCAATAATTTAGCAGTTAACTAAAGACTATCCAGAGTAAAGTTAATGTAACGTCATTGGGTCGGGTTTAACTTATGTGGCAATTTATCACAGACTGACTCAATTTAGTATTTAGAATGTACAAATGCTGTTTAAAGTAACAAACCCTAAGCAGTATCAATATTAAATCAAATAGTTAAATGATACTTGCCATATTCAGGTGCTGGTCCCATGGAAGAAATTCCAAATAATTCTCAGCCTTAAAAGTATTTTCAGCCTTCACTGATGATCAGACTCTGGCCCGCAAGTAGAACGCCGTTTTTTACGCAGCGAGAGTCCATCAACGTGGTTGAAAGTACAGCGCGACTAACGAGAACGATCGGTTAAATTGTGATGAAATGCAAAACATATATCGGACGGCGCACGTGTTGGAACGTATTCTGAACGTCAGCCTCAAGTTACTTCAGATAAAGGTCAAACGTTCCAGATGCTAACTGGATGAAATTGTTTTTCGTTAATTACGAGAATACGCAAATACCAAACCAGAACGTTCTGCCAGACGCCCTCAGGGGACTCAACGTCCAACTAACCGCCAGGTGGGTCCTCGTGATCCTCAACACTACAACGTTCTACGCTAACCATCGAGACTAAAGCAAGTGACAGCACCCAGAACCTTCCACGGCGGGAAGCACAAACCGTCCGACTGGAATCCAAACATTCCAGCCGGAACCAACCAAAGAAAAACAGAAGCAGCGCCTCACCTGTTGCTGAGCGGAGGACGATCCTGAAGTCCAGCGATGGTCTTCATTAAAACACAGCCAACAGACTTACCTCCAGGAGATCTGTTTGTTGCTGTTGGTCATTACTACTATTCAGTGTACCGCTACATTGCTATGCACCCAGTGTGTACAAGTTAACACTCAAAACCGTACAAAGAACTACCATGTAGCTCAACAACTTTAAAGCTCAAATCCTTGCCTAAAAACTATGGAATCCAATGCAAAAAAGTGACTAAATTTTACAATAAGCAGAATAATCTGGATGATTCTGGGTACAAACCCAATCTAAACATTGAGCTCTCAGATCCGACCTTGACCCTTCAACGACCCCCTGACCCCCCAATCATCATGTCAACCAACACATCTACAGGTCCAGTGACAGGATGGAGCCAGGGGCGTTTGAGAGAAGGGTCTGCTGATAAAATTAACCCCAATTCCTGAACTCCTGAAACTGCATCTCCATCTCTAGAGCGTTGCCCTACTGATCAGGATGTGGTCTGAGGGAGCAGAGGTGCATGCTGGGATACAGCACTGTCTGAAGCCGACAGGTCTGTAGACACGCCCCCTCAGGAGAACCCGAGTGTGTGAGAATCTGTCGTGACATCAGTTACATGAGCTGGAATATCCTTCAAGATGGAGACAGGATTCCCAAAGGAAAAACCCCAAGATGAAGATGTGCGTGTTCTTCCTCTCAGCCAGTACAACACAACCAAGATCTTCATCAGAGAACTATGGAACACATTGCAACGTTCCTCTCCACACATCTCAAAGCCCCAGTGAAGGTTTCCTCACCTCCTTAGCTGAAGAACACAACTTCAGCTTAAAGAGCGCCCTAGCTGGGACAGTTCCCAGATTGGTTCTGATTTAAGGGAACCTCCCAGGTTCAGCTAGTGCGGTACGAACCAGTTCAGCCAGAGAAGACCTGGATCTGAGAGCACGATCCACAGGTAGAGCCGGCGCACTGCAGGTCTGAAGGTCCTCCTGAGATCCATTCAGGTCATTTTACAACTTCAGACTCTCTTGATGAATCCCACATAACCTCTGAAGTACACGGTACCCGTCAAAGCAGGCCACACACACATCCCCATGCCAGGTGGAACCACACACACACTTAGAACCCAGTGCCAGGTGGAACCCTAGTGTCACACACACACACACACACACACGTGCAGGTGGAACCCTAATGTCACACACACACCCACCAGGTGGAACCCTGGCCAGACCCACCAGGTGGAACCCTAGCCATGCCCACGTGTACCACTTCTATCCAAGGTCAAACTCAGACGCCACTGAGCCATCCGATGCCAAACTGATGCCAGGTAGAGTCCCCATGCCAACAACACCAGCCCTCCTCCATGACACCAGAGCAGAAAGTCAGGGTCTCCACAGACGTCAATGATGCACAACATTCTTCAGTGGCGTCCCACACTGGTGATGAATGACGCAGGGTGTCTCCAGAAGGTTCCTCTGGTTGATTTAACTCTCTGAAGTTCTTTGTAGTCCAGGGGTCTCCTCAACGAGAAGGCTTCCCAGGTGGCAGCCTGAGGACTGAGGACAGGACTCTGGGGAGGAGGTGGGGAGGAGCTTATGGGTTCAGAAGACCTTCCAGTGGAGGGTGGAGGCTCTTGAGGAGCAGGACCATCTTCAGCAGGCTGACCAGGACTCTGCTGGACCAGGTGAAGGGGGGGGGGCCCAGCTGGGAGACTGCTCCCCTCAAGTCAGAAACCATCTTGGACTGGCCCGACCATGACCGTTCCTGAACTGGAGCTGTGCTCTCCTCCGGATGAGGAGGTGGAGGAGCCCCGATGCCAGAGGGGAACGTTGGCGTGCGTTCCGTGGTTCTCTGGTGACAGACTGAGGTCGTGTTCTAGTGGTTGAGACGGAGGAGTCCTCTCATCTCCCCCTGGAGTTCCTCCTTCTGAATCCCGGTCCCCAGCCTAAAGAACGATTCTAGTCCATGCAGCTGATGTCACAACGGATTCTCACACACTGGGTTTCTCCTGAGGGGGGCGTGTCTACAGACCTGCAGACTTCAGACAGCGCTGTATCCCAGCACGCACCTCTGCTCACTCAGACCACACCCTGATCAGTAGGGCAACGCTCATGTGATGGAGAGCAGAGCTCAGGAGAGCAGAAGGAAAGAGGACTGAAGAGGTCAGAGCCCTGGAGTAGGTTGTGTTTGGACCCACAGACATCTCTTTATTCCACATTAAACACTCACTTAGAACCACTTTAACAAACCATTAAAACCAACTTACATCCATGTGCCCAAGAATAAGAGAAGAATGACTTACAGGTCGCAGTTTCTTCTTCATGGTGAAATAAGACACTCACAGAACTGCAGTTTAATAGCCATCGTAGAACCTGTGACACACACACTTTTTAATACAAGTTATACTCTTTCTTTGACTGACATTAGACCAGAGTGGGTTACTTCTACTTTAACCAGTTTGAATGTATGGGCTCTAAAATGCTACTTTCACATAGAATGAACGTTTCCATTTCGAACGGTAGTTAAACACCACAGTCTGAGCCTTCCATCGTTATCAGTGATTTATGTTCCACATCCCAGTCCAGTGTTCTGAAGAGGGCGTCTAGAGCTTCCATGTCAAACGGACAGCGACGCGTGATCTCCATCAGTAAGGTTGGGACTAGGGTCAGGGTTAGGACTAGGGTCAGGGTTAGGACTAGGGCTATGGTTATTAGGCTACAAGAGAAGGTTTCAACTCACATCAGGTTCAGAAGAGACGCTCCGTTTCACTTCGAAAAGTCTTTAGCCTGCGGAACAGAAGACGGATTAGTCGCCACCCAGCTGACCACAACATGACAAACAGCTTCTGGTCTCATGAACACAATAACATACCGCAACAGGGAGACGTTCCGATGCCGGACGGGGTGGACACCGACCTGCTGTCCGGTTCCCTCTGAACTGAACCGCACTAGACGCAACCAATTCATTAATTAGTGAGCTAATTAGTGAAACTCCACGCAGGTTGGGCGCCCTCTGCTCGCGTTGGTGACAGAGAGAGCATTTCAGCCTTCATGGTGGAGCAGCAAAGGTGGACGGTTCACTTTCCGTGGTGTATTAATAAAGGAAGTCTTTCTGTGTTATTAAACCTTTATTTAACCAGGTAACTCATGGAGATTAAAAGCTCTTTTTCAAGGAGACCTGAAGCAGCATCAAATAAACATATTTAGGTTTGACACAAGCAAAAACAAAATACACACTTTTACAATTAAAAAGACCATCGGGGGATTTCATAAGCACCGCATTAAAGGGAATGTGCAATACTTAGCATTCCAGCTCCTTTAGGATTGAGCAAAAGGAAAATGCCTCATTAAATAAATGAATGAGGCATTATTAAATAAATACGGCATTATATTAATAAATGTGATATGATTCTTGGAATGTGAAAAATGTTCACAGTATTAAGTTTAACAAGATGCGAAATTAAAAGAGGATCGTTGGTTTGCTAGGACTGCTGTTGGTCGTGCATCGCTGCACCTTCCTCCACCCTCCACACACCTCCACCCAAAGCTCAACTCCACCTTCATGCTGCAGTCGCAGTGTATGACACAGTGTATATTTGGATACTAGGCTGCACTGTAGTGACAGTGTAGTGTCTACGATTCTCTGAGTCATTCAGTGTGGTGGAAGGGTGAACACGGTTTAACAAACCGATCTTGAAGGAACCTTTCATTATGTCTGCTGTTCATTTAGTGGGGATGGGTTCGTGTTGGGTCTCCATCTTCTGTTCGCTCGTTTTGGTGAACTGCACCGAGGTGGATTCACCGCCCCCTAGTGGCTCCACTCACAATAACAGAGGCTGGCTTTAATAACTGGCTTTGATAAACGGCCTCATATCCACTATCGACTCATTTATCAGACGCGTTCATCTACTGAGACCTGCCCCATTCTGCATATTGTGAATGCGTTTTAACTCAAAGCAATTTGGCCACATAGAACTACAGATCACTGTGACACATAACAGTGTCATAGTAGTTATGTTTAGATTCCATTGCAACCTCGGGTTCCTGGCAAACAGTCTTTGGCTCTTGTCGAAAAGTCTTTTTGCTTAGGAAGGATCCTAACTGAGTTAAATGATCCTGAAGAATCTGAGCGGCAGCCACGATAAAAGCTGTTTGAATTATGTTAATGCAAAGGAAAGGTGCTTCAATGCTTCCTTATCTCCTTACACTGATTTCCTCTGTTTAATGATTCCTTTGAACATGTCAATTAATCTTTCAACATCCTTATTATTAGGTCATGTTTGAAGTGTCTGACTTATCTTCAAACTCATAAAACCTTATAGTGTTGTGTTGACCTATTCCCATCGACCTCAATGTGGAGAATAACCCATTCATAACCGGTGTTAGCACTACAAATGTGTGGTCCAGTGAGGTACCGATGTAAGCTTTAAACATGTGGTCTAAATAAAGCATATACTTTATAATAATAATAATAATTAACATTAATGGAACAACACTAGTCTTTTTCCATCAACGCTTTCTCAAATAAACATTCCTTATTAGATATTTGTATATTCATCTTATCCATTTTATTACCAACGCGCACTGGATCTAAATTGGCCGGTTTGGGTGAAAGTGAGTAAGTTCTGCTTCTGCTGACGTCACCAGAATAGTGGACGTTCGCGTCTCTCGATTCAAAAGGGCGGAGGCGCTGCACGCTGCCGCGTTCAAGTCAAACGAAAAAACTGGGAGGGGAATCTCCGTTTTCTTTTGACAGTCGAATTGTCCTGAAGTTGCTATACTTTCGCGTTTTGTAGCAATTGGTAGGAGGGAAGGTGGGGAAAAAAATAACCCTTTCAAACGTCAACAATGCACAATTAGTCTGGCTTGCTTGGCTTATTCATATGGGCGTGATTGGCAGCTGTTTGCATTAAATGATAGACTTTTTTAATTGAGAAAAAAAAATATTGGTTGGTTATTTCCGTGAATATGCTATGCTACTATATACATTGACAATAGCATTAAAGACGTCGCTTGCACAATTCTGGAATTAATATTTATTTATGCTTTTCTCTCCGAGTGTACTCGAACGCGTCCTCCGCTAAGACCTTGGATTCCGTTCTCCATCTTCCTCCAGCGCTCATCTCAGTCAACATTTCACTTCCTAGATTTCAAGGCCTGGGTGTTTCAGGATCCTCTACTTTGGAAACCAATCCTTTGCATTGCACGCAAGCAGGTATCGTTCATGTTTCATGAATCCGCGTTGTTTCGTTTTGGATGAAGCAGATATCTTAACGTTAGCTCGATATAAAGCCTCCTGGGGTCCTGGGGTTCTGGCTGCCGAGGATCGATACATGGACCTCTAACCCGATCGGTGTTTTCATTATGATCGATTGTTTTCATCCTGACACTAAACCACCCATGAGGGCAGCGCGTAGTGCGGATCCTCCCGATGTGGTGTATTGTGCATCAGTCGCGTTAGCATTTCCTTAGCATGCCATCAGCCCTGCATGCTAACGTCTGCTAATGTGAGCTCAGAGAGAGATGATGATGTCAGGGGGGCTGGAGACACGCATTGTGTGGACTGTCGTTCTGTCAACCTTGTGTTTGTCTCGCACCGTGTGCCCCACGGACGGGGCTGTCTGTTCAGAGGAAGGGATCGATGGCTCAAAGTGTACGAGCGGCGGCCAGCACGCAGTACAGGTAGCGGCGCGCTCCCGCTGCGTGCACTGCGCAGCTGTCACCGGTATTACGGTAACAGCGGTGGGACCTAATTAAAGAGGCTATCATGCTTTTAAAGGGGTGCTATCTAATTAAAGGGGTGATCTCTAATTAAAGGGGTGCTATAATGCTTTTAAAGGGGTGATCTCTAATTAAAGGGGTGCTATCATGCTTTTAAAGGGGTGATCTCTAATTAAAGGGGCGATATCATACTTTTTCGACTTGTCCCTGTTACATGACGTGTATATATATATACATATATACATACAGTTTTACGTATGCTAATAGGGTGTTCGAGATGCGTCGCACAGGTGTCAAAGTGGGACATCGACCAGCTTTCACCGAGGCACGCCCCCTTTTGGTCGGCCCCACTCGGGAGCAGACCGAGTTCAGCCAGCCTGGAACTCCAGACCCACACCTGGAGAGCTGTAGGGTCTGGCAACGAGTAATGAACACGGCCCGACTCGAGGGGCGGAACCAAGCGTGCATTTGAAAATATCACTGCACGCAATAGGATAACACCACGACCAATAACCAATAGAGAAGACTCTTGCCGTATCCGGTCGGTAAAACAGCAACGCTTTTGTCCCGCCTATATCAGATCAAATCCAATCACCGATGTGATTGGTTCATGTTCTGGGCCAGGGGCATCGGGGAATGAGTATATTGCTCGTTCCCAGAGTGACTCGCTGAGCAAATTAATATTGTGCTCTCGCCAGAACTCTGGCTATTCCCATAACAAGATGTATTTTCTTTGTATTTGGGCCACGTTGGTCATTTTGAATGCTATTACACACTTGATTACAGTGATGCTTTAAGCCGGTCACCAATACAATGTGGACAGACATAAAGAACGATGAACACAACAACCACTTAACATTATGAACACGTTCGACTGTTTCTAAGCACTACCTTTAAAACCGGAACACAAAGCATGCCGGTGCAAAGGGGGAGGGGTAAGCATAGCCTGCCGCTGTACTGCAATCACCAGCCTGTCGCCAGTCCTTACAACTTTGCTGACATCAAATCCCTTAAAGCCTGGAGGAGGCTGCCCACGCCAACGCCCCCGCACCGACCCCCCCCCGCGCGCCAACGCCCCCGAGCCGACCCCCCCCGGATCCTTTGTTGTGTGATTGTATTCCTTATAACATTGAGAGTCTATAACCACAGAAAAGGGTTTTCTAGTCAGTGGCAGCTCCACCATCGACGGAGCCATAGCTTCTGCATTTCAAGTTTCGCTGAGCACCACTAGACCTCGGGCAGCAGATTGCCCCATACACTCCCCGATAACAATAAATACCAAATGTGTATTTTCTGAATTGAAGGGTTTGAATAGGGTGATATGCGATGGATCAATCAAAAGTTCTTTAGTAGAAGCATGCTCATCTAAATATATTCAAAGCTAAACTTGATTGCCGAAATCAAGCTTTAATTTCTTTTATAGGTTCAGATCTCTCAGTTCAAAACCGTTGATATTACTTTGAAGTCAGTAATGTGCGGTTGTGGTCGTTGATGCTTGTCCCGTTCCTCGCCTTTTGTGAACATTAAACACGGCAATCCGTCCAAAGACGTTATCCTGGTCTCTGTGATGCTGAACCGTAGGTGAGCGTGATCCGTGATGACGTGACGTATTGAGTTGCAGTTCTCACAAACAAACATTGGGAGATCTTCTTCTCTTCCTTTTAAAGGTCTGCTGGAACAGGACAGCAGCTGTGACTATATCTGTTCTAGATCAGTCCAGTACGGTGTTGTCTTTGTGTCTTAATGTTCTCCGTTCCTCCACCTTCCTCTGTGTTCACAGACTTTAAAGACCACAGTCATGACGGACTCCAAATATTTTACCACCAACAAAAAAGGTAAACGATAAACTTGATTTCTATCTCACTGGAATTTTTTTTATATAGACCTGTACTGTATAATTTGTATTGCATGTTGATATATGTGATATTTTGATATGTGTGTCCTTTTTATGATGAGCTCATCACATTTAGAATATTTAGCTGAGTGCATTTCTGCATGGTTTGACATCAACCTCAATAATCTATACTACTGTTAAAGGGAACTCAAACGCCCAGTTTCAGCTAGTCTCACCCACTATCAAAATAAAAGATTTGCTTTTGTCACACTTTTGGGAGAAACCATTTTCCCTTAAAGTTTGGGGGCGGGCTTTCAGGCTGTGTCTCTCTCCACTCGTGACAGATCGGGGGCTAGTGTAGTCAGAATGTTTGATTCCAGTTACCTGGTAACCCAAAACAGTTGGGCAGTAAGTCGAGAGTTGGACTGGGATCAATCCGTATCACTACCACGTTACCCCCAACAGTACTCTGTATCCAAAAGAAGTGGTTCCAGGGTTTGGCGTTCCTTTAATGTCCGGTATTATGGGCTTGCTTGATAGGTGAGATCTTCGAGCTGAAGGCGGAGTTGAACAATGAGAAGAAGGAGAAGAGGAAGGAGGCCGTGAAGAAGGTCATCGCCGCCATGACGGTGGGGAAGGATGTCAGGTACAAACAAAGACATTTAAAAACTCCACATCCACATTTCATTTTTCGATAATCTATAAGAATGAACATTTTCAAGATTTAAATTCCTCATAAGATCATAAAACATGTTACTGAAAACAACAGTGAATTCTTGCTTGCATGAAACACATTTTGTGTTTTTGTACTTAGTTGTTATGTTTATTTCAAATGGGCTTATCATTTCTTTTGATCTCCCGTCAGCTCCTTGTTTCCAGACGTGGTGAACTGCATGCAGACGGACAACCTGGAGCTGAAGAAGCTGGTGTACCTCTACCTGATGAACTACGCCAAGAGCCAGCCCGACATGGCCATCATGGCCGTCAACAGCTTCGTAAAGGCAAGCCCCCCTCCCGCGGTCCCCCGTCCGTCCGATGCACCTGGCCTCTTTGTCTGGAGGGGGGCTGAAACGGTCCATGGAGAGGTCTGCCCCCCGCTGCAGGTGAGCTTGTACCCGGGCCGCCGTGACGTCCCTCTCCCCCGTGTGCCTCCCAGGACTGCGAGGACCCCAACCCTCTGATCCGAGCGCTGGCGGTGCGCACCATGGGCTGCATCCGCGTGGACAAGATCACCGAGTACCTGTGCGAGCCGCTGAGGAAGTGTCTGAAGGACGAGGACCCGTACGTCAGGAAGACGGCCGCCGTGTGCGTGGCCAAGCTCCACGACATCAACGCCCAGATGGTGGAGGACCAGGGCTTCCTGGACTCCCTGAGGGACCTCATCGCCGACTCCAACCCCATGGTGCGCCTCACACACCGTCCCTTTGTTACATCAGTTCATTAGTTCATTAGTTCATTAGTTCATGTGACATTAGTGACATTAGTTCATGTGACATTAGTGACATTAGTTCATGTGTGGTCGACCGTCCAGTCACGGTACAGTCAGTCCTCATGTCATCTTAGCGGAGGCAAACGAATGGGGCCGTCCTACACTACAGAGGGAGCTGTAGTGTAGCTGCCTTTAGTGAGTTTGCTTGAACTATGTTCTGTTCTGTTCTGTTTTGCTGAAACACTGACAGACCTGTGCAGCCCAAACCCTGTTAAACTGCAAAAACATGAACTTGCACTGAAGAAGAATCGTCGTATGAAGACAGCAGCTTGTTACTGTTGTAGAGCTAGTGGGATATGCTTAGTAGCACATCGACTCTCTGTTTAAGATGCAGCAGGATGTCTACGCGAATGCCTGCTTAAGAAGCAGGTCTAGCCTTGAGCGTGAGATAGGAGTGAATCATTTTAACCAGCTGGTGATGGGCAACTGAAGGCTCTTTGATTTAAATCAAAGAGGTGGAAGCAGTGCATTACTGCTGGATAGCTACAGACTATTCCTGCAGCTTTGCCTCCGCTGCATTGCGTCCCAGCAGCATTGCTGCTAAGCACGCCAATCCGTTCATCCTTTGTCGGCAAAAATCCACCCCGCAGGTCGTGGCCAACGCAGTGGCGGCGCTGTCGGAGATCAGCGAGTCCCACCCCAACAGCAACCTGCTGGACCTGAACCCCCAGAACATCAACAAGCTGCTGACGGCCCTCAACGAGTGCACCGAGTGGGGCCAGATCTTCATCCTGGACTGCCTGTCCAACTACAACCCCAAGGACGAGCGGGAGGCCCAGAGGTAGGACGAGGGTGATGTCACCTTTATGAATGTTGGTCCCAGGAGACACGACGCACAGATCAGTCTCTTATGTCTCTGCTCAGATACGAGGTCTTTGTCTTCTCTGTAGTGTCCTCTCTCTAGAGGTAGACGGAGGTAGAGGTCTTTGCCTTCTCTGCAGTGTCCTCTCTGTAGAGGTAGAGGTCTTTGCCTTCTCTGCAGTGTCCTCTCTGTAGAGGTAGAGGTCTTTGTCTTCTCTGTAGTGTCCTCTCTCTAGAGGTAGAGGTCTTTGTCTCCTCTGCAGTGTCCTCTCTCTAGAGGTAGACGGAGGTAGAGGTCTTTGTCTTCTCTGCAGTGTCCTCTCTCTAGAGGTAGACGGAGGTAGAGGTCTTTGTCTCCTCTGCAGTGTCCTCTCTCTAGAGGTAGAGGTCTTTGTCTTCTCTGCAGTGTCCTCTCTCTAGAGGTAGACGGAGGTAGAGGTCTTTGTCTCCTCTGCAGTGTCCTCTCTCTAGAGGTAGAGGTCTTTGTCTTCTCTGCAGTGTCCTCTCTCTAGAGGTAGACTGAGGTAGAGGTCTTTGTCTTCTCTGCAGTGTCCTCTCTCTAGAGGTAGACTGAGGTAGAGGTCTTTGTCTCCTCTGCAGTGTCCTCTCTCTAGAGGTAGAGGTCTTTGTCTTCTCTGCAGTGTCCTCTCTCTAGAGGTAGACGGAGGTAGAGGTCTTTGTCTCCTCTGCAGTGTCCTCTCTCTAGAGGTAGAGGTCTTTGTCTCCTCTGCAGTGTCCTCTCTCTAGAGGTAGAGGTCTTTGTCTTCTCTGCAGTGTCCTCTCTGTAGAGGTAGACGGAGGTAGAGGTCTTTCCCAGATAGGATCTCAGAAGGTGGGGTTGCCCAATGTGCTTGGACGCAGGCCGGTCACCTGAGTGGTAGTGAGACTCCCTTTTGAATAATGAGACGTGTCGACCAATCATGGGAGTGGCTGCACACGGGCTGCTCTCCATTACTTACACACATACAAAGATTAGTATTAGTATTAGTATAGTATAGTTTAGTATTAGTATTACTTAGAATACCATACATACACATAACCCACATCAATGAAAACTAAGGCATCATGTTACAGATGGAGGATGTTTATGGACTGTCATGAACAATAACATAACCGCTTTAAATTAAATAAGAGTCGCCACGGGTGGAATGACTAAAATAATGTTTGAGAAGGTGATGAGTAGAGCAGTTCTAGAATGCCACGCTACGTGTGTTTCACCGTTTTCCAAACCTCAAAGAGAAATATGAAAGGCGTCTGTGTATCTGTGGGGAGTCATCATCAGACTCTAGGTCTGTTCGAAGAGAGGACCTACTGGAGGACATGATGCGGACCAGATCATCCATAAAATACGTCTTCCACCTCCGGTGTTCTTGCTGTTGCCGTGGTAACCGACTATCCTCCACGACCTGAAACGACCTCCTCTCCTCCTCCTTTCCTCCTCCCAAAGCATCTGTGAGCGCGTCACGCCGCGGCTGTCCCACGCCAACTCGGCGGTGGTGCTGTCCGCCGTCAAGGTGCTCATGAAGTTCCTGGAGCTGCTGCCCAAGGAGTCTGACTACTACAACACCCTGCTGAAGAAGCTCTCCCCCCCTCTGGTCACCCTGCTCTCCGGGGAGCCCGAGGTCCAGTACGTGGCCCTCAGGAACATCAACCTCATCGTCCAGAAAAGGTCAGATTGCATTTTTTAATTGATTTATTTTTGGCTGATTCTGTGGCCCAATTGCGATGCAGGATCACTGTTGTTTATGAGCTGATTGAAGGACGGACATGTATGTCCTGTATGTCATACAGGACATGTGTCCTTGTAGAGCCGTAAATCTTGACAAGGTTTGATTATTATACAATTAATCCATCAACAGAAAAAGTCTAAATAGGTGGAACACACAAGTGTCCATAACTCAATCACAATGAGTGATGTTTGAAAATGCATCACTGGTTAGAATAACGAAGCGTCCTGGTCCAACGTGTGGTTCCACCAGGCCAGAGATCCTGAAGCAGGAGATCAAGGTGTTCTTCGTGAAGTACAACGACCCCATCTACGTGAAGCTGGAGAAGCTGGACATCATGATCCGCTTGGCCTCCCAGGCCAACATAGCCCAGGTACACTACTGGAGTTACCACTGAATGGAGAGGCCTAGCTACGCCGTTTGACAGATGATGGGAAGAGTGTGGGTCAAAGTGTGGGTGGGACCCCACAGAGTTGGCAGTCATGGAGTGATGACACATGTACAGGACGTGACTTATCTCTTTCAGTTACCTAAGATGGCGAGGACCTTGGATTTGCACGGATAAATAAGAGAAAAATAGCATGATTTATTATTATTAAATGAATAATAACATGTAATACAAAAAAGGATGGACATGTTTTATTACATGTTTACAGATGAGCATGAACAATAACAAGAGGGCTGACAGACTTTGATTTAGCGTCTTGTGAAGACCGGTTGGTAGTAAACAGAGGTGATCATGTGACTCACCGCCGCAGGTCCTGGCCGAGCTCAAGGAGTACGCCACGGAGGTGGACGTGGACTTTGTCCGTAAGGCCGTGCGGGCCATCGGACGCTGCGCCATCAAAGTGGAGGTAAGCTCTGGGCCTGCAGTGTGGGAGCGTGATGGAGCCATGAGGTGAGTCCACGTCGCTGTGTGGGGTACTAACCCGGGACGGGTTCCTCTGTACCGCTGTCTGCCCCCCGCAGCAATCTGCAGAGCGCTGCGTCAGCACGCTGCTGGACCTCATCCAGACCAAGGTCAACTACGTGGTGCAGGAGGCCATCGTGGTCATCAGGGACATCTTCCGCAAGTACCCCAACAAGTACGTGCTCTACTGCTACTACTACTACTAATACTACTACTAATACTACTGCTACTACTAATACTACTGATACTGCTACTAATACTACTACTACTAATACTACTACTACTAATACTACTGCTACTGCTGCTACTTCTACTACTACTGCTACTACTACTACTACTGCTACTACTACTACTACTACTAATACTACTGCTACTACTAATACTACTGATACTACTACTACTACCACTACCACCACTAGTACTACTACTGTGTGAACAGCTGAGGTGAAGCCGGTCCTTTGCATGTGGGAATGATCTCAATGTATTCACCAAAAAATGACGACAAACTATTTTTAATGGTATAAGTGAAGTAAAGCCAATGCTGTGATACCGTTTTTGATTAATAACAGTGAATCCATGTTCAGCAGGACCCAACATTTACTTTATTACATTTTTCCCTGCCATAGTGAAAAGGTTTTCACTAGTGAAGAAGGTTTTCCTGGCCGAGCGATTGGTCCATTCTCTAAACCAGTCCTCTTACTGCGGCCTGTGCGGTCAGATGGTGGTGGTCCGGGCTGGGGGCCGGTGTTTAACGCGGGACCCTGGTCCCGGACCCCTGTGCCCCCCCAGGTATGAGAGCATCATCGCCACGCTGTGTGAGAACCTGGACTCCCTGGACGAGCCGGACGCGCGCGCCGCCATGATCTGGATCGTGGGCGAGTACGCCGAGCGCATCGACAACGCCGACGAGCTGCTGGAGAGCTTCCTGGAGGGCTTCCACGACGAGAGCACGCAGGTACGCCGCCGCCCCGACCCCACCCCCGCCCCCACCCTGCCCCCACCCCCGACCCCACCCCCACCCCCACCCCCACCTCCTCCTCGTTAGAGCTGCACCTCCTCCTCGTTACACTACACCACCTCCTGGTTACGCTACACCTCCTCCTCGTTACACTACACCACCTCCTGGTTACGCTACACCTCCTCCTCGTTACTCTACACCGGGTTAACCTAGTGATGGTTAGTGTATACGGGGAACGGGTTAACCTAGTGTTAGTGCTTGGTTCTATGAACATCCTTACTGTACAGACTGTGATATATAGTTGTTTCTCCTCCTTCTGACAAATGTACTTACTGTAGGTCGCTTTGGATAGAAGCGTCTGCTAAACGCCCTCGATGTAGATGTAACAGGACTACATTTAGATTCTGTCTTCATTTGGTTTGTGACCGCGGTATAACCTCAATATATAACTGGAGAATAAAGCACACCACTCGGTGATGTAGACAGAGTGTATCACTGACGGGGGCTGGGCGGTGATGATGTAGACAGAGTGTATCACTGACGGGGGCTGGGCGGTGATGTAGACAGAGTGTATCACTGACGGGGGCTGGGCGGTGATGTAGACAGAGTGTATCACTGACGGGGGCTGGGCGGTGATGATGTAGACAGAGTGTATCACTGACGGGGGCTGGGCGGTGATGTAGACAGAGTGTATCACTGACGGGGGCTGGGCGGTGATGATGTAGACAGAGTGTATCACTGACGGGGGCTGGGCGGTGATGATGTAGACAGTGTATCACTGATGGGGGCTGGGCGGTGATGATGTAGACAGTGTATCACTGACGGGGGCTGGGCGGTGATGTAGACAGTGTATCACTGACGGGGGCTGGGCGGTGATGTAGACAGAGTGTATCACTGACGGGGGCTGGGCGGTGATGATGTAGACAGAGTGTATCACTGACGGGGGCTGGGCGGTGATGATGTAGACAGTGTATCACTGACGGGGGCTGGGCGGTGATGATGTAGACAGTGTATCACTGACGGGTGCCTGGTCCTCTGACCTCAGGTCCAGCTCACCCTGCTGACCGCCATCGTCAAGCTGTTCCTCAAGAAGCCCTCTGAGACCCAGGAGCTGGTCCAGCAGGTCCTCAGCCTGGCCACGCAGGTGAGACACACACACAGACACACAGACACACAGACAGACAGACACACAGACACACACACAGACAGACACACAGACACACACACAGACAGACACACAGACAGACAGACAGACAGACTCTTAAATACCAGACGCACTCAAACCAGACATTCTTTCTTATCCCCCCCACACCTGAATATGTATTTAAAAACATAAAGATAACTAAATGCAGTAAACACATATTGAAGTATTCACGTTAAAGATGAAGTTAATTGCTGAATTGTTCTGCGTGGTCCAGGACTCTGACAACCCGGACCTGCGTGACCGCGGCTACATCTACTGGCGCCTGCTGTCCACCGACCCCGTCACCGCCAAGGAGGTGGTGCTGTCGGAGAAGCCGCTGATCTCCGAGGAGACGGACCTCATCGAGCCCACCCTGCTGGACGAGCTCATCTGCCACATCGGCTCGCTGGCCTCCGTCTACCACAAGCCCCCCAACGCCTTCGTGGAGGGTAGCCACGGCATCCACCGCAAGCACCTGCCCATCCAGCACAGCAGGTCAGCGCCGCCCGTCTGTCACACACCTCTGACCCTACGGCGTCTGTGGCTCAGGAGGCAGAGCGGGTCAGCTGGTCACCTGAAGGTCGCTGGTTGGATCCCCGGCTCCTCCTCCTAGCGGAGTGTGGAGGTGTCCCTGAGAGAGACGCCTCCCCCTGACTGCTCCTCCTAGAGGAGTGTGGAGGTGTCCCTGAGAGAGACGCCTCACCCTGACTGCTCCTCCTAGAGGAGTGTGGAGGTGTCCCTGAGAGAGACGCCTCACCCTGACTGCTCCTCCTAGAGGAGTGTGGAGGTGTCCCTGAGAGAGACGCCTCACCCTGACTGCTCCTCCTAGAGGAGTGTGGAGGTGTCCCTGAGAGAGACGCCTCCCCCTGACTGCTCCTCCTAGAGGAGTGTGGAGGTGTCCCTGAGAGAGACGCCTCACCCTGACTGCTCCTCCTAGAGGAGTGTGGAGGTGTCCCTGAGAGAGACGCCTCACCCTGACTGCTCCTCCTAGAGGAGTGTGGAGGTGTCCCTGAGAGAGACGCCTCACCCTGACTGCTCCTCCTAGAGGAGTGTGGAGGTGTCCCTGAGAGAGACGCCTCCCCCTGACTGCTCCTCCTAGAGGAGTGTGGAGGTGTCCCTGAGAGAGACGCCTCACCCTGACTGCTCCTCCTAGAGGAGTGTGGAGGTGTCCCTGAGAGAGACGCCTCCCCCTGACTGCTCCTCCTAGAGGAGTGTGGAGGTGTCCCTGAGAGAGACGCCTCACCCTGACTGCTCCTCCTAGAGGAGTGTGGAGGTGTCCCTGAGAGAGACGCCTCACCCTGACTGCTCCTCCTAGAGGAGTGTGGAGGTGTCCCTGAGAGAGACGCCTCACCCTGACTGCTCCTCCTAGAGGAGTGTGGAGGTGTCCCTGAGAGAGACGCCTCACCCTGACTGCTCCTCCTAGAGGAGTGTGGAGGTGTCCCTGAGAGAGACGCCTCACCCTGACTGCTCCTCCTAGAGGAGTGTGGAGGTGTCCCTGAGAGAGACGCCTCACCCTGACTGCTCCTGACCCGCTGGCTGTCGCCCTGAGGGGTCCACTCCGCCGTCGGGGTGTGAATGTGTGCGTGAAGGGTTGTATGACACTTTGGATAAAAGCGTCAGCAGAATCCCCTGAATGAATGGCCCGGTGGGCGTGTCTTCTGCCCCGGGGGGGCGCGTCTTCTGGTCCGGGGGGTGTGTGTCTACCATGGTGGGCGTGTCTTCTGCCCCGGTGGGGGCGTGTCTTCTGCCCCGGTGGGCGTGTCTTCCAGTGGGCGTCCCACGGGCGTAGGAAGGCGTCCCGGCGTGTTGATTGTTGATTGGCTGCGGTGGCGCCGTGCCTCAGCTTCCTGTCCCTCCCGTCCGCAGCACGGAGACCGGGGAGAGCCCGGGCAGCGGCGGGCCGGCGCCGGCCATGGACCAGACCAGCGTGATCCCCAGCCAGGGAGACCTGCTGGGAGACCTGCTCAACCTGGACCTGGGCCCGCCCGTCAACGTGCCCCAGGTCTCCTCCATGCAGATGGGGGCCGTGGACCTGCTGGGAGGGGGGCTGGACAGCCTGGTGGGTGACACTTATTACTACTATTATTATTATTATTACTATTATTAGGGACCGAGCCAAACTTGGCAAGGACCCTATTGAAACCCCCATGATTATTCTTCTTCTTATTATTTTCCAGGATTTCGACTGCATTTTTCCCCCCCTGCACATATTCGAAAACTCATTTTTTCTTGGCACATTTTGTGGGACTGGTGAAAAATTTGATATTCTAGCCCTCAAATTCACATTCGCCCCTAGGTGGCGCTATACCAACTATGCCAAAATTTCAACCTTTGCACAAGCATAACTCGTCACTGGTCGGACCTAAACTCATGAAACTTTGCACACATATGCAAATCCTCATAATGAAGAAATTTGCAGATACTAACTTAGCACTTCCGGTAGCCACATTTCCCGCCATTTTGAATTTAGTTAAAAACAGTAAATTCCCCAAGGATCCCAGGTTTTTCAACTTTCACAAAAATCCTTTGGCACATATTATCTATGGCCCATTATCTTCAATCTGACATAAGGATTAGTCTGTAGGATAAATTTCAAAGTACCCATGAGCCATTGAGTTCTAAAATGGGTGTGTTTTTCACCCCAAAAATAGTAAATTGCACATATCTACATGAAGTTGGACTCCTATGATGTTGGACCCCTCTACTAAAGTTGTTCAGAATCAAATTCTGAACAAGATTAATTCAACATTTTCTCAAATGGGGCGTGGCTTCGAAGTGGGCGTGGCCTGTTACTAAAATAGCCACAGTTCATAGACGCAATGTTTGATTTGAGCGGGACCAACTCAGTGGTCGTTAGGTACCAAAGTTCTAACTGCTCAATTAAAATTGAGTCGATTGAAAAAACAACATGGCCGCCAGAGCCTCAAAATCACTGTGCGGAGATCATAATAGTTATGAATATGAAATTCACAGGACACGTGTAAACTGGTGCCGATAGCTCACATACCAAAATTCGTGTTTCTATTTTTTGTAGCGCCCCCTACAGGAACTTTAAAAAGCAGCCCCTGCGCCACGTTTCACCAATATGTATGAAACTCAGTATTCACGTACAATGTCCCCATACCTACAGAAAAGCCTCTTGGACCCATGCCCCAAACCCCACAGGAAGTCGGCTATTTGCATTTCTAATTTTCACTTTTGGCGGCCATTTTGAATTTTTTTCACTTTTTGGCCTTGTATTTGAATGAACTCCTCCTAGGGAATTTATCAAATCTGCTTCAAAATTGGTCAGTACAGTCATGAAGTGGTGCTGAACCAAATTCGTGCTATTTGTGACTGTACGTTGAAGGGCGTGTCCGTGGCGTGCTGTCAAAGTTGGCCATTTTTTAATTCCGTCGCCTTGTATTTGAACTAACTCCTCCTAGGGAATTTATCGGATCTGCTTCAAATTTGGTCATTACAGTCATGAAGTGGTGCTGAACCAAAATCGTGCTATTTGTGACTGTACGTTGAAGGGCGTGTCCGTGGCGTGCCGTCAAATTTGGCCATTTTTGAATTCCGTCGCCTTGTATTTGAACTAACTCCTCCTAGGGAATTTATCGAATCTGCTTCCAAATTGGTCAGTACAGTCATGAAGTGGTGCTGAACCAAAATCGTGCTATTTGTGATTGTACGTTGAAGGGCGTGTCCGTGGCGTGATGTCAAAGTTGGCCATTTTTGAATTCCGTCGCCTTGTATTTGAACTAACTCCTCCTAGGGAATTTATCGGATCATTGATGTAGGGTTAATAATGTTAGTTAAAGTTGTTACAACATGTAATTCAGTTAAATGTGGTCTTACATGTTCTTGCGGCTGCGTCACGTGCGGTCCTAACATGTGCACATCTTGCCAGCACACATGTTACGACG
This sequence comes from Micromesistius poutassou, assembly GCF_964030765.1. Lineage (NCBI taxonomy): Eukaryota > Metazoa > Chordata > Actinopteri > Gadiformes > Gadidae > Micromesistius > Micromesistius poutassou. The sequence continues at coordinate 418,721 of NC_140280.1, read as the reverse complement.
GCACGTGACGCGGCCGCAAGCCGGCGCGAATTTTTTTTTAAACTGCACTTTTTTAAAACTGCGCGCAGTGATGAACGGGACCTCGTGCCGGCTTGCGGCTGCGTCACGTGCGGTCCTAACATGTGCACATCTTGCCAGCACACATGTTACGACGGCACGTGACGCGGCCGCAAGCCGGCGCGATTTTTTTTTAAAACTGCGCGCAGTGATGAACGGGACCTCGTAGTGGCGGCTGCAAGCCGGCGCGAGGTCCCGTTCATCACTGCGCGCAGTTTTAATTATTATTATTCTTTTCCTTCGTCTTCGACTGCATTTTTCCCCCCCTGAACATATACAAAAACTCAATTTTACTTGGTGCATTTGTGGGGACTGCTGTAAATTAGATATTCTATGCGTCAAATTCACATTGGCCCCAAGGTGGCGCTATAGCAACTATGACAAAATTTCAACGTTTACACAAGCATAACTCGTCACTGGTTGGATCTACACTCATGAAACTTTTGCCACACATGCAAAACCTCATGATGAACAAATTTGCAGATACTAACTTAGCACTTCCGGTAGCCACATTTCCCGCCATTTTGAATTTAGTTAAAAACAGTCAATTCCCCAAGGATCCCAGGTTTTTCGACTTGGACAAAAATCCTTTGGCACATATCATCTATGCCCCATTATCTTCAATTTGACATAAGGATTAGTCTGTACACTAAAGTAGCAAGTACCCATGAGCCATTGAGTTCGAAAAGGGGTGTGGTTTTTACCCAAAAATTGGTAAATTGCACATATCTACATGAATTGGACTCCTATGATCTTGGACCCCTCTACTAAAGTTGTTCAGAATCAAATTCTGAACAAGATAAAGTCAAAAAAATTTTGAATGGGGCGTGGCTTCAAAATGGGCGTGGCCTGTTACTAAAATAGCCACAGTTCATAGACGCAATGTTTCATTTGAGCGGGACCAACTCAGTGGCCTTTGGGGACCAAAGTTCTAACTGCTCAAGTAAAATTAAGTCGATTGGAAAAACAACATGGCCGCCAGAGGCTCAAAATCACTCTGCGGAGACCGTAATAGTTATGAATATGAAATTCACAGGACACGTGTAGACTGGTGCCTGTAGCTCACATACCAAAAATCGTGGTTCCCAGATTTGTAGCGCCCCCTACAGGAACTTTAAAAACAAGCCCCTGCGCCACGTATCACCAATATGTATGAAACTCGGTATGCATGTACAACATGCCAATACCTACAGAAAAGCCTCTTGGAACCATGCCCCAAAACCCACCGGAAGTCGGCTGTTTTCTTTTTTAATTTGCACTTTTACCGGCAAATTTCACTTTTTTACCGGCAAATTTCACTTTTTCGCCTTGTATTTGAACGAACTCCTCCTAGGGAATTTATCGGACCTGCTTCACAATTGGTCAGTACAGTCATGAAATGGAGCTGAACCAACGCCGTGTTATTTGTGACTGTACGTTGAAGGGCGTGTCCGTGGCGTGCCGTCAAAGTTGGCCATTTTTCATGGAATTTTTTCACTTTTTCGCCTTGTATTTCAACAAACTCCTCCTAGGGAATCAATCTCATCTGCTTTTACAGATTACAGAAGTTCGCAAAAAGTTAAAATTACATAAGTTCGGGAAAAATTTAAATTAAAACTGCGCACAGTGATGAACGGGACCTCGTGGCAGCGCACATGTTACGAGGTCCCGTTCATCACTGCGCGCAGTTTTAATTAGGGACCGAGCCAAACTTGGCAAGGACCCTATTGAAACCCTCGTGATTATTAGGGACCGAGCCAAACATGGCAAGGTCCCTATTGAAACCCTCGTGTTTATTATTATTATTATTATTATTTTTAGCCACTTCGACTGCATTTTTCCCCCCCTGCACATATTCTAAAACTCAAATTTTTTTGGTGCAATTGTGGGGACTGGTGAAAAATTTGATATTCTAGCCCTCAAATTCACATTCGCCCCTAGGTGGCGCTATAGCAACTGTTCAAAAGTGCAAACTTTGCACAAGCATATCTCGCCACCGGTTTGACCTACACTCATGAAACTTTGCACACACATGCATATCCTCATGATGAACAAAAAAGTCTCTTGAACTGAACACTTCCGGTAGCCATATTTTCCGCCATTTTGAATTTAGTTAAAAACAGTAAATTCCCCAAGAATCCCAGGTTTTTCGACTTTGACCAAAATCCTTTGGCACATATCATATATGGCCCATTATCTTCAATCTCACTTAAGGATTAGTCTGTACAATAAAGTTTAGAGCACCAATGAGTTCTAAAAGTGGTGTGGTTGAAACCTCGAAAATAGTTAATTGCTCTTATCAACGTCAAGTTGGACGCCTATGATGTTGGCCCCAATACAAAAGTTGTTCAGAATCAAATTCTGAACAAGATAAAGTCAACATATTTTCAAATGGGGCGTGGCTTCGAAGTGGGCGTGGCCCGTTACTAAAATAGCCACAGTTCATAGACGCAATGTTTGATTTGAGCGGGACCAACTCAGTGGTCGTTAGGTACCAATGTTCTAACTGCTCAATTAAAATTGAGTCGATTGAAAAAACAACATGGCCGCCAGAGCCTCAAAATCACTGTGCGGAGATCATAATAGTTATGAATATGAAATTCACAGGACACGTGTAGACTGGTGCCGGTAGCTCACATACCAAATATCGTGTTTCTCATCTGTGTAGCGCCCCCTACAGGAACTTTAAAAAGCATCCCCTGCGCCACGTTTCACCAATATGTATGAAACTCAGTATTCACGTACAATGTGCCCATACCTACAGAAAAGCCTCTTGGACCCATGCCCCAAACCCCACAGGAAGTCGGCTATTTGCATTTCTAATTTTCACTTTTGGCGGCCATTTTGACTTTTTTTCACTTTTTTGCCTTGTATTTGAATGAACTCCTCCTAGGGAATTTATCGGATCTGCTTCAAAATTGGTCGGTACAGTCATGAAGTGGTGCTGAACCAAAATCATGCTATTTGTGATTGTATGTTGAAGGGCGTGTCCGTGGCATGCCGTCAAAGTTGGCCATTTTTGAATTCCGTCGCCTTGTATTAAACTTACTCCTCCTAGGGAATTTATCAGATCTGCTTCAAAATTGGTCAGTACAGTCATGAAGTGGTGCTGAACCAAAATCATGCTATTTGTGATTGTACGTTGAAGGGCGTGTCCGTGGCATGCCATTAAAGTTGGCCATTTTTGAATTCCGTCGCCTTGTATTTGAACTAACTCCTCCTAGGCAATTTATCGGATCATTGATGTAGGGTTAATAATGTTAGTTAAAGTTGTTACAACATGTAATTCAGTTAAATGTGGTCTTACATGTTAATGTCAAAACAATCAGTAGGACACCACAGGGCACCTCTGCTTCTACAGATTACATAAATTTGCGAATTTTTTTTAAAACTGCGCTTTTTTAAAACTGAGCGCAGTGATGAACGGGACCTCGTGCCGGCTTGCGGCTGCTTCACGTGCGGTCCTAACATGTGCACATCTTGCCAGCACACATGTTACGACGGCACGTGACGCGGCCGCAAGCCGGCGCAATTTTTTTTTAAAACTGCGCGCAGTGATGAACGGGACCTCGTAGTGGCGGCTGCAAGCCGGCGCGAGGTCCCGTTCATCACTGCGCGCAGTTTTAATTATTATTATTATTATTATTATTACTAGGATACCACTACTTATTATTACTACAATACCACTACTTATTATTACTACTATCACTACAATACCACTACTTATTATTACTACAATACCACTACTTATTATCACTACAATACCACTACTTATTATTACTACAATACCACTACTTATTATTACTACAATACCACTACTTATTATTACTACAATACCACTACTTATTATTACTACATTATTATTACAACCAAAACTACCCTCCCAAACCCCCCCCAAAACCACACCCCCAAAACCATACCCCCAAAACCCCCCCCAAAACCACCCCCCCAAAACCACCCCCCAAAACCACCCCCCAAAACCACCCCCCCAAAACCACACCCCCAAAACCCCCCCAAAACCACCCCCCCAAAACCCCCCCCAAAACCACACCCCCAAAACCACCCCCCAAAACCACCCCCCCAAACCACCCCCCAAAACCACCCCCCCAAAACCACACCCCCAAAACCCCCCCAAAAACCACCCCCCCCCCCCCCCCTAATATTTTATATTAGATAAAGTCGGTTCTCTGCGCAGAGAACCCGCAAGCAGAAAGGAGTTTTCTGTAGCGCTCTGCAGCAGGCCAACAAATGTAATAAAAAAGATATATATATATTCATTCTCAAGGTTGTGGTGGGTGCTGCGTTCTGTAGGTCCTCCAGGCCGTCCATTCAACAGACCAGAATGCGTTGCCATTCACCAGCTATAACGTCAATGTGACCTTAGAGAGAGAACTCCATTGTTCTCAAGGCAGAGAGCAGAACATGACGGCTGTGGGCCTGAGCCTTGAACATCCTCCAAACACACGACGTTCCGGATACACGCTGCATGAATTGGTTTCATACAATGGAACGTGAACTGCCTTGAACGCTATTAAGGCAGCATGGCACGCCATCTAGAGAAAAATAATAGTAATACATTACATAACATTTTAACTAATGTAAGACATTATGGGACTACAATTATACAACGATCCAGCAACACCTCGTAGTGTGTAGAGCATTCACACCTCTGTAGGATGGGACCATTCGTGTTCCTTCACAAACATAACATTGATGTTTTCTTATTAAATACGATAAAAGAGCAAAGAACCCTGATTCTCACGTGAATTGATTTCCCCCCTAAGAGCTAATCTGTTGGTCACTGTTGCTAAACACATATCTCTCTCTCTCTGCTCCCCCTCTCTGTCTGTCTGTCTGTCTGTCTGTCTGTCTGTCTGTAATGTTTGTGGTGTCCTCTCTTTTCTCCTCCAGCTCGGGGGTGATCTGGGCGGAGGCGTTGGGGGGAGTCCTGCTGTGAGTGTTGACGCCGTCTGCTGGCTTTAGTTCAGTTGACAGAGCTAGCTCGCTAAGGTTTACACAAATAATCATAATTCTGATGATGACCAGTCGGACACCGTCTGGGTAAGGGGCCCGTTGCGTCCTCCTACTCTCCTCTTTCACTGACGTTCACGGTGCACGGTTACAGTTTTACAGCAAGTCACCGTTTCATGTGTCACCTAAATACAAACAGCATGACCTGCTCACACTGCTGCTTTCACTGTGCGGTGACATTCCAGTAAACAGACACAGAAATAAAACGACTTCTGTCAATTAAGTGGAGCAAAAAAAAAGCAGAAGAGCGGTCTTTGGCTGACAGGCGAGTCCTCCGTCGGTCCTCCGTCCGCCCGGCCTGCAGCGATGTCACTTCCTCTCCGCCCTCCAGGTGGGGCAGAACTTCATCCCGTCCTCGGTGCCCAACACCTTCGCCCCGTCGCCCACGCCGGCCGCCCTGAGCAGCGGCCTCAACGACCTGTTCGAGCTGTCCACCGGCATGGCCAGCACCACCGGGGGCTACGTCATCCCCAAGTCGGTGAGTCGCGTGACGCTAGCGTGTTCCTCAGAGCAGCGGCGTTAAGGGTGAACGCGTTAAGGGTGAACGCGTTAAGTCCGCTGCCGGGCTGCTGGTACCGACCGGACCACTGTTGTGGTGTAGTGAGGCGCTCTGGGCGACGGCGTGGGCCGGAGGGTGTAAACAGACTGTTGTGCGCTAGGTGTGGCTCCCGGCCGTCAAAGCCAAGGGGCTGGAGATCTGCGGGACGTTCTCCCGGCGCCAGGGACACATGTACATGGACATGACCTTCACCAACAAGGCCCTGCAGCACATGTCGGACTTCGCCATCCAGTTCAACAAGAACAGGTGAGCAGCAGCGCAGCACACACACCTCTGAACACCAAGAACACACTCCAACACACACCTCTGAACACCAAGAACACACTCCAACACACACCTCTGAACACGAGAACACACTCCAACACACACCTCTAAACACCAAGAACACACTCCAACACACACCTCTGAACACCTTCAACACACTCCAACACACACCTCTGACCACCAAGAACACACTCCAACACACACCTCTAAACACCAAGAACACACTCCAACACACACCTCTGAACACCAAGAACACACTCCAACACACACCTCCAAACACCGAGAACACACTCCAACACACACCTCTAAACACCAAGAACACACTCCAACACACACACCTCTAAACAACAAGAACACACTCCAACACACACCTCTAAACACCAAGAACACACTCCAACACACACCTCTGAACACGTTAACACACTCCAACACACACCTCTGAACACGTTAACACACTCCAACACACACCTCTAAACACGTTAACACACTCCAACACACACCTCTGAACACGTTAACACACTCCAACACACACCTCTAAACACGTTAACACACTCCAACACACACACCTCTGAACACGTTAACCTGGGGGGGCTTCAGCTTCAGTCTAACTGCTCTGGTGCTTGTAGCTTCGGGATGATCCCCACCAGCCCGCTGCCCATCCACACCCCCCTGATGCCCAGCCAGACCATCGAGGTGTCCCTGCCCCTCAACACCATCGGGCCCGTCATGAAGATGGACCCTCTGAACAACCTCCAGGTAGGAACAACCTCCAGGTACCGACCCTCTGAACAACCTCCAGGTAGGACCTCAACCTCCAGGTAGGACCTCAACCTCCAGGTAGGTCAGACAGGACCTCAACCTCCAGGTAGGTCAGACAGGACCTCAACCTCCAGGTAGGTCACACAGGACCTCGACCTCCAGGTAGGTCAGACAGACCTGGGGGCTGTGGAGGAGGAACACTCTCATACTCTCTCATCTCTAGCATGGTGCTTCTCCCTTTTTCAAATGGATCCATTCCTGTAAGAGCCATGTTGAGTAAATGTCTTGGTTGAATACGTTATTGTTTTGTATTATATTTGATTAGACAATTCATTTGACAAGATTGCATATATTAGCGTGGACCCATAACTTAAGGCGTCTCTAGAGTCACGGTAGGGAGATCATGCACGGGAAAACGGAACAAAACGGAAAAACAAGTTGTTGTTTTTTACCCTTATTTGGAATTCACGCCTTTGTTAGTTTTGTTTTTCAAGTAAAACATCAAAGTACCTCCAGAGACGGGTGACGAGGGAGCCCGGCTCATTGCTTCGTTAGGCTCACCGAGTGTAGAGACAACGCTCCAGTCACTGTACAGTCACTGTACAGTCACTGTACAGTGACTGTACAGTGACTGTACAGTGACTGTACAGTGACTGTACAGTACACAGGCCGGTACCAACAGGGTCCACGTGCTCACAGGACCAGCGGGGGTCAGACTGAAGCGTCAGTCTGTGTGTCAGAGCCGGGCTGAGCTGTGTTCCCTGCACACAGGTGGCGGTGAAGAACAACATCGACGTGTTCTACTTCAGCGGGCTCATCCCCCTCAACATATTCTTTGTGGAAGACGGAAAAATGGGTACGTGATCCTCCTCCACCTTAACAGGAAGTGTACGTTACACCGCGTGTGGCTGTAGGTGAGATCTGAGAGAGCGAGGTTTGGTAAATAAGCCAAACGATGTCCCCTCCCTCCCATCTCGCCCTGCCGCTAAGTGCTGCAAGCACACACCTGTGATTGACAGGCAAGATTGATTCCCTGAACCAATCAGGGAAGAGAGGCCCTGATTGGTCAGAAATGAGACCGGTCTAAAATCTAAATCCTTGCATGCAGAGCGAGACACAGTCCTTTTGATCAGTCATTCTCACCACGTGTTTCACTGACTGATGGATGGCGATTTCTAACAAATCAATTTGATCAATTAATTATCAAGGCAGGGGGAGACGGGGGGGAGACGGGGGGGGGGGGCGGGGGAGACAGGGGGGGGGGAGGGGGGAGACAGGGGGGGGCAGGGTGAGCGGGGGGGGGGAGGGGGAGACAGGGGGGGGCAGGGGGGGGGGCAGGGGGAGACGGGGGGAGACAAGGTGAGCGGGGGGGGGCAGGGGGGAGACAGGGGGGGGGGGAGGGGGGAGACAGAGGGAGACAGGGGGGAGACAGGGGGGGGGCAGGGTGAGACAGGGGGGGGGCAGGGGGAGACGGGGGGGGGGCAGGGTGAGCGGGGGGTGACTGATGGCGAGCGTTTGTCCTCCAGAGCGCCAGGTGTTCCTCGCCACATGGAAGGACATCCCCAACGAGAACGAGCTGCAGTACCAGATCAAGGAGTGCCACCTGAACGCAGGTAGGAGCTCCACCGGCCCGTGGTCCTCGTGTCCGCTGTCGTATCGTTGAGGGTTATTTTGTGGATGTTATCACGAGTGAATGACCCCCAGGGCAAAACAACGATGGTGTTAAAGGTTCCAGATGTGAAGGTCAGAATATGACCTTCACTGCTCCTCCTAACCCATCCCATCAGTCATTAAGTCACTAAGAGTCACTAAGCAGTCATTTCCCCTGATACATGTTATATGTTATGATATGATAGGTTATGTTATGTTATGTCATTGGCAGCAATGATTCGTACCGCCCACGGCCCCAACCACCACCTTTCTACAAATCAATATAAAGAGAGATAGAGAGATGAAGCTATCACGATTCTTTCTACTTTTCCTTTCCTACCGATAGCGCCGTAATCCACCCCCCCCTCCTCCTGTTTTCCTTTCAGAGAGCGTTCAGAGCGTACAGGTGTGGCTCACCGCGGGGAGACCACCTGTAGAGCAGCAGCAAGCCGCCGCGTTATAAGAGCTGGAGGGTGTGGTGCACCAGGTCCTCTAATAGCCCCCCCCCCCCCAGTCAGACCGAGACTAGAGCTATAGCCCCCCCCCCCCCCCGTCCCTGTAGCGCGGTGGAGCAGTCAGACCGAGACTAGAGCTATAGCCCCCCCCCCCCCCCCCGTCCCTGTAGCGCGGTGGAGCAGTCAGACCGAGACTAGAGCTATAGCCCCCCCCCCCCCGTCCCTGTAGTGCGGTGGAGCAGTCAGACGAGCCCCTCTAGAGCTATAGCCCCCCCCCCCCCTCCCTGTAGCGTGGTGGAGCAGTCAGACCGAGACTAGAGCTATAGCCCCCCCCCCCCCTCCCTGTAGCGTGGTGGAGCAGTCAGACGAGCCCCTCTAGAGCTATAGCCCCCCCCCCCCCCGTCCCTCTAGCGCGGTGGAGCAGTCAGACGAGCCCCTCTAGAGCTATAGCCCCCCCCCCCCCCTCCCTGTAGCGTGGTGGAGCAGTCAGACCGAGACTAGAGCTATAGCCCCCCCCCCCCCCTCCCTGTAGCGTGGTGGAGCAGTCAGACGAGCCCCTCTAGAGCTATAGCCCCCCCCCCCCCCGTCCCTCTAGCGCGGTGGAGCAGTCAGACGAGCCCCTCTAGAGCTATAGCCCCCCCCCCCCCCCCCCTGTAGCGTGGTGGAGCAGTCAGACGAGCCCCTCTAGAGCTCTCCTCCCCTCCTGTAGTCGGTGTGTTGGTAGCGTAGTGGTACTCGTAGCGTTGGAAGCCTGTAGTGAAGCGGGTCCAGGGGTGTGTGATCCAGAGAAGGACGCGGGGAAACGGCAGCGTAATAACCAACGTCTCCGCCCCGACTCAACGAGGGCTGAGCTTCCGTCCTGAACGGAGAACTCTGGGGTCAACGCTCCACTCTCAGTCATAAATGACGACGTTATTCTTATCTTATCTTATTGATTGTGATCAATGTTCAAAGAGGCGGTTTGGGACGCGCCCTGTGGGGCACATGATGCCAAGTTAACGTAACGCCGATGGAGGCGTCACAACGCGTGATTTACTCCCTAAACAAACACACCATCACTGTGCAGTGGCAGCCGCTGCTCTGCGTCTGTGCTCTGGTTGGGACGTCTTCAGCTGATGTTTGTTGTTCTCTGGGTCACAAGAAGACCCCAATAACTAGTGAAATTATCTTTCTGCACGCAAGAGGCGTGATTATGGATCTAACCGTAAGCTGATACACTCTGCCCAGAATCCTGCTGTGATTGGTTACTAAACATTACCATCTGTAACCCAATACCTTAACTCAACCATCTCTAACCTTAGACCTTCACCATCCCTAGCCTATTATCTTAACTTAACCATCTCTAACCTTATACCTTAACCATCCCTAGCCTATTATCTTAACTTAACCATCTCTAACCTTAGACCTTCACCATCCCTAGCCTATTATCTTAACTTAACCATCTCTAACCTTATCCCTAAACCATCTCTAACCTAATACCAAATAGCCTAAACTTAACCATTTCTAACTTGGTACCTAAAGGCATAAAAATCTCTATCCCAAAAGCTTAACTTAACCATCTGTAACCTAATGCCTAAATGCGCTTGGCCACACTCCACCTGGGTGATGTTTCTGAGCTCCTCCAGGACCCAGGGGGTGATGTTAATATTCAGTTTATTGTAGAAGTAAATGAAAACAACAAGGCTGATCCACTGCAGGGGATCTCTCCCTGACAGCTCACCCCAAAGCAAAGCCCGTATTAACGCCACTACACAGGTTTGATCGTACAACAGTTTGAAGCATATTGGAGGAGGAGCGGTTCTCTTGTGAACAACAACGTTTCTTTACACCGATTAATTCTCAACCATGGCCGAGATAATCACCACTACGAGTCTTTACTTGTTGCGGAAGAACCAGAGACGTCGGAGAACCCGACGCAGTCGTTTATGGGTTCATAATATCATCTGGAGGCGCACACAGCTTTTGGCCAGACTGGGCCAGGTGAGGCTGCTTCAACCAGCCATCATCCACACACACTCCCACACTTCACCATCTCTAATGTAACACCTCAACGTTATCATCTCTAACATAACCCCTAAACTTCACCATCTCTAACCTTATACCTAAACGTTATCATCTCTAACATAACCCCTAAACTTCACCATCTCTAATGTAACACCTCAACGTTATCATCTCTAACATAACCCCTAAACTTCACCATCTCTAACCTTATACCTAAACGTTATCATCTCTAACATAACCCCTAAACTTCACCATCTCTAATGTAACACCTCAACGTTATCATCTCTAACATAACCCCTAAACTTCACCATCTCTAATGTAACACCTAAACGTTATCATCTCTAACATAACCCCTAAACTTCACCATCTCTAATGTAACACCTAAACGTTATCATCTCTAACATAACCCCTAAACTTCACCATCTCTAACCTTATACCTAACCCTCTCTAAGCTAATTCTTAAACTCAACTATCTCTAAGCTCACGAGCCAATCACAGCGCGGTGTGTGCAGCGTGTGTGTGTGTCTGCGGGCTGTGATCCATCACCCGCTGTCAGACGGCAGTGAACCAATGCCCTCCTCCCTGTGGCCTCGCAGACACCGTGTCGGGAAAACTGCAGAGCAACAACATCTACACCATCGCCAAGAGGAACGTGGAGGGCCAGGACATGCTGTACCAGTCCCTGAAGCTCACCAACGGCATCTGGATCCTGGCCGAGCTGCGCATCCAGCCCGGGAACCCCAACTACACGGTAGGAGGGCTCACTGTAGGCTGTTACTGTAGACTGTTATGTCACCTACGTTTACTGTACACTGCTGTGTGACCTATGTTTACTGTAGACTGTGACCTATGTTTACAGGTTCTACGTCTGCTAAGATAGAACATTCTAAGTGGGAGCCAGGGGGAGTATTCGTTTGTTCCCAGCGAGAACTCCCCTCGTTAAGCGTGTGAAGCGGCTCGTTTGCGCTCAAACTTGACTTCCGTAACAGTGTGGGACGGGAATTAGCCGACACACGCGCACACAAGTGTTCAACCAATCGCAACAGAGTGGGCGTGCTGCCCAATCACAGCAGACTGGGCTACTCGGGAGGCGGGCTTTAAAGCGACGTGATACAAAACAGAATTTTTTTTTTAAAGACTTAAATTTTTTTTTGCAGAAATGAACAGTGTGAGAATAATAATAATAAGGGGTATTTCTAACACACGTGCATGTTACCCTAGTCTAGTTGTACCATCAAACGTAATTATTAACCCTAAACAAGCCTAATATGGGATCTTTATCTAACCACTGGTCTGCGTGGTGGTAGCGTGTTTATCTAACCACTGGTCTGCGTGGTGGTAGCGTGTTTATCTAACCACTGGTCTGCGTGGTGGTAGCGTGTTTATCTAACCACTGGTCTGCGTGGTGGTAGCGTGTTTATCTAACCACTGGTCTGCGTGGTGGTAGCGTGTTTATCTAACCACTGGTCTGTGTCGTGGTAGCGTGTTTATCTAACCACTGGTCTGCGTGGTGGTAGCGTGTTTATCTAACCACTGGTCTGCGTGGTGGTAGCGTGTTTATCTAACCACTGGTCTGCGTGGTGGTAGCGTGTTTATCTAACCACTGGTCTGCGTGGTGGTAGCGTGTTTATCTAACCACTGGTCTGTGTCGTGGTAGCGTGTTTATCTAACCACTGGTCTGCGTGGTGGTGGTAGCGTGTTTATCTAACCACTGGTCTGCGTGGTGGTAGCGTGTTTATCTAACCACTGGTCTGTGTCGTGGTAGCGTGTTTATCTAACCACTGGTCTGTGTCGTGGTAGCGTGTTTATCTAACCACTGGTCTGTGTCGTGGTAGCGTGTTTATCTAACCACTGGTCTGCGTGGTGGTGGTAGCGTGTTTATCTAACCACTGGTCTGCGTGGTGGTAGCGTGTTCCGGGCTGAGGCCTGGGGGGCGGTTGCTCTGCACTACTGCGTGTCCGTTGTTCCTCTGTGTTGATGCTCTTCTTGTCTCCTCTGGTTCCCACAGCTCTCCTTGAAGTGCAGGGCTCCTGAGGTCACCCAGTACGTCTACCAAGTGTACGACTCAGTGCTGAAGAACTGAGGACCAGCTTCTACCCCCTCCCCCTCCCCCCCCCCCCCCCCCCCCCCCCCCACCCACCACAACCCCACCACACACACACACACTCCAGAGCGCTCCAGGCCCTACACCCCCTACCCGTACCCCTACAGAGGCCGCCTCCCCCTCTGGCCGGCGCTAAAAACCTGACTGCCAAACTGAAAGGAAGGCGTGAGCACAGCGCAGCGCTGGCGTCACGCGTCGGGTGGACCGCTAGTGATCCTCCTCTGCAACCGACGTTAACAGGTTGCACCACGACTAACCAACACTTAGATCCACTGTTCAGTCTCACTCTGGTCCACCGCAGCGCAGCCATGCACTGTGGGCCTTCCTTTTAGTTTGAGTAGTTACTGGTTGTCCCCCCGGTCAGCGAGGACGCCCCCCCGGTCCAGTCTGACCTTGTGAAAATGTAGCCACTATTCCAACTTAAACTTTGGTGTCTTTAATGTTGTAATTCGTGATCTATAGTGAAATCCTGTTGGTAGCAAAACCATATATCTCTTATCTTTTTTTTCCACAAAGCCATTGGTGTTTTTGTACTGTGAAGATTGTTTTGCTTTTTATTTTAAGTGACTTTTAGTGATGACTATGGACTGACCCCGCCCCGTTGCATTCCATAGCTAACGTTCAGTTCGTCGTGTTCTCTTGACATGCAGCAGTGAGGGAGGAAGAGTCCGGTTGCCATGGTGTTTTAAGAGTACTGTAGAGCACCCCTAATCAAATAAGATAGCGATGTTTTTATGATAAGTGCCAATTTCTTCTTGTTTTCCTTTGCACCAGTACACCACTAACTCTGTAAAGCATATCTTGGACCAGTGGTAGTTCAGCTTTGTAATTGTACGACTACATTTCCATTCTCCTTTGCCCTGCATCTACCTCTGCATTATGTTCATTTCTTTGCCAATTTTCAGGTTAATAATTCAACAATTAATGTTAATGTTGTTGTTTTTATTGCTTGTGCAATTGCTTTCTGCAGCATTACCAAAAGCAAAGACCCGTATATCATTCAAGTGAGTTATAATTAAATGCCCCGTTTGCTTCTCACACATTAAGAGCGATCCAGTATAGGACGTTAGCGCAGAACTACATTAGCATTCCTCAACGAGGAGAGACCTTGCCCTTTTAGCATCCGAAAACCTCAATTGAATTTGATTGATAGTAAAAGCTGAGTTTAAAATGAGTTTTTAAATGAATGTGCCATGTTGGAAACAAAACGGTTAAACTGATATTGTTTGTTTGAATTGCAGTTAAAATTCATTAATTCAATTTCATAATTGCGATGTTATTGCGAGTATTACATGAACATGATAAAATAATGTTTTGATGTTTTTTTTTCTCTTTGATTGCTTAATTTAAAGATGCTGTAGGTGAGATTTAAGAGCTCTAATTTTAGTGTAATTTGTTAGAAATGCCACAGCCATCCGTCAGCTGTTAGTGAGGGAGATCCCCTGAGAATACTCTCTGGGTGACTGCGTGCCTACTGGCTAGTATCTGACCAATCAGGGCATCTCTTCACTGATTGGTTCAGGGAGTCCACCGTGTCTGTCAATCACAGGTATGTGACTATAACACTTCTCACTGGTGAAGAAACGCAGGGAGGGAGGGAGCCTAGAGGGAGCGGATGTTTTTTTGTTTTTAAAAGTCTTAAAAGTCACAACTCTAAAGTCGTACCAACAGCAGCTTTAAGTCAGCTCACTCCTAACTGGGATGACTGTTTCTTTGCACTCATCCATTTTACAGTTGAGTTTATTAAAAGGACACCAGCAATACAGAATGTCTAGATTGAGCTGATCATGACAGATTGACAAAATTGAGAATTGCTAGCAGGGTATCATGCATCTGTTGTACTTTAACAATAAATATATTGAAAATGATGTTACTGTAACCCCTCCACATACCAATAAAATACCCTAATTATTATCTCATCGTAAACAGCGATGTATGTTTTTCCAAGTGTGAAACCATGTTGGTGATTTCCTTCTAAAGCCGGTCAACGGGAGAACAAAACCTGCTCTCACTAGTAGGGATCAAACTACTTATTCCATTGTTTTATAGGACAGAGACTGATACGTGAAGCCCTATGATAAAAGTGTTTTTTCATTTACCACAATAGAGGCAGTGCTGATTTTGACGTAATTGTTTTTTTTTTTGTGTTTAAAATATATACAAATTACTGTAAAACAATAAGAAAAAAAAGTTATTCCATGAGTTTGTGATTAATCCCAATCACACATTTGATCTACTCATTGTAGATTTAGCCCTCAGCGAGGGCTAAATAAATGTGTTTAAGTTTAGGCAAATATCATCAAAACCTTAATAGAAACGCACATTTTTCATGAACCTCTCAAATTATATTTCGTACAGAACTACTGTATAGATCTTCTATAAATTCAGCTCAATCATATTGTTTTAAACCTCTACATATGCCTTGGAACTTAGAGTTAATTGAGAAATGGATCAAATACAAGCCTCTTGCACTATTTTTTTTCCCATCAAAAATATGGGCTACATTTTAGCAAAGTGAAAAGACTATCAATTCCTTGTAGCCGATAACAGTAATGTTTAATATGCAGTAGCGTACCGTGGGGTTTAAGTCTGGGCCTTCAGTAACGAACTCTACCAACCCCCAAACACTCAGACATGCCCACCAATTTCACATTATGTGCCGATAAAGCCAACACAGCCAAATATGTGCATCACACTCTGCACTACTGCATAACATCAACAACAACAGCCCACTCCGGCCCTGGGCAGGTCCATGAAGTGTCTTAAAAACGTTTTTTAATCCTTACGAAAATGTATTATTCATGGCCCGCCAGCTGCCAAACTGAATTCTTCATTCATACAAGTTTAAGTTGCAATCTCTCTTTTCACCACATGGTGGCAGCAGCATTCTGGCTCGGCTGGCACGCAGCTGGCGCCCCGAGCGCTCCCAGACCCTCCCTGCCACAGACAGCGTCAGCATGGCCGCATTCCTGCATCATGGCTGCTGGAGCTGAGGAAAGGGAAGGTTGATGATGAGGACCGCCGCTTCCAGGAGCGATGGAAATGAGAATATTCCTTCACTGAAAGCGGAAAGAATTGCGTTGCCTTATATGCAAACAGAGTGTTGCCATTGCTTAAGAATTGAATGTGAAGAGACACTAGCACATCGCTTATACATACTGTAGTTCATTCGAGAATTATTGTGTAGACCTATTCTCACCTTGTGGCTTACACTGCCATTTGAACAAAAGACAATATTGTTATTTGACTGTACTTATACCGTTTGTTACTTTGTTATGGTCGTTTGAAATTAATTTATGTCGTCTCAAATTAACCTGGGCAGATATTCCTCCCCGCTTGTTCCATGTGTGGTGATCTGCTGCGTATTGTGGAAGAGACTTTTATTTTTTTCTCTTTTGCATTTGTTGCCGTCAAATTGAATAAAAAAAAACGATTGCGTGTAGTTAAAAAGAGATTAAGAGATGCAATGCATTTGTGTGGGACGTTGTTATGGTCCAAATATATGACTTGAGAGAGGCAGTCGGCCCATGAGGTATTTTAATTTTTCAAATATGGCCAAAAGAGTTTGGACACCCCTGTTAGGACCATAAATATAATATTCTCTGCAGGGAGTCAAGAAGTTCTCTGAGAACTGGGAAATACAAGGGATACGTGACACGTTCTTATCTAGATAAACTATACAACACACACACAAACCATCATTCGGGGTCCACCTGACACTAGCACCATTACGGGGTCCACCCTTTCCAGTGCTTCTACAGCTACACAATATCAGGCAATATAAGCAAAAAGTCCTGATCACAACTATCACTTAAATCAAGCAAAAGACTACTACTCTGGCGAGCCCTTCCGGATCGTCATACGGCAACTACCGCGGTCATTGTGTTGCGTGAACCATAATCAGCCCTTAAGAAGTGTACTCCTGTGTACAATATATGTAATAAAAGTGAATCTGATTAAGGATGGATGCAATGACAGTGTGAAAGGCGGCCCGTGGGCGGCTGGATGATGGCAAAGAAAAGTTGAAGACGACAGCCAGGATCCCCACTTGAGTGATTTATTATTGCAGTCTCCGTAACTGCAGCACATTAACAGTAAGCGGAGTCAGAGTTCCCACCAGCCCCCAGGGCAGCCGGTGAAT
This sequence comes from Micromesistius poutassou, assembly GCF_964030765.1. NCBI lineage: Eukaryota > Metazoa > Chordata > Actinopteri > Gadiformes > Gadidae > Micromesistius > Micromesistius poutassou. The sequence continues at coordinate 401,721 of NC_140280.1, read as the reverse complement.
GGCGCCTTATATACCGTGCCACCGGTAATTATCCATGGACTCTTCCACCACAGAGGTAATATTAAAATATTATCCAATGGCTATCTCCCCAAACAATAATTTCCCATTTTACCTCTAGTCCTCGATATGTACAACCCTCCTGTTAACGCTATGCCCCTGCCAATAAACTTATAAAACATATTTACAACACATAGAAATAAACACCAAACATTTACAACACCCCCTCTTCCTATCCTGCCACTTGGTCTCTCCCGGAACGTTTATCACGGTGCCGCGCCCCCGGGGGATTCTTTTAGCCGCACCCTGGAGGAAATACGGTACCGGACAGGTAAGTGTTAACACAAGCAGCTTCACTTCGTACATGTACAGCACTCACTTCTACCACCCGATATCGCACCACACATATTTACCAGCTGCACTCTGCACACGCTTCACACTGTGTTCTCCTTTCAATTACAGGCTTACGACGGAGCTCAACCTCGCTCTCCTCTGGCCGGCGGAGCCGAGTCCCGAGTCTGCCCGAAGCTCTACAATCACCTGCGGCCACACTGTCTATTAAATAACTCTCTACATATTCAATAGTCATTTAAATATCTGTATAATCTGTGCAAATACGCAATGTGCAAACTGTACTGTGCAAACTTTGGCAAATAAAGTGCTATCGTCGTGACTAAAGTGCAAAGTGCCGTTATTAATGTACCTTTTAAGTTATTGTGCAAAAGAACATAATTACCCCCATGGGCAAAATGTACAAGTAAAGAAATGCGCTTCGTTACAGACAGTTTAGGATGAGTCTTTCCGCATGTTCTTGTAAACGGCCACAAAGCCTTTGTTTTTCCCCAACATGCAAGGTGCACCATCAGTGGAATAAGTTGATCCATTGGTCAAATATTTTCTTTAGCAAAAATTCACGAAAGACGTGAACAAATCGTCCCCTCTTGTTGTTCCCTTCATTAGCAGAACAGCGCGTCTTTCCACGCGTCACCTGCAACACATCTGGCAGTTCTACTGAGCTGAGATGAACATCTGTGGACTCGTGTGAGGCCAGAGGAGAGCCTTCTTCTTTTTAAGTTTTGAGAATACATCACGCTACTTCCTCCATTTGTTCAACTCCACTGACGGACCGTCTCTGAGCTGTCAGTTCACCATCACAGCACAACCAGTTCATTAAGAGAACGCGTTGAATCAGACAACCGAGCCGCGTGCTCTCTTAACCATGGGCACATTTCCCTTAACAAGCAGAATTCATTGAATATTCAGAGTAAAAAACAAGAGAAAGTTCCGTCGACAGTTCAAACATGTTGGACGTATTGTGGTGAGCAGCAGGGGAAGGACCAGACGGGAGCCCGACTCTCCTCCTCAGACAGCGCTGAGAGACGCCTTTAATTAACACACACCCGTTACACACAACAGCTCAACAGATCGCCGTGACTTCACACTGTCGGACTAAATGACCTGAATAAACTACAGTCACACTAACAGAGACAAACCCACACACACAGTCTCTGCTGGGACCTAGGAGGGAGCCGGAGGTCCAACTTAAGACCCAAACCCCCAGGAGACCACCCCCACGCCCGCCACAATATTAAACAGGTCTGCTGTGTATTTGGGGGGACAGATTAGTGAGGCCAATGCAGGTGGCGGTGCTGTTGTTGTAGTAGTGTTGGTGGTTTTGGCATGGGGACTGCTGGTGGGGTTGTTGTGCTGGTGGGGTTGTAGTGTTGATGGAGTTCATGTGGTGATAATGCATTACCACTCTATTACAACACTAATGACACCAATAACACTAATACACATGGGGTGGTGGTGCTGGTGCTGTTGCTTTGGTGATGTCGTACAATTGCTGTTGCTATGGTGACAGTGGTGTTGCTATGATGTTCTTGTTAAAATACTTGTAGTGTTGCTAGGGTGATGGTGTTGTTGAAGTGCTGACAATTAGACACTTCTTTTTGCAGTGTGTGTGTGTGTTTCTATTTCGCCATTGCTCCATTTCTCATCTTTTGTTTACATGCAGGAGGATGAATGAGAGTCCTCATCATGGAGAACGGCTGGCTGTAATACATCATTACAGACAGAGGCTGGAGCTGTTGGTAGAAACTGTTCATTCATCTCCTGAATGAGCCGCTGATACAGGAGAGAGCTCTGCTGACGCGTCCCGTACTCATACTCGGTGTAATTAAAGCCGAACACAATGGGACAATAACACGTTTTATGATTCAGTAACAGTCCATCTTCCTTCCCTAGATACTCCCTTCATATATCCTCCTCTTATCCTGTTTGGTCAGCAATAGTACTTGGACACAGCAATAGTATGGACACACAGACAGACAGACAGACACACAGACAGACAAGAACACCAATGAAAGTCCATACTAGCCTCTGATTATCTGCAAGTTTCATCATACACCACACGCACGCACATGCACACTCCCCAATCATTATGAATGAATGCCATCTGCAGTGTTCAATGAACAACTAAAGAACTTGAACTAGTTCAGATTTTGTGACATTCTGATTTGATGCTTAGGTCCAGATGACGTATTTATTAAACAGAGTTACTGCCTTAGTTGTGATGAATGAAACAGGTGTACAAATAATATCCACAACGATCTGAGATTGTAGTGATGGGCAGCAGGTAATGGAGAGGATTCATTTTAGAAGATAAGCACAGAATACTCACTCCCACAGTTTTTCTTCGGTTTCTAAAAGAACTGTTAATGAACTGAAAATGAACTAGTTCAAAACTGAATTGGTGAACTATAATTTATAAATTTTCTTTTGTATGAACTGAGCATAAAGCCCTTCATTCATACCGTTAAACCTTTGGGATACGATGCAGCTGACTGGTGCTGGACGCAGCTGTACTGGTGGTGCTGCTGGTAACAGCTGTGGTGCTGATGATAGTAGCTGGTGGTGCTGATGGTAGTAGCTGGTGGTGATAGATATCTGTTTGGGTACATTACATCAGAACACAGTCGACCTGAATCAGATCTACAAACTCTCTAAGTATATCTCAATCTGTATCAGGCAATGAAAGTGTTTTAGGTCCTTATTTTTCTAGATCATTATGACGCCCCCATAATGATGTTCTATCTCCCAGTAGTACTCGGTGAACTGGTAGTTGTACCTGGGAAGTTTCTTAGGCTGGCTTTACACGACAACGCTCCCGGGTAAAAACCCGGCGACAGCATTTTCGGGGCTTAAAAACGCAAAAAAATGACCCACCCTCCAGAGTGGAAATCTTAAAAACGCTCCAGCGTTGCGTTTCCGTCCAAAGGGTTAACAACGCAAAAGTGTGCTCTGAGCTGCTCACGCTGGCTCTCGTCCCGTACGCGTTGACGTCACGTCCACGTGCAGTACAGGCAAACCACAACAAACATGTCAGATTTCACACACTTTTGCGTCACCGTGTGCACGCAGATTTCCACCCAAAGAGGCTTGTCTAAACACGGAATGAAAAGTGGGAACGCAACGCCACTTTAGCGGTTTGTGTTGAGATGGTTGTGGTGTAAAGCCGGCCTCAGACGTGACGTTATGTAGCGGCCAGGCTGCTGCGGACCTTCATCCACTCCTCAATTAACTTCCTCCTTTATTTCTACTAATTGTGTTCACGCCACGTTTACCGTTTCTCCCTTCATTTCTTATCGTTTTCTTTTTCTTTATCTTGTATAAAGTGTTTCTTTTTTGTCATATTTTTAACACTCTTTGGTCCTCCTTATCTTCTCACCCCCCCCCCCCCCCCCCCCTCATTTTCCATTTTCTTCCTCGTCTGTTTCTCAAAGGTTTTTTCATTGCTGGTCATTATCTCTCTTCTTTCATTCTCGTTTGCTTTCTTTAACATTTATTTTTACTCTGTGGCGGCGTGAGGCTCAGGAGGCAGAGCGGGTCGCTGGTAACCGCAAGGTTGCTGGTTCCATCCTCGGCTCCTCCATTACCACAGTTCTCCTCCTCTCCTCTCCTCCTCCTCCTCCTCCTCCACTGTCGGTCTCTCATTGGTCTACTCCATTACCACAGCACTCTCCTCTCCTCCTCCTCCTCCTCCACTGTCAGTCTCTCATTGGTCTACTCCATTACCACAGCACTCTCCTCTCCTCTCCTCCTCCTCCACTGTCGGTCTCTCATTGGTCTCCTCCATTACCACAGCACTCTCCTCTCCTCTCCTCCTCCTCTCCTTGACTGTCCTCCTCACCTTTCATCCCTCCCTCCTCCTGCTGCTCCTCGTGGCCGTGGTGGTGGGAGTGCTGGTCATACTGGTGGGAGGTGGGCAGGCCTGCTGGCAGGGAGCCCAGGCTGGGGCTCCTCCACACCCACAACCAGACTTGTTCTGGTTTGGGGTTGAAGGTCAAACTGCAGTTGACCACATTCAGTAAATATTTTAGACTAAATGTGTGTGTGTCTCTCTGTCCGTCTCTCTCCATATCAACCCTTCTCTCTCTCAGATTCTCTCTCTCAGTACACGCTGCCTATTGCGCTGGTGGTGCTAATGGCGGCTCTTGTTTCATCACACAGACATATGCTAATGCAGGATAGCCTACGCTAACAGACAATTATCAGAGGCATGCTCTCTTGTGCTGCGTCGCTTAGAAATTACAAGAAAAACACAAGACAGGCTGCTGTTCAGTCAGGGTTAGGGTTAGCCTCAGATCATCGCCTCTCTTATGACCCAACACATTATTGTACTACGATTGAGGTTCACAGAAACAATAGAATCTTTTAGCACAAAGTATCCGCGTCTGTCAATGTTTTGTGTTTTGGTGAAAGCTGATCTATTGGCTGCCATCACAGATGTTAACATACAACCAACCATTTTGTTTTCAAAGACTGAGTTGATGAGCATGTTGCTCGTGTCCCTGATGTGTATGAAGGGAACACTTGAACGCAGAAGTCTACGTGCGTTGCACAAAGATTTAGAAGCTTCCGGGGGGGGGGGGGGGGGGGGGGGGTGGTACTAGATGAGGGCAAAAAGAACGTTAAATATCAGCCTTTTTAAGTTCATATAGAAAAATACAGAAAGTGCATATAGAGTACAATCTGTAATTCTCTCTCTCTCTCTCTCTCTCTCTCTCTCTCTCTCTCTCTCTCTCTCTCTCTCTCCATTACTTTCCGATACACAGACTGACTCCAGCGCCCTCCAAACTACCACCCAACTATTTCTCATTGAAAAGTAGTTGAAACAAAACAAGCAGGTAGTGCACCTACCCAGGCGAGAGAGAGCCTCCTATAGCGCTATATAAACCTCTCTAAACCTGTCTAAACCTGTTAGCGGGAGGTGGGCGAGGTCTTACTTAATGCACCCTGTTGATGGGGAGCTGGTCCACAGCCAGGCGGGGGGAGAGTGGCCATCAATTCAACTCAAAGCAACAGGATTCATGATAGACGGACGGACTCCTTCACCACGAGACACTCCTCCTCCGCCCCGAAACAATTTCTCACTTGAGCAGCTAAAAGCCTGCCACTCTGTGGGCAGGTCTGCGGCAGCAGAGTGATAGGGGTCCTTATATTCTTTGGCGTGCGAGGAGTGTCTTCAAACCACGAACAGGCGCTCCACTGTTTTAATGAAAGCCCCTGTCTGGAGGATCGTTACCATTGATCTGAGCTCACAGAGTGGGGTTAATGGAAGCTCTTGGTTAGGTTAGCGTTCTCTAAATGCTATCTTAAATAGCCTCATAAATCCACACCACAGCAAGTTCACGTTGAGGAGAATAACAAACACATTTTCATCAGAATCAGGCCAATTCCAATCTGATATTAGTCAGATGTGATCCTGATGGCTGTACGGAGGAGGGCCCTGTCGGAGTGTGGTGGAGGCCTTTTCATAAGCAACCAAGACGGCTGCAGCTTATGTGACCAAAGTTATGTTGGTCAGATTAGTGTTTTGGGTCCGTCCCTTCCAGAGGCGTTTGGGTAATGCCCCGTGGAAAGAGGGGGACTAGATCCCAACAAACCAAATGATGGTTCCCACATTGTCCAACACAAAGGCCGTGTCCCAATTCAGGGGCTGCATCCTTCGAAGGACGCATTTGAAGACCGCATACGTCACAGCGGCGCGTCAAGTGTGGTCCCATTTCGAAGGGTCCTTCGAATGCGGCCGAGATATGATGCAGCCTTCGTTTCCCGGATTTGAAGGACGCATCGGATGCATCCTTCACGGCCCAACGTATCCCAAGATTCATTGCGCGTTGGATATTTTTTCAGAAATGGCGCGGAGAGAGCGGAAGCAGCAGCTGCAGCGAATACATATTTAATGACAAAACTATGTAAAAACATTTTTTTATATAAAAGTAAGGTTGGGACCATTTAAAATATGTAACTTTATTGTCAAAGTTCAATGACATTAACGCTAAACATATAACGTTAAACTAATTAACGTTAAGCCAACGTCCTCTCTTCCTCTTCACCCGGCGGTGAATCTTCTCCCACTCCTCCAATAAAAGATAAAACATAACCAATACAATTATGATTTCTGGCTCCATATTTCTCCTCCGCTGTCCGGTTTGAACCGCAGCTGTCAGGGTTGCTAGGAGACAGGAGCGGCGCGTGGTCACGCAAGGTAAAGGACGTTAACGGCTGGTTACGCAATCCGGAAATGCTCCGTAGGCCAGACCGTCCCATTCCACAACGCTCGTTCGGCCTTCGATGCAGCCTTCGCGGTCTACGAAGGCTGCATCCTTCGAAGGACACGTCCTTCGACGTCCTTCGAAGGGAGGACACGTCCTTCGAAGGATGCAGCCCCTGAATTGGGACACGGCCTTGAGTTTTGTGTTGGACAATGTGGGCCACGTTACCAATGCTGAGATGGAGTCTAAAAATGTTATACGTTTTTTTAAACTTTTAAAACTCAGAATCACCTTGCAGTGGCTTGAACCAGTTGTAGTCTTTATTTGAGTTGCTTTTCTTTGTGGTGGGTTCCATCACATTCTGCCTTCATCTGCAGAGCTTGTGTCACTTTGTGGTGCCTCAGTGTACAACGTTAGCAGCAGAGACGGCGACAGCTTCACCTGCATCTGACCCACATGTGCAGTCTGAGTCGTATCAGCCCCACGTTGACAGACTCTTTTCCAGTCGTTGTGTGAAAGCCAGATTTGGCCCTGCTGTGGGATGCGTCAACATGCTGGGCCGTTCTGCGTTAACCGTTCTGCGTTAAGCGGGGATCCTCGTCCCCCTACTTGGAAATCGAAAGCGACCGGAGAGATTTCCCATGATGAGATTTCCCATGAGTCTGCCGATGTCACAATAGATACCGTTGTTTAAAATAGCTATTTGGCTGGAAGCTGAGGCAGATAACGGTGTCATTTTGTTAGTTCATAACATTTTTACTGTTATTTATTCTCCCTGTTGTGTGGGGAAACAAACAAAAGCTCAATATAACTGTTTTAAAGTCTTCAGTCATCCCGCTATCTTTAAATGAGCATGAATTCAATCATAAACATTTATGAAACACCCTTTAATAAACATTTATCACAAAAGATAAACATCTGCCGCTGCCATCAATGAATGTCGTCCTATTGGCCCAAGGCGGTCAGAGAAGCACATTTTCATCTATACCCATTTCGGCCAATGAATGGAATAGACGTTCACCAGACCAGCGTCAGCATCAAGGCCAAAGGCTGCGGCGCTTGTGGGGGACAGAGAACAGGAGAATGCTGAAAGCGGTTGTGTTGCAGGGTGTAAAACAAATCGATCTAGATCTAGATGTGTGGATATTTGTAGGATAATCAAACAAGTGTAGATGTCAGATCTGTCCTGTCGGCTCATGGATCACCGGGGGCCAGGCTGCTGACCGACCGCCTTTCATTTATTAAGGGATCACAGACGCTCAGGTTCAGAGTACAAATAAACATCCAAACTTGTCAGAGTCGTAATCCAAACACGTCAGATTGCTTTGAGGTCTTTAATACGTGAGGTTTTCTTTTCCCTGCGAAGAGGCGTCAAGTTTTTGCAAAGTGCCCTTATGTGCAGGTCTGGTGTATTCCTAATAAAAAGTCTGAACAACACAAATGGACTTTTCCAAAGACAATAAACACATGATGTATGTGTATGATGAGGAACAGGCACTGGTTAACCCTCATCTATCTCATCTACTCCCTACCTCTTTAATGGTTTACCAGCTTCACTTATCTTACGCATTTATTCAAATGCATTTCAATGTGTTAACTGTTATTATGACAGACTGTGGTCTGAAGATCCTCTCAGATATCAGCTTAAGGAAGTAGGCCTGGAAAGTGATGCAGAGATCCATCGAGAGGGAACTACTCACTAACTATCGTTAGTGATTTACTTTGTTCAACAAACCACTACAACCTTTTTTGCAATGGCAAGTTGTTACAGCCCGATAGCATGACCACACACACACACACACACACACACACACACACACACACACACACACACACACACACACACACACACACACGTACGTAGTGGGGCTCCCTTTCAGAGCAGCATGATTATTTGATGCCTGAGGATTGAGTTTCGTGAGATGCTTTTTGTTAATCCGATCCTACGGTGAATAATTGAACACGCCGTGGGCCGGCGGCTGCCCTGGAACGCGGCGTCCTCCCTGGGTTAGTGACGCCTACGAGGGAGGGCCAGAGGAGCGCTCCCTGTCCGCCGCCTCCTCCCTGGGTTAGTGACGCCTACGAGGGAGGGCCAGAGGAGCGCTCCCTGTCCGCCGCCTCCTCCCTGGGTTAGTGACGCCTACGAGGGCCAGAGGAGCGCTCCCTGTCCGCCGCCTCCTCCCTGGGTTAGTGACGCCTACGAGGGCCAGAGGACCGCTCCCTGTCCGCCGCCGCCGTCCCCCCGTCCCCCTCGCTAGACGTCACTGTGAGCCATTCATTCCCTTCAGACCCTTCCACCATCGCACACCTCCGTCCCTCTGAGGATCTATCGGTTCATCCGTCTGTCCGTCCATCCTCCCGCCTCGACCTCATCCCGTCTCCCCAGGAGGAAGCGTCCCCCCCCGGTGGCTGAGCCCAGCGCCCCCCCCCCCCCCCCACTGAGAGACGACATGGAGGAGATCCAGAGGCAGCTGAGCCAGCGCTATGAGGGCTCCAAGCAGAGGAAGGTGAGTGGGGCTCACGTTATGTCCAAAGCATTGAGGAGAAAAAGTTGTCAGAACAGACGGACACGATACGGAAACCTGCCAGCTCTCTGTGCACATCAGCCTGGATACACGTTGTCTGAAAAGACCGCGTGTGTGCGTGTGATTCTTTTCTCTGTTGATTGCTAATTGGAATTCCACACTCGATTCGATTCAAATTCTGAGGCGCTTGGCTGTGAACTGGTTTAGTAAAAAAGACCCACTCATTGGACTGCATTTCAAAGAACTGCATCTTGTTCTGGGAATAATACCAGGCCCTTTTTTCTTTTGACGGGTTTTCAAAACTTAGTTGCTGTTTGTTTTTCGATGTGCTATTGCACATTAATAACACATTTAAAACATCACATAAAAAAAAAAGGTTTCACTGTGGCGACTGAAACCTCAGTAGTAAATATTATACTAGCTCAATATTCCAGTGCTGAATGTGAAGCAGCGTCTTGGCCCGGCGTTAACTCATCTGTCAGGGTGGTAGCAGTAATACAGCAGTAATAGTAGTAGGAGCCATCGAGGTAGGGGTGGGGTTGATACGTGAACCCCTCATGCATGTATGCACATCCCTCATGTTTATATTTAGAAGGAGCACATTTGGCGTGGCATCGTTTCACAGGGACGAGGAAACAGGTGAAAGTAGTTTCCCCTCCTCATGCTGTTCCTAGACTACAGACGGCCCCGTGAACAAAAGGCCTCGACGACAGCAGAGAGAGAGAGCTCTGCCAACCACACAGAAATAGCTTCAGAGCAGCCCCCCCCCCCTCAACTCCTCAACACCTCATCAACCCCTCAACACCTCAGCCAGGTTTCCATCGCAAAAAAACAAAGAATAGACAAAAGCAGAGCTAGTTGTGGTGTGAAACAAACAGCTACGCTCCGGCCAAGTCCCAAACACTCCCCCCCCCCCCGCTGCCGCTGCCGCTGCTGCCAGCACTTTGAGACAACCATCTGGCTCCTCTCGTTAGCCCGGCCCACGGGGGCAATTAATGAGTGGAGTCAGCTGGGCCGGGGTGCCCTGAGCCCCGAGGGGGCCGGGCCCCGCCGTGGGGCCGGGCCCCGCCGCCCCGCCGTGGGGGGGGGGCACTAAGGGCAAGGCGCTCTGTTCTCCGTGGCGCCCTGCAGGTGAGGTTCAAGCTGGCGTCGTCGTACAGCGGCCGCGTGCTGAAGCACGTCTACGAGGACGGCCAGGAGGTGGACAGCCCGGAGGAGAAGTACCCCCACAGCTTCCTGCACCGCAAGAACCCCCCCAGCCACCTGGAGCTGGAGCAGCTGTGCGGCTTCCAGGAGCCCCCCCCCGAGGAGACGCCGGGTGAGCCCCCCCCCCCCGGCCCGCAGCGCCACGCTACGCTAGGCTAGGCTAGGCTAGGCTAGGCTACGCTAGGCTACACTAGGCTAGGCTAGGATAGGCTAGGATAGGCTAGGCTATGCTAGGCTACACTAGGCTAGGCTAGGCTAGGCTAGGCTAGGCTATGCTAGGCTACACTAGGCTAGGATAGGCTAGGCTATGCTAGGCTACACTAGGCTAGGCTACGCTAGGCTAGGCTAGGCTAGGCTAGGCTAGGCTAGATTAGGCTAGGCTATGCTAGGCTACACTAGGCTAGGATAGGCTAGGCTAGGCTAGGCTATGCTAGGCTAGGCTAGGTTACACTAGGCTAGGCTAGGCTAGGCTCTGAGCCTTCGCATGCTATACCGCTATGGTGGGGTTGGCTTGTATTGTGTGTGTGTGTGTGTGTGCGTGTGCGTGTGTGCCTGTCTTACATAACTCCTTCAACCTGTGCCTATTTTGACTGCAACCGTCAATTTTGCTCCAGTATGAAATGACGATAACAACCTTCACATGGAGGGCGTTTATCAGACGCTGTTATCCAAAGCGACTTACAATAAGGACGTTTGTCAGAAGAAGTGAAACGACGTATGAATAAGAATCGTCCACCAGTCGGTTCCTTCTCCCCTCCACGCTTTGACTCATGTGTTCACCAGTGAGAACAGAACTGATTCAAAGGTCATCTGGAGCTCAAATGATTCTGAACCAGCAGCGTCACGGTGACCCTCTTGTTGTTGTGCTGTGTGCGTGTGTGCGTGTGTGTGTGTCTCTGTGTTCTGAACCAGCAGCGTCATGTGACCCTCTTGTTGTTGTGCTCTGTGTGCGTGTGTGCGTGTGTGCGTCCTCCTGTGTGTCTCTGTGCAGGTGTGTACCCTCCCACCGGGCTGATCGCCCAGCGCATCAACGTGTACCGAGGGCTGGGCGGGGCCACCGCGCCGCCGGGCCCCGGGGCCCACGAGGACCCCAATGTGAGGCCTGCGCGCGTGTGTGTGTGTGTGTGTGTGTGTGTGTGTGTGTGTGTGTGTGTGTGTGTGTGTGTGTGTGTGTGTGTGTGTGTGTGTGTGAGAGACGTGGACTCACACAGGGATGTAGAGCAGACCGTATGAGTAGAATAACTCACCTCCTCTTTGTCAGGTGAAGCGTGAACAGAGTTGCTTTGTGCTTTCTGCATCATTTAGTTCCATAGAATGCAACAAAGATTTTTTTTTTTTTTGCGATTTGTATTTGGCAACAATCAGAGATGAACGATTTGGCAAAAAAGTTGTTCTTTCAAATGGACTAAATAGACACTAAATAACAGCCCAAGCCACCAGATACATCTCTTTTATTGCAGGATGGTTACAGCATCTTCATTATTCCAGCGAGTGAAGGATAAATCGATGGATCCTTGCCGTTCTGTCTCACGTATGGTTTTATTCTCTAAACAAAGTGCTGGAAGGCTACAGCTCGGTATAACTATATTCTGAACATGAACTCCATCAAGGACTTTTTATTCCTTGCTGTACGCGGTATGGATTTGATGTTCACCAGGGCAGCTGTACTGACCAACGACGGCTGAAGATTACATTCAGGAAGTCATCGTTGTCTTGCTGGATAAGGACTTTTCTGTGGTCGTGAAGATTGGCTTTTCATAAATCAATATTGCCCTTTTCGTACATATCCATATCCGTTATATTACATGTAGAGCATCACAAACAGCCAGCTCCTGCTCCTACCTACAGCCACTTCTGATTGGCTGTTTGGGAACCTTCCCAAAGCCTTAATTCTTGACCTGTTGTTTATTTTATGTCTGTTAAATTTTTGATTATTTATCTTATGTCGTGTTGATCGCTGATCGTTTATTTATGTCTGTTAATTGTTGACTTATATTTTCTACTAATAGAAAATGTATTTTTTTATTGCTTGTTTGCACCGTGGGACCAAGAGAGAGAGGACGGAAATTTCATCTGTGTTGTACGTCATGCATGTAACACACTTGACAATAAAGTGACTTTGACTTTGACAAAGCTCCAGAGGACCAGTCGGTCACCGATCAGAGGACCAGTCGGTCACCGATCAGAGGACCAGTCGGTCACCGATCAGGGGACCAGTCGGTCACCGATCAGGGGACCAGTCGGTCACCGATCAGGGGACCAGTCGGTCACCGATCAGAGGACCAGTCACCGATCAGAGGACCAGTCGGTCACCGATCAGGGGACCAGACGGTCACCGATCAGAGGACCAGTCGGTCACCGATCAGGGGACCAGTCGGTCACCGATCAGAGGACCAGTCGGTCACCGATCAGGGGACCAGTCGGTCACCGATCAGGGGACCAGTCGGTCACCGATCAGGGGACCAGTCGGTCACCGATCAGAGGACCAGTCACCGATCAGAGGACCAGTCGGTCACCGATCAGGGGACCAGACGGTCACCGATCAGAGGACCAGTCGGTCACCGATCAGGGGACCAGTCGGTCACCGATCAGAGGACCAGTCGGTCACCGATCAGGGGACCGGTCGGTCACCGATCAGAGGACCGGTCGGTCACCGATCAGAGGACCAGTCGGTCACCGATCAGGGGACCAGTCGGTCACCGATCAGGCTCCAGACGAACAGCCTCTCTCTGCCAGAGGTCTGGGTGGTTCTGGTGGTTCTGGTGGTTCTGTTGGTGGTTCTGGTGGTTCTGTCGTTGTACAGCCTCTCTCTGCCAGAGGTCTGGGTGGTTCTGGTGGTTCTGGTGGTTCTGTTGGTGGTTCTGGTGGTTCTGTCGTTGTACAGCGTCGCTCTGCCAGAGGTCTGGGTGGTTCTGTTGGTGGTTCTGGTGGTTCTGTTGGTGGTTCTGGTGGTTCTGGTGGTTCTGGTGGTTCTGGTGGTGGTTCTGGTGGTTCTGCTGGTGGTTCTGTTGGTGGTTCTGGTGGTTCTGGTGGTTCTGTTGGTGGTTCTGGTGGTTCTGGTGGTTCTGGTGGTTCTGTTGGTGGTTCTGGTGGTTCTGTTGGTGGTTCTGGTGGTTCTGGTGGTTCTGGTGGTTCTGTTGGTGGTTCTGGTGGTTCTGTTGGTGGTTCTGGTGGTTCTGTTGGTTCTGTTGGTGGTTCTGGTGGTTCTGTTGGTGGTTCTGGTGGTTCTGGTGGTTCTGTTGGTGGTTCTGGTGGTTCTGTTGGTGGTTCTGGTGGTTCTGTTGGTGGTTCTGGTGGTTCTGTTGGTGGTTCTGGTGGTTCTGTTGGTGGTTCTGGTGGTTCTGTTGGTGGTTCTGGTGGTGGTTCTGGTGGTTCTGGTGGTTCTGGTGGTTCTGTTGGTGGTTCTGGTGGTGGGTCTGGTGGTTCTGGTGGTGGTTCTGGTGGTTCTGGTGGTTCTGTTGGTGGTTCTGGTGGTGGTTCTGGTGGTTCTGGTGGTTCTGGTGGTTCTGGTGGTTCTGTTATTGTACAGATACGTTAAGCCTTCTCCTCTGCTCCCAGTCCTCAGTGCTGGACTTTGGTAAGATCATCATCTACACCAGCAACCTGCGCATCGTCAGGGCCCCCCGCCAGAGGGGCCCCCCGGACCCGCCCCCCCCCCCCCCCCGCCAGCCCCGAGACCCCCCCGCCCAGACGGGGCGGGGCCGGCGCGGAGCCCCGCCCCCACTGCAGCAGCAGGAGGAGGAGGTCCAGGAGGTCTCCGTCGTCCCCCCACGACGGCGCCGGGCAGAAGGAGAGAGGGAAGGAGAGGGGGAAGGAGAGAGGGAAGGAGAGAGGGAAGGAGAGAGGGAAGGAGAGGGGGATGCCATTAGGAGATGCTGAGGACAAGGTAATGGTCCCTGACCGATGTCGCCAAGGTTACGCCACACACACACACACACACACACACACACACACACACACACACACACACACACCACACACACCCTCCCCCCCCCCCCCCCCCACACACACACACACACACACACACACACACGCTTGTTGCTTGCTGTGCTGCCTTCCTCTTCCTTTCTCTTCCTCTTCCTCCCTCTTCCTTCCTCTTCCTCTTCCTTCCTCTTCCTCTTCCTTCCTCTTCCTCTTCCTCTTCCTCTTCCTCCTCCCAGCCTCTCTGAGCTGGTCCTCCTCTTCCTCTTCCTCCTCCCAGTCTCTGTGAGCTGGTCCTCCTCTTCCTCTTCCTCCTCCCAGTCTCTGAGCTGGTCCTCCTCTTCCTCTTCCTCCTCCCAGTCTCTGAGCTAGTCCTCCTCTTCCTCTTCCTCCTCCCAGTCTCTGAGCTGGTCCTCCTCTTCCTCTTCCTCCTCCCAGCCTCTCTGAGCTGGTCCTCCTCTTCCTCTTCCTCCTCCCAGTCTCTGAGCTGGTCCTCCTCTTCCTCTTCCTCCTCCCAGTCTCTGAGCTGGTCCTCCTCTTCCTCTTCCTCCTCCCAGTCTCTCTGAGCTGGTCCTCCTCTTCCTCTTCCTCCTCCCAGTCTCTGAGCTGGTCCTCCTCTTCCTCTTCCTCCTCCCAGTCTCTGAGCTGGTCCTCCTCTTCCTCTTCCTCCTCCCAGTCTCTCTCTGAGCTGGTCCTCCTCTTCCTGCTCCAGTTCTCCAGCCCCTCGTTGGTCTCTGGCTGCTGATTGGTTCAGTGTGGGGAGCGTCTGCTATTGTTCACAGATGAGAACAGGACATTTGGTCCCAGCGGGGCGGCTGGCAGGGGAGCGGACTGGGGGATGTGTATGTGCATGTGTTTATGTAAATGTGTGTGTGTGTCTCTGTGGGTGTGTAGTTGTGTGTGTTTGTGCAGGTGTGTATGCATGTCTCTGTAGCTGTCTCTGTGTGTGTGTGTGTGTGTGTGTGTGTGTGTGTGTGTGTGTGTGTGTGTGTGTGTGTGTGTGTGTGTGTGTGTGTGTGTGTGTGTGTGTGTGTGTGTGTCAGAGTACTCCTAGCAGTGGTTAAGCGGGTGGATGACCAATGTAATGTTGATTAATGACCATTAAACAGGATTCCTCCTGTTTTTAATGTGTAGTGTTTAGTCTCCATCAGCCTCACCGCAACACGTTGGCCGTTCTATTGAACATCTAGAGAGCAGCAGACAGTCAGACCTGATGGGAGACAGACGTCTTTATCCCAACACCAACATGTGATGTGAGGTGACACAAGTGACACGCGCACTCC
>NC_140280.1:344127-386029 GCF_964030765.1 Micromesistius poutassou | reverse complement strand
TTTTGCAACTGATTTTAGTTGAATTGGTTCCTCCTTCATCAGCTAACGTGTCCTGACACGCGTCGCCTCTGCTGGTTGGTTTGGTAAATGAACTTTTCATTTGCCGGGGGCGGCGTGGGGCTCAGGAGGTGGAGCGGGTCGGCTGGTAACCGCAAGGTTGCTGGTTTGATCCCCGGCTCCTCCTCCTAGCGGAGTGTGGAGGTGTCCCTGAGAGAGACGCCTCACCCTGACTGCTCCTCCTAGAGGAGTGTGGAGGTGTCCCTGAGAGAGACGCCTCCCCCTGACTGCTCCTCCTAGAGGAGTGTGGAGGTGTCCCTGAGAGAGACGCCTCACCCTGACTGCTCCTCCTAGAGGAGTGTGGAGGTGTCCCTGAGAGAGACGCCTCACCCTGACTGCTCCTCCTAGAGGAGTGTGGAGGTGTCCCTGAGAGAGACGCCTCACCCTGACTGCTCCTCCTAGAGGAAGTGTGGAGGTGTCCCTGAGGAGAGACGCCTCCCCCTGACTGCTCCTCCTAGAGGAGTGTGGAGGTGTCCCTGAGAGAGACGCCTCACCCTGACTGCTCCTCCTAGAGGAGTGTGGAGGTGTCCCTGAGAGAGACGCCTCCCCCTGACTGCTCCTCCTAGAGGAGTGTGGAGGTGTCCCTGAGAGAGACGCCTCACCCTGACTGCTCCTCCTAGAGGAGTGTGGAGGTGTCCCTGAGAGAGACGCCTCACCCTGACTGCTCCTCCTAGAGGAGTGTGGAGGTGTCCCTGAGAGAGACGCCTCACCCTGACTGCTCCTCCTAGAGGGAGTGTGGAGGTGTCCCTGAGAGAGGACGCCCTCACCCTGACTGCTCCTCCTAGAGGAGTGTGGAGGTGTCCCTGAGAGAGACGCCCTCCCCCTGACTGCTCCTCCTAGAGGAGTGTGGAGGTGTCCCTGAGCGAGACGCCTCACCCTGACTGCTCCTGACCCGCTGGCCGTCGCCCTGCGTGGTCGACTCGCCGTCGGGGTGTGAATGTGTGAATGTCAGTCAACACTGTAAAGCGCTTTGGATAAAAGTGCTTTATAAATGAGGACCGTTTACCATTTGCCACATTTATTCCTTGTGTACATCACTCTGCGTCTCCTTGGTAGTGGATTACTGTTCTGATTGGCTGAAAGCTGATCCAATCACTTGCCGTAATACCAGAGATAATCATCGTGAAATACGTTGGCAACTCATGAATAAAACATCACTACACACACACTAATTTGAACCAAATAATAACTGTTCTACAGCACTCAAACCATAAGCTAAAACATACAGTATGGCTACTGTACAACTCGCCCTCCCCTTCTGATACAGCAGGAAAATAACACCCACAAGATGTTCGTCTTTACGTCTTTAATACACAATTATCGTTGTATTATCATCGACATCAATATCCATGACGATGGAAAGTGCTTCATGCACACAGCCAGTCCTGTAAGAACATGTTGTCATTGGTTTCACCAGCAGACTGTGTTCACTCTGATCTCTCCTCTCTCCGTCTCTCCTTCGCTGCTCTCCCTACGTTGTGGCGCGGGCCCTCGTCCGTCGACGCTAAAGGTTCACAGGTCTCATGTTTAAAGCCTTCTGGTCCATCGCCTTGTCCCCAGCAACCAGAATATACCAGTTAGTGTTCCTCTATTGCTGAGTATCTTTAACAAGGGACCACACACACACACACACACACACACACACACACATACCACACACACACACACACACACACACACACACACACACACAGTATATATATAGAGAGAGAGACAGAGAGAGAGAGAGAGAGACACTTTCACTTTGGATTCCCACAGCTGGTTATTATAGAAGCACACATCACAGCTACACCCACACACACCCACACAGAGGAAAGCGTAAAGGCGTGTGTGTGTGTGTGTGTGGGCCGGGCTCAGTGCTCTGCTGTGTCCTCTGTGTCTCGTGACATTAGTTCACTATGAGCGGCCAAACAGTTTCTTTAATATCTGCAGCCACCTTCCGCTGTCACATGCGTTCTTTGTCCGCAGTGGAATTGCGACAACGGAGACAATGAAGAACGCCTGCATCCCCAAGACGCTCCAGCAAACGTCTGCCTCTCCCCCCCTCCTCCCCCCTCCCTCACCCCCCCTCCCTCTCCCCCCCCTCCCCCCCTCCCTCTCACCCCTCCCTCTTGGTTTGGGTTTGGTCGCTATGGTCCCCAATTTGTCCTGCAACTGGAGAGGGGAGAAACAGAGAGCGGGAGAGAGAGACAGTACGTCCTGTCATTCTAATATAATGATCTATAGGCCCAGGACAGGCTGTTATTTTATTTTATGAGTTGTATTTTGACGATTAGCCATTGGACAGGTATGATGCATCTTATACGTTAGAATAAAACACCACTTATGTTGAAAATATTCCTTTTAAATCATCCCCTCACTAGGAAAAAAATAGAATAGAATCAAATGAAGCTTAGGTGGGCTCCTATATAAAGTGGGAGGAAGGGCTGCAGCCGGTCCTTTATGATGCGTTCTACAGATGTGGGGGGGGCTAATGTGGGCGCTTTATAAGGCGTGTCACAGGATGCAGACCGGGTCTCTGCTCATTAAACACACAGCCCCATGGAGAGAGAACCACCTGCACTCTGCAAGCATCTAGCAGGCTCTCTCTCTCTCTCTCTCTCTCTCTCTCTCTCTCTCACACTTTATCGTCCCTCTCTCTCTCTCTCACTTTATCATCCCTCTCTCTCTCTCTCTTTCTCTCCCCCCCCCTCTCTCTCTCTCTCTCTCCCCCTCTCCTCTCTCCATCATTAAACTTGTGCAGCGTTATTCTCTCACCTGAATCATCTGCTCACTAACTAAAGCTGATCTAACTCAGCGGGCTGTGAGTGAGTGCTGGCGTTGGTCCGGGCGCGGTGGGCGTCTCCAGCCCCGTTCACAACTCGCTGAGATGCAGTTTAGTTAACGGTTGACTAATGTAATGCTAACGGTTGACTAATGACGCAGCGACGGACTAACGCTCACCACGGCGACGCGCTGAAGAAGGCGGAACATTGACAGCATCACCGTCGTCCCCCTTCCTGTTCTGAGGCCCCGGGCCGTTGTGAACCGTGTGTGTTGTAGCGCTCTGTCTCACACACTTTGAGGTCTCAAGCACACAGCTCGAGTCTCAACCATTAGAGCACATATCACATATACCCACTCCGCGGAGCGGTGGCGCTCAGCCCGGGAACCTCCAACGCTGCTGAGCGGCTGACTGACAGGCCGACATTTTGGCCGACTCATCGTAAATGCAGAGAGTGAGCCAATCATGTACACACACACACACACACACACACACACACACACACACACACACACACACACACTCCTCCTCGGCTTTCCTTCTTTTGACAGAATGCTTGACGAGAGAGAAAGTGAGAGAGAGAGTTAGGGTTAAAAGTTGTAAAACTTGAAAAATATAATCTCGTTTTTGGAACTCTCTCTCTCTCCATCTCTCTCGCTCGCTCTCTCCCTCCATCTCTCTCTCCCTCCATCTCTCTCTCTCTCTCTCTCTCTCTCTCTCTCTCCCTCCATCTCTCTCTCTCTCTCTCTTTCTCTCTCTCTCTCTCGCTCTCTCTCTTCCTCCATCTCTCTCTCTCTCTCTCTCTCTCTCTCTCTCTCTCCTCCATCTCTCTCTCTCTCTCTCTCCATCTCTCTCTCTCTCTCTCTCTCTCTCTCTCTCTCTCTATGACACATACCCTTCCATCCACATTTAGCTTAGCCGGAGTAATGAGCCATGGTCTCTTGCTTTTCAGCTTTGACGTTTACTTAGGACTGCGCCTGGTTCCATAAATCCTCACTGAATACCAGCGGACGCTGAATACCAGCGGACACTGAATACCAGCGGACACCTGAATACCAGCGGACACTGAATACCAGCGGACACTGAATACCAGCGGACACTGAATACCAGAGGACACTGAATACCAGCGGACACTGAATACCAGCGGACACTGAATACCAGCAGACACTGAATACCAGCGGACACTGAATACCAGCGGACACTGAATACCAGCAGACACTGAATACCAGCGGACGCTGAATACCAGCAGACACTGAATACCAGCGGACGCTGAATACCAGCGGTCCTCTGCTACACAGCTTCAGCTGGCCTTCACCTGGAGGAGCACCCACTGAACAGCCTGGGTCTGTGTGTGTGTGTGTGTGTGTGTGTGTGTGTGTGTGTTTGTGGTGTTAGTGGTGGTGGTCATGTTGTTGGTGGTGGTGGTGGTGCTGGTGGTGGTGGTGGAGGTGGTGCTGGTGGTGGTGGTGATGGAGGTCGTGGTGGTGGTGGTGCTCTGGTGGTGCTCTGTGGTGGTGCTCCACCTCCAGCCCTGGTGGTGGAGGTGGTGATGGTGGTGGTGGTGGTGCCCTGGTGGTGGAGGTGCTCTGTGGTGGTGATGGTGGTGGTGGAGGTGGTGCTGGTGGTGGTGATGGTGGTGGTGGTGGTGCCCTGGTGGTGGAGGCTGTGGCGGGGGACAGCGTCCTGAGACCATTCTGAGCTCATCAGTTCACATTCTGTACCTACAGACAAATATTTGCTTGTAACTATCTGCATTGATTTAATTCATGCATATTATTGGATTAATATTAAATAGAACGTTAAATGAAGTTCTGAATGTAACTTAAATGGAACACAGATCTCTGTTTTGATGTTCTCTCCCTCTCTCTCTCTCAGCACTATAACTATATAGTTATATATTATATATATATATAATATATAACATCAGCACTATAACTATATAGTTATATAATATATATATATATAATATATAACATCAGCACTATAACTATATAGTTATATATAATATATATATATTATATATAATAATATATATATAATAATATATATATATTATATATAACATCAGCACTATAACTATATAGTTATATATAATATATATATAATATATAACATCATCACTATAACTATATAGTTATATATAATATATATATAATATATAACAACATCATTATAACTATATAGTTATATATAATATATATATATATAATATATAACATCATCACTATAACTATATAGTTATATATAATATATATATAATATATAACATCATCACTATAACTATATAGTTATATATAATATATATATAATATAACATCTAAACGGAGGTGCTTTAGTGACTCACAGAGCCGACCCGGGGGCTACAGAGAGCCGCGCTGACGCCCGGCTTCAGTCACACCGGAGGACGTGACTCTGGACGCTCCAATCAGCCCCGCCAGAGAGCGGCGGCGTGCTGCTTAGCAGCCAATTAGACGGCCCTGTCCCGGAGCTCGGCGTTTCCTCTCTGTGTGTGTCTCACACCGAACACACACACACTAAACGGCTTTCATCTGTAGTAAAGTTCAGCGTGTATTTGATCTGTTTCAGACGGGCTGTTTACTAAAAGGTGATACCTGATAACTGTTGGAGACAAGGAGATCAAATATGCATTTGATGTGTTCATGAATAAACTGAAGGAGGTCTATATTTCATAAGCTTATATTGCATAGAGTTGTTTACATGGCAGCATAGAGGCAGGAGGAAATTAAAGGGAATGTCCTCGGATTTCCTGTAGTTATACTTATGTGGCTGCACAAACTCCTACAAATGGGAAAACATTTTATTTTTGGGAGTTTTTTTGTCTGGTCTGACATTCCCAACCCTATGATGACGTGGAGAGAGCAAGAACGAGTCTCTGGGGCAAACGGTCCCTTGAATTGTGTCCGCAGAGCTACAGGCTGGGCTTACCCAGCTCTGGGCTACAGGCTGGGCTTACCCAGCTCTGGGCTACAGGCTGGGCTTACCCAGCTCTGGGCTACAGGCTGGGCTTACCCAGCTCTGGGCTACAGGCTGGGCTTACCCAGCTCTGGCAGCTGGAGGATACACATGCTCCGTGTGTTAAAGGTGGTATGAGATACACATGCTCCATGTGTTAAAGGTGGTATGAGATACACATGCTCCATGTGTTAAAGGTGGTATCAGCCATGTTGGGAGACGTCTCTTCTGTTGCTATTTGAGGCGAGATCCCAAACAAACAGAGCCAGCTCGCCCCTCCCTTCTGTGTTTCGTGCGTCCAGTAAAAACTATCCTGAACGCTAAACCCTGAACAGAAGTTGGTTTGGAGTGGTTGGTGGTAGCGTTGGTTCTGGTGTGCGGTCTCGGAGCGCAGGCTGCCTACAGAGACGTTGTTTTGACGGCCTGCTGATGGGGCGGGCGGCTAGCGGATCGCGAGGAAAGATCAGAGGGTTGCGATCGTTGATGTCTCGGCCTAACATCGCTGATACAACCTTTAAAGGCTGCTCCACGGTCTTGGCGGTGATGACCTCCCAGTCGGTTCATCTGTGAGCCAGTGATGGATGGATCTTGTTCACAGAACTCTGAGTCCTAGAACTCTAACAGGGAACACAGCGGCAGGTTAGGATTATGTTGCAGCTGAAGTTTATAGAATAACATAAACAATAGCTTACAAATACTTCCAACAACACAATATATTAACACAGTTTAAATTAAATTCTTTCTCTTGATAAGATGCTAATATATGTATTTATTGTATTCACCGAGCGCACGCTTAAAACAAAAAGGCTGATGACCGGTAGCCTGTCTGACTGAGGTCACTTTGAGGTCCTCACCACCACCAGACTATCTCTGGTCCACCACCAGACTATCTCTGGTCCACCACCAGACTATCTCTGGTCCACCACCAGACTATCTCTGGTCCTCACCACCACCAGACTATCTCTGGTCCACCACCACCAGACTATCTCTGGTCCACCACCAGACTATCTCTGGTCCACCACCACCAGACTATCTCTGGTCCTCACCACCAGACTATCTCTGGTCCACCACCACCAGACTATCTCTGGTCCTCACCACCACCAGACTATCTCTGGTCCACCACCACCACCAGACTATCTCTGGTCCACCACCAGACTATCTCTGGTCCACCACCACCAGACTATCTCTGGTCCTCACCACCAGACTATCTCTGGTCCACCACCAGACTATCTCTGGTCCTCACCACCACCAGACTATCTCTGGTCCTCCACCACCAGACTATCTCTGGTCCACCACCACCACCAGACTATCTCTGGTCCTCCACCACCAGACTATCTCTGGTCCACCACCAGACTATCTCTGGTCCACCACCACCAGACTATCTCTGGTCCACCACCAGACTATCTCTGGTCCACCACCACCAGACTATCTCTGGTCCACCACCAGACTATCTCTGGTCCTCCACCACCAGACTATCTCTGGTCCACCACCACCAGACTATCTCTGGTCCACCACCACCAGACTATCTCTGGTCCTCCACCACCAGACTATCTCTGGTCCACCACCACCACCAGACTATCTCTGGTCCTCCACCAGACTATCTCTGGTCCACCACCACCACCAGACTATCTCTGGTCCACCACCACCACCAGACTATCTCTGGTCCACCACCACCAGACTATCTCTGGTCCTCACCACCACCAGACTATCTCTGGTCCACCACCAGACTATCTCTGGTCCACCACCACCAGACTATCTCTGGTCCACCACCACCACCACCAGACTATCTCTGGTCCACCACCAGACTATCTCTGGTCCTCACCACCACCAGACTATCTCTGGTCCACCACCACCACCACCAGACTATCTCTGGTCCACCACCACCAGACTATCTCTGGTCCACCACCACCAGACTATCTCTGGTCCACCACCAGACTATCTCTGGTCCACCACCACCAGACTATCTCTGGTCCTCCACCACCACCAGACTATCTCTGGTCCTCACCACCAGACTATCATTGCATTAACTAAACATCAACTACATTCACTGACTGAATAAGATTCACATTTACCGCCAGAAGTGTTATCAAAGTGCATTATAATGCCGAAACTAACTTAAAATGATGTTTTTTCTACTGAGAATATAAAACTTGTCATCCATTCAGTTGTTTGCAGGCAGAACCTTGATATACGTATCGCTGTCTCTGTCGATAGACGCCTGAGACGTTGATAAGGGTCGATTAGGACGCCCTGGTCAGGCTGGGGGTCACGGCGGGAGGCCACCTCGCCGTGGTGCGTCTGATCCCTGCGCTTTGTACCGGGACCAGATGGAGGCCGCACGCAGGAGCTGCTTCCACTCCGCTCCGAGACAGCGTCGGCCCGTCGGCCGGTCGGCCCGGCACTAAGACTTATCTTCCTAATTAGAGGAAGAGCAGGAGAGCTTTGTTTACAGCTTGGAGCTCTAAGAGAGAAGAAGTATTTTTAACTGAAGCCTCTCTTCCTCGCTGCCAGCTTATGAACAGCGTATGTGTTGGGAGGGCATGTGGTGAGGGCCCACGGTATGCTGTCTCTCTCTCACTCTCTCACTCTCTCACTCTCTCCATGCTTCATGTTTCTTCTTATTGTTTTCTTGGCGTCAGAGGGACCCAGCTCCTCACTAATAAATAGTTGCATAATACACACCAGAGTAATTATAGCTGGGCCTGCTTCACGTCGGTCTGAGGACGCGGCTCTCACCGTGGCGACGGACGCCCAATAACCTTTTCATTTGGATGCAGATTCTGGTCTGTTTTGACATTCTGTCTCTTTGCGAATGCGGCAATTGCAATATATTCTTTCAGGATATTGGGCTCATGTCATAGTAACAGAAGAATATAACCGGTAGCTCCTTCCTAAATGAATAGCTGTATAGTATAATAGTAATAGTTAGTTCCCCATGGAGAGAGGAGTGTGTGAGCGCTTTGAGAATGCTGGCTGTGCAGTGTTGTGATGGTTTGATGGTTTCAAAGCACAAATAGTCCACCCAAAAGTGCCAAGAAATAACTAATCACAATCAAAAACTGTTGCAAGATATTGCATTCAGCAGTGACCTTAAAACACACGCATCACACACAAACAAACAAACACACACTCACTCCATCACTGCATGTAACCAATGCTTTAAGGATCCACATCTCTTACATTTCCCCAAGCAATACAATGTCTGCGTATCCCTTCTGCTGGTCTGCTCTGACACTCTGCCCACCGCCCAACTGCAGTGTTTTCTATTTCCAGCTCCATCGCCCTCAGACCAGCCCTCCTACGTTAGCAGCACTAATGGTTCAGAGTATACACCTAATGTCTCTATTCAAAGATCTGATTATAGATCAATTAAAGCCTGTTTCTACCCACAGTACATTTAGGCTCTCATAGCAGATGGTGTTAAGTGAGGATACAGGAGAGACCCTTTTCACAGAGAGTCATCGTAGGACAAAGAAGGGTGTCCTCGTAACACTACTTATAGGTCTGCTACTTTGACGTACCAGGGCACGGCTAGTAGACTGAACTAGTGTCGATGGTTCTGCTACAATGAGTCTACTGGGTCTATCAAAGTACCAGACGCATAATTAGTGTTATGAGCAACTAACCATTGGCCACTCAAAGAGCCTTTACTGCTCAACTTTCACCCGTTCAGACCCGTTCACGCACCGACCACGCAGGGCGACATAGAGCATAATTATTAAAGTATTTGAATTGTTTTATTATGTTGGCAAGCAATAAGTAGAATAAACGGGAAGCCAAAAATCTTGGCTTGGTAGATGCTTGGTAAACGCTGCCTGTGTGACTTCCCGTGATCATGCACCATTAAATCAAGTTCCCTACAAGGAATCCTTATTCTCCGTTCTGAACAGTCCCGTTCTCTGTTTAATTTCAATGGATCTCTTTCATTCTTAATCCATTTTTATATGTAAACATATTTCCTTTTGCTTTTGATGATTTACAGTCTTGGTTACATTGGAGTCAAACCTATTCCTATAAATGACTATTTATATTTTATCGTGCTGTTGCATGAGGGAATATTGTTAGGCTTACGCAATGTGATCAATCTGTAAAGGAGTGCATATGGTGCGATCCAGTCCCCAGTGTAACGTGGTCAGTGGTTATGGGGAGGCTTGTGATCTGCGTCTTCCAGACACAGGCCATTATGCAACTATATTAAAATCCCCTCCATCGTAAGATTATCCATGGCAATGAAAAGCACAAGTACTGCTCACGAGATGAGCAGGGATCCAGTGAATCATAAAACATGATGAACGCTGAACATTACCCAAACCAATCTGTGAGCCTGTGTGTTGTAGCGCAGTCCTGGCCTCACGTCAGCCTGTGGTGTACAGGACTGTCTCTACTAATGGAGACGCTTATTCTCCCACGAGCACAACAGCGTTGGACCAGCGTCGCTTTACCAGAGTGTTCCACAGTCCATTGAACAAAAGATTGAATTGTTTGTACCTTTGTGTGTGTGTGTCTGTGTGTGTGTGTGTCTGTGTCTGTCTGTCTGTCTGTCTGTCTGTCTGTCTGTCTGTCTGTCTGTCTGTCTGTGTGTGTGTGTGTGTGTGTGTGTGTGTGTGTGTGTGTGTGTGTGTGTGTGTGTGTGTGTGTGTGTGTGTATATTAGTCAGTGAGTGAGTGTGTGTGCGTGTGTCAAACAGTGAGCTGAATGAATGTCGGCAGTGACTTGAAGCTCCTCTTGTCTCTGCTACACTCAGCCTGATCCCCGCCCTCCTGGCCCGATGTTAATGTGGAGCAGCCCAACACTAACCTGTGTAACCTGTAGCTCTCTCCCCTTCCTCCTAACCCTCCCACCGTGTCTCTCGCCCCTCCTCCCCGCCCTTGGAGCCGGTGCTGTTAGTGAGGGAGAGGGAGGAGCTGGGAGAGGGAGCAGCTGTTTCAGGGTCTCCTCTGGGTCCCGTCGGGTCGCTCCAGCGATGTGGCGGAAGACGACACGTCGTTACTTGGGAGATTTCCTTCAAGACCACCAAGGTACCAATCTACCAATCTCTGATTTAGATGGATCAATTATTTTCCATCCCCCATTTTGTAGACCTAATGTTGAGGGTCTGTTCCAACACTTTAACTTAAGCAGACACCTGTAGAGGTGGTTCAGACGAGTCATTTAATTCCAAAGTCCTCGTTGTGCGTTCAGAAGGGAGTCTGAATACAAACTGTACAGAGACGACGGTCCGACCATCAGCTGAGAGTTCACCGAGGAAGACATCTTCAAGAAAGATCAGCAGCTGAGAACTCCTCAGAGATGAGTGCTTGATTCAGTCAAGACTTTACTTTGTGTCGTACCTCACTCATCTTCAAACCCAGGCCACGGCCGCGCTGCCTTTATACGAGTGTGGCCTATATACAAAGGTACATATATATATATATATACATATAGAAATATACAAAGGTATATATATATATATATATATATACAAAGGTGTTTGACCAAGAGCTGTTGGACTGCAGCGATTTAGCTCCATTCTGATTGTGCCATATATTCTATATTCTATATATTCTATAAGAAATCCTTTTCAAAAGGTTTCTGACACAATCAATATTAACTTAATGGTAACCCCCCACTGGTACGAACAGGTTGACCAAGTTACTTACTAATAACAGACTTACTAATAATAGCTTTTCTTTCGTTTATGGAGATCCGTCATCCAGAACAGTGCATGTTCTGGAATGGCTATAATGCTGCAGTCCAATTCCATTTGAAAGTCTTCAGACCAAGAGTGGATCCGACAGACACAGACTTCCTCCACGCAGCGTGATATTGCAGTTTGGCTTTTTGAAGGGTTATTCCAATACAACTTTTGTTTTAGC
This sequence comes from Micromesistius poutassou, assembly GCF_964030765.1. NCBI lineage: Eukaryota > Metazoa > Chordata > Actinopteri > Gadiformes > Gadidae > Micromesistius > Micromesistius poutassou. The sequence continues at coordinate 374,380 of NC_140280.1, read as the reverse complement.
CACACAGAAATCCTTGAATTGAAGCTTCACAGAATTTCAAAGGCTTTTCACGGACTCAGTTATTTGTTATGCTGCAGCTTTTCAATGCAAAACACTTTATTAAAAAAACAGTGCCACAAAGGCAAGGCATGTAGCCCTGGTGTTGTGAAGGATTGTATTTAAGGGCTTTAGCTTCATACATTTTCCCTGAAGATGATGAAATAGAAGAATTTATCCTAAAATGTCTTGAGAATTCCATCAGCCCATTCTGCCCGTAAATGATGACACACATGGAGGGAAGCACCTCTCACAGGGACCAGGGCGTGTGAGGATGTAATGAGATCATTCAGGGAGATTGAAGACCATCGCTAGGAGAAGCATTCGCTCATCCATGACTCCACCAATCACCGTCCCTGACATGCGTGATGGAGTGGTTCACATTTTTAAATGACTAAACCCCCTTCATAAATATTCTTCCACACTCATTGTGTCTAGATGCAGGAAACAAATGTCAGACCGACTTGAAACACTCTCGGCTCAGATCTGAAACCCACTCGACGTTGAAGACGTTCTGGAAGGGAAGAGAAATGTCATTAGGAAGCTGGCTGGGCTGAGATGTAAACACAGGGCTTAAGAAGCTTCTGTAGGAGCAGGAGACACTGAATACCAAAGCACCCACAAGTTATCATACCGGAAACAACGTAATGGGCTTCACATTCACCAGCACAGGCGTTTTCCCCTCACTGAACAAAACAACAATAACATCTGCTTTTGTTTTTGGTGGGAAAGGTTACAATGGCATTCATTACCGGGACAAATGGATGTGCAGAAGACGTGTATTGATTGGCTCCAGCTCCTATCACCACTGACGGGAACATGACACGTGGAGATGATGTTTTCCACTCTGCTATTTGGTCTGTTGGACTTGAAGGTATAAAATAGAAGCAGTCATTTCCACTGGCCTCCATGCTGCGTTCTACTGTCTACTATTCCCAGGGTTTTCCGGTACGTTCTTGACTTCAAACATGACACAGAGAGAAATGCAGTTTTGTTGGGGGGGGGGGGACGTTGGTTTTGATTGGCTCACGGAGGCTCCACCAGATTTCCCCAACAGCGGACACAAAGTAACAAGTCTGAATTTAATTTATCGTTAATCATTAATCATAACTCATCTCGGAGAAGTTCTTGACTGCAGGTTTTTCATGCAGTTGTATTTAGCTTCCGTGTCTTTCCGTTTTATTTTTAGCTCTAAGACAATCAATGAGGTCTGTGAACCGGCGACGGCAGAGCCAGCTACGGGCGCGGCCCCAGTTATCTCTATTTAGCTTTTTAGAATCCAGAATGATCTAATAATGAACTTTGTTTTCTTTTTGTACATGTGTGCAACGAATGACTGAATCTGTCTAAGTAATTATTTAGATGTTGGAATGCCACAAGGAGGCGCTGCAGACAGTAACGCAGAGGGTGATCTGTGTTGAGACGCTGTAGGCTGTGGTCGTCATTCACAGTAAACATTGTTTTCTTCTTCTTTTCTCTTCTTCATGTCTTTATCTGAAGGTACTACGACAACCCGAATCCTTGTAGCCAATTCATGACAATCATCTTCTGCCCGTTTTTAAAGATTCTCCCAGAACCCCCAAAACTTTAAAATTGAGGCTTTCAATGAAGAAGTGAAGTGTCAATCAGAGCCCCCCTGTTGCTCGCACACTGCATACACACATATGCACATACATTCTCTGTCTCTCTCTCTCTCTCTCTCTCTCTCTCTCTCTCTCTCTCTCTCTCTGTACATTCTGAAATGTACGCAGTATTTACAAAATGGAGGATGTGTGCAATAGTGCAATAGTGTATTGTGTGAGGAGTGAGTCCAGGGGGTGAGTATAGTGTACTGTGTGAGGAGTGAGTCCAGGGGGTGAGTATAGTGTATTGTGAGGAGTGAGTTCAGGGGGTGAGTATAGTGTATTGTGTGAGGAGTGAGTCCAGGGGGTGAGTATAGTGTATTGTGAGGAGTGAGTCCAGGGGGTGAGTATAGTGTATTGTGTGGAGTGAGTTCAGGGGGTGAGTATAGTGTATTGTGTGAGGAGTGAGTCCAGGGGGTGAGTATAGTGTATTGTGAGGAGTGAGTCCAGGGGGTGAGTATAGTGTATTGTGAGGAGTGAGTTCAGGGGGTGAGTATAGTGTACTGTGTGAGGAGTGAGTCCAGGGGGTGAGTATAGTGTATTGTGAGGAGTGAGTCCAGGGGGTGAGTATAGTGTATTGTGTGAGGAGTGAGTTCAGGGGGTGAGTATAGTGTGTTGTGTGAGGAGTGAGTCCAGGGGGTGAGTATAGTGTATTGTGAGGAGTGAGTCCAGGGGGTGAGTATAGTGTATTGTGAGGAGTGAGTCCAGGGGGTGAGTATAGTGTATTGTGTGAGGAGTGAGTCCAGGGGGTGAGTATAGTGTATTGTGAGGAGTGAGTCCAGGGGGTGAGTATAGTGTATTGTGAGGAGTGAGTCCAGGGGGTGAGTATAGTGTACTGTGTGAGGAGTGAGTCCAGGGGGTGAGTATAGTGTATTGTGTGAGGAGTGAGTCCAGGGGGTGAGTATAGTGTATTGTGAGGAGTGAGTCCAGGGGGTGAGTATAGTGTATTGTGAGGAGTGAGTCCAGGGGGTGAGTATAGTGTATTGTGAGGAGTGAGTCCAGGGGGTGAGTATAGTGTACTGTGTGAGGAGTGAGTCCAGGGGGTGAGTATAGTGTACTGTGTGAGGAGTGAGTCCAGGGGGTGAGTATAGTGTATTGTGAGGAGTGAGTCCAGGGGGTGAGTATAGTGTATTGTGTGAGGAGTGAGTCCAGGGGGTGAGTATAGTGTATTGTGTGAGGAGTGAGTCCAGGGGGTGAGTATAGTGTATTGTGTGGAGTGAGTTCAGGGGGTGAGTATAGTGTATTGTGTGAGGAGTGAGTCCAGGGGGTGAGTATAGTGTATTGTGAGGAGTGAGTCCAGGGGGTGAGTATAGTGTATTGTGAGGAGTGAGTCCAGGGGGTGAGTATAGTGTATTGTGTGAGGAGTGAGTCCAGGGGGTGAGTATAGTGTATTGTGTGAGGAGTGAGTTCAGGGGGTGAGTATAGTGTATTGTGTGGAGTGAGTTCAGGGGGTGAGTATAGTGTATTGTGTGAGGAGTGAGTCCAGGGGGTGAGTATAGTGTATTGTGAGGAGTGAGTCCAGGGGGTGAGTATAGTGTATTGTGAGGAGTGAGTCCAGGGGGTGAGTATAGTGTATTGTGAGGAGTGAGTCCAGGGGGTGAGTATAGTGTATTGTGAGGAGTGAGTCCAGGGGGTGAGTATAGTGTACTGTGTGAGGAGTGAGTCCAGGGGGTGAGTATAGTGTATTGTGTGAGGAGTGAGTTCAGGGGGTGAGTATAGTGTATTGTGAGGAGTGAGTCCAGGGGGTGAGTATAGTGTATTGTGAGGAGTGAGTCCAGGGGGTGAGTATAGTGTGTTGTGTGAGGAGTGAGTCCAGGGGGTGAGTATAGTGTACTGTGTGAGGAGTGAGTCCAGGGGGTGAGTATAGTGTATTGTGTGAGGAGTGAGTCCAGGGGGTGAGTATAGTGTATTGTGAGGAGTGAGTCCAGGGGGTGAGTATAGTGTATTGTGAGGAGTGAGTCCAGGGGGTGAGTATAGTGTATTGTGTGAGGAGTGAGTCCAGGGGGTGAGTATAGTGTATTGTGTGAGGAGTGAGTCCAGGGGGTGAGTATAGTGTATTGTGAGGAGTGAGTCCAGGGGGTGAGTATAGTGTATTGTGTGAGGAGTGAGTCCAGGGGGTGAGTATAGTGTATTGTGTGAGGAGTGAGTTCAGGGGGTGAGTATAGTGTATTGTGAGGAGTGAGTCCAGGGGGTGAGTATAGTGTATTGTGAGGAGTGAGTCCAGGGGGTGAGTATAGTGTATTGTGTGGAGTGAGTTCAGGGGGTGAGTATAGTGTATTGTGTGAGGAGTGAGTCCAGGGGGTGAGTATAGTGTATTGTGAGGAGTGAGTCCAGGGGGTGAGTATAGTGTATTGTGAGGAGTGAGTCCAGGGGGTGAGTATAGTGTACTGTGTGAGGAGTGAGTCCAGGGGGTGAGTATAGTGTATTGTGTGAGGAGTGAGTTCAGGGGGTGAGTATAGTGTATTGTGAGGAGTGAGTCCAGGGGGTGAGTATAGTGTATTGTGAGGAGTGAGTCCAGGGGGTGAGTATAGTGTGTTGTGTGAGGAGTGAGTCCAGGGGGTGAGTATAGTGTACTGTGTGAGGAGTGAGTCCAGGGGGTGAGTATAGTGTATTGTGTGAGGAGTGAGTCCAGGGGGTGAGTATAGTGTATTGTGAGGAGTGAGTCCAGGGGGTGAGTATAGTGTATTGTGAGGAGTGAGTCCAGGGGGTGAGTATAGTGTATTGTGTGAGGAGTGAGTCCAGGGGGTGAGTATAGTGTATTGTGTGAGGAGTGAGTCCAGGGGGTGAGTATAGTGTATTGTGAGGAGTGAGTCCAGGGGGTGAGTATAGTGTATTGTGTGAGGAGTGAGTCCAGGGGGTGAGTATAGTGTATTGTGTGAGGAGTGAGTCCAGGGGGTGAGTATAGTGTATTGTGTGAGGAGTGAGTCCAGGGGGTGAGTATAGTGTATTGTGTGAGGAGTGAGTCCAGGGGGTGAGTATAGTGTATTGTGTGAGGAGTGAGTCCAGGGGGTGAGTATAGTGTATTGTGTGAGGAGTGAGTCCAGGGGGTGAGTATAGTGTATTGTGTGAGGAGTGAGTCCAGGGGGTGAGTATAGTGTATTGTGAGGAGTGAGTCCAGGGGGTGAGTATAGTGTATTGTGAGGAGTGAGTCCAGGGGGTGAGTATAGTGTATTGTGAGGAGTGAGTCCAGGGGGTGAGTATAGTGTATTGTGAGGAGTGAGTCCAGGGGGTGAGTATAGTGTATTGTGTGAGGAGTGAGTCCAGGGGGTGAGTATAGTGTACTGTGTGAGGAGTGAGTCCAGGGGGTGAGTATAGTGTATTGTGTGAGGAGTGAGTCCAGGGGGTGAGTATAGTGTATTGTGAGGAGTGAGTCCAGGGGGTGAGTCTGTTCATGGGGAGTTTGTGGTCTTCTCTCATCTCAACAGGTGATGAACTTTGCCGCTGTGACCACACACTGTTGTGTGTCTCCAACAGGTGTGGCAGAGTGTGAGCGTCTGGAGCGTCTTTAAAGTCCTTCCTTTGTAATCCGTGAAGTGTGTGTTCCTGAAGTCTTCGTATGACTCGCAGGAAATCAGGAACTCTCTCTCTCTCTCTCTCTCTTTCTCTCTCTCTCTCTACCTCTCTCTCTATCTCTATCTTTCTCTCTCTCTCTCTCTCTCTCTCTCTCTATCTATCTATCTATCTATCTATCTATCTATCTATCTATCTATCTCTCTCTCGCTCTCTACCTCTTTCTCTCTATCTGTCTATCTATCTCTCTTTCTCTACCTCTCTCTCTCTCACTCTCACACACACGCATACACACACACACGATGAAAGTTCTCTGATATTAAACTGCTCCTAAATGTAATTCACATACATTCATGCAAATGAATTAATCTCCTCTTGTTGCTCCCACATGATGTGATATGGAATATGGAAAACTTCTTCATAGCGATGAGAAGTCTGAGCCTTTCCACCAAACTGCGTTGACACTAATTCTGGATTGTGATTCGTCCCGTCATCTGGAACGAGTCGAACATTTCAGTCTCTGCTAAACCAACCCCATCTCTCATCAATTTGGCAACGAAAAACACAATTTGACAATTTAAAAATGCGTGCGAAATGCAAAGAATACAATTCACGTCTGCCATGTTTGGTGTTCAGTGAGTGTCCATATCGATCACCATAGCAACAAAAGAAGAACATTGGATTCAAATCATTTTCGGGGCGAGACCTGAAAGAATAAACATTCTAATAACTAAACAAACTAAAGGTCTTATACAATCATTTAGATCATCACAATGAAATGTCGATTTCCAGCTAAATGTCAGTGAGTAAATGTCAGCCATCTTGTTTGCGGTGTGCTGGCGACGTGGCGGCCATTGGAGGTGTTTGGAACTATCTGCTCTCCTCTGAAGTTAGTGGGAAGGGTTGGCATAGCAGCTGCACGCAGAATGGACATTTGGCTCACGCAAAGCATGCGTTATGAAAGTGTCAAATCCTTTTATTTGTACTCAAATTGATGAGATCGGGCAAAACATGACCTCTTGACCTTTCAATGGCACTGCCGCGTCCATCGCCTACCTCTGAAGAGGACCAGAGGTTTGAGTCTGACTTTGTCTGACTGGTAACGACGGCGCCTTTGGACCAGAGACAGAACCGCCGGGATCACTCAGAGGTCAAGACGGGGTCGGGTCTCAGCTTCAATCGGAAAGAGAAGTGATGGTGAAGGGAAGCAGCAACTCAATAACACAAAGCATACATGATTCAATGTTTATATTCAAATGCTTCCATAGATGATCAAATCAAACTGTCAAAGGCTAGATAAAACTTTTATGATTGATTCCTGATTGGTTTGAAAAGGGTGGAGTCCAGGGTGGTGGTCTTCAGGGTGCTGGTCTCCAGGGTGCTGGTCTCCAGGGTGCTGGTCTTCAGGGTGCTGGTCTCCAGGGTGCTGGTCTCCAGGGTGCTGGTCTCCAGGGTGGTGGTGTCCAGGGTGGTGGAGTCCAGGGTGCTGGTCTCCAGGGTGGTGGAGCTGGACTCTGGATGAAGCACTTCCTTCATGGTTCATTCAGGACGCTGAAGAACACATTTTTAGATCGACTCGTTTCCACTGTTTTCTACGAACACATTTTCAACATTCGAAAGTTTGAAGTTTGAATAAAAACGTGATTCTTTTTTAACGGTAAAAGCTGTTAGCAGAGAGAAAAATAATGAAAGAGAGAAGGGAAATATATATATATATAGAGAGAGAGTGGGAGAGAGAGAGATTCATCCTTCATCTTATGTACCTTATTTCTTTAGTGTTTCTGTTATTCCGGAGGTTTTTGTTTGCTGTCGTCATGCCAATAGCCCAAAATAAATTTAAATTGAATAGAGAGATAGAGAGAGAGAGAGAGAGAGAGAGAGAGAGAGAGAGAGAGAGAGAGAGAGAGAGAGAGAGAGAGAGAGAGAGAGAGAGAGAGAGAGAGAGAGAGAGAGAGAGAGAGAGAGAGGTGGCATCGAGGATTTGCCAGAAGTTTGAGGCTATTACAGCACAGAGCCCCACCTCATGTCGCACAGTGAACGGGGAGACGTGACGAGCTGGTCTCTCTCACTGCTTGGTATTCAAGGAAGGCTGAGGAAAATCTCTCATCAATTTTCAACAGCGCATAACAAGTAACTCACAAAGACGTCGAGGGTCCATGTGAAATTAGCCTGCTGTTCAGCCTGTTGAAACTTTCAATCTAAAAGATGAAGTGAAGAATAAAAAGCCTTCAAGTATGAGGAGAGAGAGAGAGAGAGAGAGAGAGAGAGAGAGAGAGAGAGAGAGAGAGAGAGAGAGAGAGAGAGAGAGAGAGAGAGAGAGAGAGAGAGAGAGGGTGAGAAAGGGAAGACGGAGAGATTAGCAAAAGGGAGAGAGAGAGAGAGAGAGAGATACAGAGAGAGAGAGAGATACAGAGAGAGAGAGAGAGAGAGAGACAGAGAGAGAGAGAGGGTCAGAGGTATCCAGGGGGACAAAGTGTACAAAGTGAGAGAAGTAGAGGGGAACAAAGAGATGGAGAGAAGTACGAAATAAAGTAAGAGGAGAGACAGAGAGAGGAGAGGTGTGTGTGTGTGTGTGTAGATGTGAACCAGGTTATGTTGCCTCTGGCTGGCGGACCAGTGTCAACTCAAACCAGTGGTGGAGACCATCAGTGTCAACTTAAACCAGTGGTGGAGACCATCAGTGTCAGCTCAGACCAGTGGTGGAGACCATCAGTGTCAACTTAAACCAGTGGTGGAGACCATCAGTGTCAACTCAAACCAGTGGTGGAGACCATCAGTGTCAATTCAAACCAGTGGTGGAGACCATCAGTGTCAGCTCAAACCAGTAGTGGAGACGATACGGGGAGATAGGACACGCCTTTAAGAGAGAGAGAGAGAGAGAGAGAGAGAGAGAGAGAGAGAGAGAGAGAGAGACACACACAGACAGACAGACAGAGGGTAGATATGAAGAGCACACACACGATGGAGGTGAGTCATTCTTGTCTACACTAATAGACAAGAATGCACATTAATTGCACAGCAGCTGGCTGACGGCCAGCTGCAGTACCTTAGTGCGGCTATAGGGGGCGCCAGAATCATAACAGAGAACCGTTCGAGACGATTTATATCAACGTCAGCCCAAGCCCATCGTTCTCGTTTTATACAAACTTTACAGCATACCTTTAACAGCCTCTGGACATATTTCAGGCTGCGTCACTGTAAATATTACTATATGGGGTATAAATGACACATGTTTAAAAAATGTATATATATATATATATATATATATTAATAACAGACGCAATAAAAACACACAGGCTTATATTTTCTTTCAAGAAGTCTTTATATTGATTCATCTAAGGTGTTACATCTAAGCATTTCATCTAAGCATACCTATAACAGCCTCTGGACATATTTCAGGCTGCGTCACTGTAAACCAGTCAAATATTACTGAATGGGGTATAAATGACACATGTTTAAAAAATGTATATATAAAAAATGTATATATATATATATATATATATATATATATATTAATCACAGACGCAATAAAAACACACAGGCTTATATTTTCTTTCAAGAAGTCTTTATATTGATTCATCTAAGGTGTTTAATAGGATTAATAGGATCTGAAAGTTCAGCGATTTAAACATTAAGGTACCCCAAACATACACGTACAGAATAAATACACTCAGATCAAGTAGGGAGAGGCTCACTCTGCCGGCCGGCTGACATCTCGCTCCATCAGCGCGTCTAATCACCCTCTTGTCAGTTGGAGGACGTTGAAACCATCTATTATTTTGGGCTTTTCGCCCAGAAGTGAAATTAGTATTCTGCATGCTACAATTTCCCGATCCTCAACTTCAAAACAACTCCAGCCTCTGCCCCTTTCAAGGGTTGGTTGGACGCTCAACAATCAAATAATTAATCCATAATCATATCTGAATGAAGCAGTAATTACTCTGAAAGAAATGAATCAAGTGCCACCCCGCAGCACGTGAGCTGGAGTGTGTGTGTTGATCATTACTGCGTTCCTCTGAACTCCACTCGGCCAAACCTGAATGTCCCTTTAAGACACACACAGACAGCCCCATCAATCTGACCCTTACCGCCACGCAGAGACTGCATTGACACTTTAAGGGAAGCGGCCGCGTTCATCTGAATTGATGAGAACGACCAGCAATAGCAATAAGGCAACCTTGAAATGCTAACAAAGACTGCTTAGCTAATGGATAGCCGCGACCTGCGTGGATAAATGCTAATTGCACGCCTTCAAGACGCATTAGGGTGAGGCCACATTGTTTACTGCCCGAGAGAGATATTCCCACCCTGTGTGGCTCTGTGGTTAGTGAACAACACCCATGGCATTGCTCTGCTCATTACTGCACTACTGCATCGAGGTTCAGTAATTGAAATTCCAGGTGATTTCTTTTTAAATGTGATTAATCTTCAGCCCAAACCCACACACACACACACACACACACACACACACACACGCGCACAAATAGAGCCCTGTAAAGTCAGTGTATTGTGATTTGTATTTCTTTCATAAAGATTAATCGTTTTGCTCACGGGCATTTCATCGAGAATATATTTGGTGATTTTTTATTGGCGGTTGTTCTATTGTGAGCATCAGGAGACGCGGTCTTCGGAGAGCCACTGGAGACAGTTAGCCAGATGAGAAGACAATCCGTTAACCGCTGGAGCTCTCCTTCTGCCTCTGCAGGAGAACGCGGACGACTCCCCAACACATTATCATAAACTTTATTGGCCCAGGGAGTTTCCTCGTGAGGCGAGACTGATGACTCTGGTGAAACAGTGGAACGACTCCGGAGGTACGGAGTCCTGTTGGCAGGACCGTAGATCACAGCCCCCCCTCTCCTCCTCCTCTCATCCTCTTTCTGTCTGGATGCATGTTTTGCATAGTTGACTGTTTGTACAACAAATCAGTTCAAAAGAAATATCTAATCTACTAAATAAGTAGTAGATAAGTAGTAAATAATACAAAGAAAACACTGTGGAGGTGAAACAATAAAAAAAACATGTAAGTATCTCACCCACATAAATAGTAGAAATAATAGAAACAAAAAATAATATCAATAACATATTAGAACCAAGTACAAATTGTGTGTGTGTGTGTGTGTGTGTGTGTGTGTGTGTGTGTGTGTGTGTGTGTGTGCTTTAGACACATCCATTAATATGACGTACTGGTATTCATCATGTGTGCGTCCATCTCTTGTAAAAGCTGAGGCAGTCTGGGGCGTCCACCCTAACCCTGAGTGGTGGACGTCTCTTTATGGGTTCCTGTCTTTATGTTTGTTTGGTGTTCTGAAGTGTAGTAAAGTGTAGTAAAGTGTAGTAAACAATGCAGCAACTGTCTCCATTTGGAAAAGCAGGTAGTTTGTAAATCAGCTTTTAAAATCGGATCATTACTCACTTTCTAAACAGGAAGTTGTTTAGTCTTTTAGAAACTATTCACAACGATGAATGAATAGGAATAGTAAGAGTGTTGTTTTATTATGGGATGTTGTTCCTGTTGTGGCCCTCTCTGCTGTCTCCAAGGCAGTGGGGAAACATATAGGAGATAATAATGGTCTAATTACCTGTATCTGACACACACACACACACACACACACACACACACACACACACACAACCACACACACACACACACACACACACACACACACAACCACACACACACACACACACACACACACACACACACACACACACACACACACACACACACACAACCCCCCCCCCACACACACACACACACACACACACACACACACACACACACAACCACACACATGCATGTGTGTGTGTGTGTGTGTGCGTCTCTCACCCTCATGCCTTACCTCTGTTCTCCGTGGTCTGTTCTCCGTGGTCCATGTTCTGCTCCACAAGGGGACGTAGAGCACTAACCAGAGGGAGGAGCGCGCCCACCACGGCCGTTTAGACGTCGTTATCTCTCTGCCAGAGCAGTGGAGACAAACCCTGATTAACTCCTTTAGGCCGGTCTGACCGAGGAGCGCTTAAACCGCCCAGACTTCCCCCAAGTCATGGGCCGCTAATTAAAGAGCTGTGCTGTCCCATGTGTGTTAGTGGCAGTGTAGTGTGTAGTGTGTGTGTGTGTGTGTGTGTGCGTGTGCGTGTGTGTGTGAGAGCGTTCAGCCTACTACTCCAGCCTACTTGGCCCTGGTACAAACCTACCGTAGACCACGGCCACATGGCACCCTGGTCTTTTTTTCATCAGTGCGCGTGAGAGACGGAGAGAGAGAGAGACGGAGAGAGAGACGGAGAGAGAGAGAGAGACGGAGAGAGAGAGAGACGGAGAGAGAGAGAGAGACGGAGAGAGAGAGAGACGGAGAGAGAGAGAGAGAGATGGAGAGAGAGAGAGACGGAGAGAGAGAGAGAGAGAGAGAGAGAGAGAGAGAGAGAGAGAGACGGAGAGAGAGAGAGAGAGACGGAGAGAGAGAGAGACGGAGAGAGAGAGAGAGACGGAGAGAGAGAGAGACGGAGAGAGAGAGAGAGAGACGGAGAGAGAGAGAGAGAGAGAGAGAGAGAGAGAGAGAGACGGAGAGAGAGAGAGAGAGACGGAGAGAGAGAGAGACGGAGAGAGAGAGAGACGGAGAGAGAGAGAGAGAGACGGAGAGAGAGAGAGAGACGGAGAGAGAGAGAGACGGAGAGAGAGAGAGAGAGAGAGACGGAGAGAGAGAGAGACGGAGAGAGAGAGACAGACGGAGAGAGAGAGAGAGAGACGGAGAGAGAGAGAGACGGAGAGAGAGAGAGACACATGATGGGAACTGCTCACTATAATGATCATTATATTTCTCTGTTAAATGACACATTGCTGGATGCAGATCCAGTCTCATGTGACACCAATGTACTTGTTTTCTTAACTATCTTTCTCTGCTTATCGTTTGTACCCCTCCCTCCATCTCTCTCTCTCTCTATCACTCTCTCTCTATCTATTTTCATTTTTGTTCGTTAGCAATCAAACGCATATTTCTGCTTTCATCAGCGACCGCTGGAGCGTTTCAGAACATTTGTGAGGAGACGGAGAAATGGCGTCTGTGTGTCACAGTCAGATGCTGCTCATAAGGACAGGGAGTTCATAATTAACGTCTGACTTTCTGTTCCATTTGGCTCCTGGTCACCGAGTCATAAGGATCCAGCTGATATTCACGTGCAATAGTAATCATTAAAAAATGTCTTCTTCCATCCGCTGGTAATGGTGACAAGAATACGTTGAACATGATTTTTTTTAGGAAGGGTTTACAAAAGTGGATGTGTGTGTGTCTTTGTGCGTGTGTAGGGTGACTTCTTCATTTCCTTTTGTCACAAGGTTCTAGAATGACATAAACTTGACATTCTAATGCCATTTTGAGTGATTGCTTTGGAAAATAAATGACATAATTGCTCCAAACAATTGAATTTCTTTCTTTATTAGCGACGTTTAACTACTGACAGCTGGACACAGAAAGAATTTAAATATATATTTCAGTGTAGACAGGTTCAGGTTTTGATTAACAACATGCAATGAAGTCATGAATAATTTGGCTGCAGGAGAAAAATATACAAAAAAAAGATTACGGTCGAAAGAAATGAAAACAAATCAAAACATTAATTTATTATTATGGGTGGAAAGGTAATTTGTGCAAAAATTGCACAGAGAATAATTTTGGCTAGTGACCTGGCGAATCCCTCTTCCACCATCCAGCGTGATGCATCATGCACACATGAAGCATCTGCCAGGCCACCGCTCCGTAGAGGAAATGAGCCAGCAGCGACTGGGGGCATAACACACTCCAGGACATAGCCACATCCATTCTGCAGCAGCAGCACAGCGGGCTCTGTGAAACAACTGGAAAAGGCCATTACGCAATTAGTCCATTTGAAAGAGGAATCATAATGAATGAGATTGTCATGTAAGCTGCTCATTCGTGTCCAATAATGAATCATATCATTAGGGGAAGGACCGCAACACTGTCTCCGTTTCCCCTCGCTGTAATTCATCTTCGGTTCACACTGAGTCTCAGCGAGTCCCCCGGTCCCCTCGCCGCGTCAGGCTCACATATTAAGGTCACGCACAGGTGATGAGGAGCACCCAGCGGTGATTAAAGACACAACAGAGGCCCGACTGATCGGAATATAGGTTCCACAAAACTGAATTAGTTGAAGAGATGTCAAAAGTGTTCATCAAATGTTTTCTGCTCTGAAATTATTATTTTTATTCAGGATCTTGGTCTCCCAAGAGTGAGCGTGTTTGTGAGTGTGTGTGCTTTAGCCTTAGCCCGGCCTCGTCTTGGCTAATCAGACCCCAGTGACTAGAACACACACACACACACACACACACACACACACACACACACACACACACACACACACACACAGTGATTTATAGCCTAGATTACAGGTTCTACATGCAATGAGACTGCAATGCGCACAATGCTTCAATCACTACAACAACACTGTGCCAAAAATGTCAAAGTTATTTGGTGGCCTATCACGATGCGTGACTCTACTCTACACCCTCCAGCTATTCATAAAGAACAAGTGCGACCAATTTCTTTTAAAGAACGAGACTACTTTATAAACTCACGTGAATCAATCTAAAAAAACAGGGGTTAATATATTGAGTGTCATCTATAAATAGCAATAGCAATGGATCATTTTGTTTCTGGTAGCCCACTATAATAACTATAATAATATATAACTATAATAACTATGTTGAATCAATCCAACAAAGAAAAGGTTGATACGTATAGTACACTTATTAATGAACGATAAGCGCGATAAAACAATACACTGCGCAATATAATACAGTGGCATGTAAACGTTACGTATCGCTAAGGTAGCACGAAAAAGGGACTTTGGTCTTTTCCACATGTGGTATCAACACGTGATACCACATGTGGAACGTGATTGACACCCAGAGGTGCTGTGATACCACATGTGAACGTGATTGACACCCAGAGGTGCTGTGATACCACATGTGGAACGTGATTGACACCCAGAGGTGCTGTGATACCACATGTGGAACGTGATTGACACCCAGAGGTGCTGTGATACCACATGTGGACGTGATTGACACCCAGAGGTGCTGTGATACCACATGTGGACGTGATTGACACCCAGAGGTGCTGTGATACCACATGTGAACGTGATTGACACCCAGAGGTGCTGTGATACCACATGTGGACGTGATTGACACCCAGAGGTGCTGTGATACCACATGTGGACGTGATTGACACCCAGAGGTGCTGTGACGCCGGGGGGAGGAGCCTGAGGCAGCAGGTCAGCGGCTGGTCCCCGTCGGACATTGATGGAACTTTTCAAAAATCATCTTCAAAAGCAGCATCCTTGGACTTTGACGATACTTTTGAAAGAGAAACTTGCATTTTTCTTCTTCTTCTACCATAACACGGCAGACAGTTAAAGCATCCAGCCTGATATCTATATATAGTGATATCCTCTCACATCTACGTATGTCTCTTACGCATGCTTCAGCGGTGGAGTCCGGCTCCCCGGTCGATTCACGTCTCTCTCCATCTACCTCTCTCTGTGCTCCGTTTAGTGCTGGCTCTGTTCTTTGTTGAGCACCACTTTGTTCAGCAGTAGTAACTATATCTGTATTGAATTACCAATCTCATCTGGAGCACTATGAGAACAGGCTAGCCGTGGCATTGATGATCTAGACCACACTGAAGCAAGCAAGCTAAGGTTACATAAACTGTGTGTGTGTGTGTTCCTGCTTCTGTATGTGTGTGTGCTTCTGTATGTGTGTGTGTGTGTGTGTGTGTGTGTGTGTGTATGTGCTTCTGTATGTGTGTGCTTCTGTATGTGTGAGTGAGTGAGTGAGTGAGTGAGTGAGTGTGTGTGTGTGTGTGTGTGTGTGTGTGTGTGTGTGTGTGTGTGTGTGTGTGTGTGTGTGTGTGTGTGTGTGTGTGTATGTGCTTCTGTATGTGTGTGCTTCTGTATGTGTGTGAGTGAGTGAGTGAGTGAGTGAGTGAGTGTGTGTGTGTGTGTGTGTGTGTGTGTGTGTGTGTGTGTGTGTGTGTGTGTGTGTGTGTGTGTGTGTGTGTGTGTGTGTGTGAGTGAGTTTAATAAATGGAGAGACGCTGGGGTAGTAAATGGACCAGGGATACGGTTAAGTATCCATAGCAATCGGGTCATTCTGCATAATTACCCCCCGTAGCTCTTATTAAAACCATCTCAGCCACATGCTTTTAATCAGCCTTCTGCCAAAATTGTAATAGTTCATTGAGGCCAATGTTCCCTTTGCACCAAAAATATGCCAGCTATGCAAATATTTCCTCCAGTCCAGGAACTATTTGAGGGGTTTTCCAAGTTTTAAAGCTGTGTTAAGCCCTGTTTGTCCACCTCTTATGTGTTCAAACAGTTCAATATGACGCTCTCATCCCCACCAGCCCCTCTCTAGGAAGGCTCTGGTCCCACTCCACGGCCAACAGCCCCTCTCTAGGACGGCTCTGGTCCCACTCCACGGCCAACAGCCCCTCTCTAGGACGGCTCTGGTCCCACTCCACAGCCAACAGCCCCTCTCTAGGACGGCTCTGGTCCCACTCCACGGCCAACAGCCCCTCTCTAGGACGGCTCTGGTCCCACTCCACGGCCAACAGCCCCTCTCTAGGACGGCTCTGGTCCCACTCCACGGCCAACAGCCCCTCTCTAGGAGGGCTCTGGTCCCACTCCACGGCCAACAGCCCCTCTCTAGGACGGCTCTGGTCCCACTCCACGGCCAACAGCCCCTCTCTAGGACGGCTCTGGTCCCACTCCACAGCCAACAGCCCCTCTCTAGGACGGCTCTGGTCCCACTCCACGGCCAACAGCCCCTCTCTAGGACGGCTCTGGTCCCACTCCACAGCCAACAGCCCCTCTCTAGGACGGCTCTGGTCCCACTCCACGGCCAACAGCCCCTCTCTAGGACGGCTCTGGTCCCACTCCACAGCGGGACTGGGAGTGGCCAACGTGGAGCCTACCGACGAGGGAACAATCGGGTAGTGAATTTAATTTATTTGTATGCTTCATTTATTCTAGATGCAAACCTGTCTGACTGTGTACTGTTTATATTTAATGCACAATACTGTTTTAATATGGAGCTGTAGATGCAAGTTATTTGACTCGAGGTTACTGCTCCACAAACGCGTTGAGGTGAGTTTGTGGATTCATTCCCAACACTGATCCATGACTTCCGTCTTTGTCAACAAGCTATTGGGAGAGAGGGACTATAAACCAATCACCTGGCATGGGGAGTTTCATCTCACAGAACTGATGTCAGACGTCAAGCAGACAGACACATACACAGTGTCAGAGGTAAAACTGTTGTTTATACACTTTTAGAATATGTTTCTTACATTTATTTTATTTTCTTCCCCGAGTGTCCCGCGTCTGTCTCCGTAACGTTAGCTCAGCGTTGAACGGCCTGAGGCGGCACAGGACCCCCCCCTTATCCTACATTATGGTCACACACTGGACTTACTTTGAACTGTTTGACAAATAAATCAAACGTGCCAAAAGCCCAGAGAAGAACTAGAAAATGTAATCCCACGCATAAGGGATTACTGTGCATAGAAATGCCTGTGATCTTTATGATCTTTTTGCATGTCGCTTTGGATAAAGGCATCTGCTAAGAACCATAACCATATTCCAGTTCAATTCAGCTGAGGGTTGTATAGCCAATGCAGAGGTTGATGGTTGAGTGTGGATGAGTTGAGTTATGGTTGGACAGAAATCAGACACTGAACATAGAAACCATCAACTTCAGTCTCTTGTCTTCTCTTAATTGCACAACCTTTGAACAAGTATCTGTTTTTTGTGGGTCAGATGAGGGAGGTGGTTAGATATGCTTCTTAAAATGTAAATCACAGTCAATACTAGAAAATGCATTTCCTGCAAAAAAATGCGGTGAGTGCTAAGTAGTGCAAAGTGAGGTTGAAAATATGTTTTAATAAAGCCACATAGATTAAGACGTAAAGAATCGTTAAATGGCTTAAATCAAGTGAAGGGATTTGAACAGTTCAAAAGTCTAAATGGAGTAAACATGTAAACATGCACACCATTTAAAAAAATGTAATGGTTGGAAACAAAGTGAATGAAAAGCGCAAAGCATTGCTTAAAATGCAGAAATGTAAAATGAATTGGACTGAACAATCTGAATGTGTTGCAGTGCACTGCTGAAAAACCTGGTAGCTGAGATCCAAAACTGACTGACGCTGAATTACATTACCTGAAGAAGTGCTGAAATACATTATTACAAAAGCTGGAAGCTAAACTGCAACACTGTCAAAGCTGGAAGATAGTAGTAGTAGTGGTACTAGCTGTGGTAGTAGTATTAATGGTAGTAGTAGTAGTAATAGTAGTAATAGTAGTAGTAGTAGCTGCACAAACGATAAGCCATATGAAAGGTATGGTATTGATTGATGTTTGTAGAAAGAATTATAATAATCCCGCCAGTTCTTTTTAAAACCAGCTATAATTGAATGTCCTCGCCTAATGCTCATTTTTCCAGCCTAACGTGATTAAAAGTAGTCAAATTGAGCTGCGTTCTGGCAGCGCTGCCGGCTCGTCCCCGCGCTCCTCCCTCAGCGTACGTCAACGAGACCGACTGAGAACGAGGCAGACATGGAACTTAAACTGTGATTATGAAAAAAGTATAAAGGTAACCGAAATTTTGTTTTCAGATTATTGAAGATAAAGTGAAGAGACTGAAGTGTCTTGATTTGTTAAACCTTTGAAAGAAGGTCAACGATAAAAAAATGGACCAAATTACGAAGTCTGTAAGTAGGAAGTGTCAGAGAATGGGCGGACGCTTCCGCCGTATTTTAAAAGTAGAATATCTCAAAAAGTTTAGAGTTTACAAATATTAAAAGTCATTGCCCAGATGTATGGCCCTAGACCTTTGTGACATACGTTGAAAGGAATCGATTGGTTCGGTAGTTTTGGCCACATTAATTGCACAAGTTTGGTGGGAAGAAGAATAACAGAAAAGGGATATGAAGATTGTGCATTCCTACGCACAATAATTAGAAGTTGTGACTTGAGCAGATCGGTCAAGCAGACGTCGTCAAGAAGTCTCCGGGGATTCGGGGGCAGTGCCGCTGGTCTGGTCCAATACACCAGCGCTCATTCTTATCTATCCTATTCCAACCCTCATTCTCTATCTATCCTATTCCAACCCCCATAACAAAGGTTTGTAAGAGTCTGAGTAGCTAATATAGGGTTACAGAGGAAATGGGTACATTTCCATCTGGCTGCCGTATGGTGCAATTGCGATTTTGGCTTGTTGTCATTAAATTCTGTTCGCCCAGACCTTTTAAAAGAGGAGTAGAATGTTAAAATGCACAATGGGTTCCGAAGATGTCCACCTGTATATATTTTCGGTTTATATTGGATGGATATTTGGAGATTTCGCCTACACCTTCCTCTGCTGAAACCTCTATTTGCTGTATTTCACTTGATTGACATCAAATATTGACCCAGGCAGTCGTACGATGTTGTGCTATGGCCCTGGGCTGCCAACTAATGCAGTCGGTGGTTTTCACTCTAAAACCTGACATTTATTTCAGGCTGAAATAAAATCCTGTGCTGTGTTCTATCTTTATTCACTCTAACCAAACAGTATCCACACTGATATATTGATACTCACAGGTGTTTCTTATATTATAGCCCTTGCAAATGCAGAGATTTATTCTATTTAGTTTGGGTATGTTATTTTCCGAAAATAATACAGAAAAAGGCCTAGTGATGAAGTGCTCAAGGGCAAAAAAAAGACAAAAAGTCAGGTAAGTCATTGTAGCCTGACACTAAAAGCAACTCACACAACAGACACGTTGTTGTTTGGATTTTTATATCAATTTTTATTCTAGCCATAGCTGGCTATAATAAAAATGACATTAACGTTACGTATAGAGCCATGAAAACACTCAAACACTGCTGACTATAGGCTTAACCCTGCGTGCCGGCGTGGCTGTGTGTGCGTGGCCGTACTTCATACCACTGCTGAAGTCAGTGCGCTCACCTGAGTGAAAAAAGGCCGGACCCTGCACTCTGTATCTGGCCTGATAATCCTCCTGAATATAAATATTGTTTCACTTCATAATTCAGTCTGAAGTTTCCTCCAGTCCTGCAGTTTCAGAGTTGAGCGGGTTGCGTCCATCTAAACCAAACACCGATCGCAGTGACACCCTTCTCATTTAACAGAAGGGCCGTGACTTTGGACTACATTTAGTTGCAAAGGGATGTAAATGAATTTCCCCATGTGGCTTAAATAAGTTGGTCTACCTCATTAGACCACTCGATATTAAAGCTTTACATTATTACCTTTTTGGACCACATACCCTCATAGTGCTAACATGAGTTCTGACTAGTTTCTGCTTTTACACATAGAGTGGTCAAGACATATATGATATATATATATAATATAATGTTTTATGTGAGATAAAACAGACCCTATAGATATGGCTTCTTTACCATTCCGCCCATCCCCGTATAGACAGAAGATTTTCCTTGGTTCTGCAGATGCTTCATGAAGTACCTCCAGAGTTCACATCCGTTTACCTCGTGTCTCTGGATGAACCAATTAGTGTTGAACCTTTATCACTCGTCGAGTCACACCGGCCCTGAAACCACCAGAGGCATCAACACCACGCTTCATGACAAGACAACTTTGCTGTTGCGTAACGTCCCAGCAGTGAGATATGCAGTCTAACACATTTTCACAGAGCTCAGAAATGATTGTCATTTCAGTGGAAGAAATGGTGCCCTCGCCACCAAATACTGTCTGTTATTACATACGTATACATATTATACATATTATTCCACGTCTCTCTTAAACATGGCCGAGGCATAGTGCGCCAGTGATGAGACAATGTAGTAATATTAACATCTAGCACACTGCTGCACAGCCCCTCGTTCCTGTGTTTATGACTTAATCCATAATTCATCTGCTGTGTTTTGTTCTCCGATAGCAATTAGGTGGAGGTGTGACTCACCCATCTGCTGTGAGAACACAGTTGTACATCACGTCTGACATGGAGTTGTTCACTCTGTGATCTAGTATGGTCTGATCAGGGATTTAGGGAAATGTCAGTGTGTAGAATTTAGGAGCAACTAGCAACCCACCCCTCCTTCTCCTCCCAGGACTGCAGTCCGTACTGGCCTGTGTTGGGCAGTGGGGGCGAATTACATTCATATCTCTATCAGTCACACATCATCATCATTCATATCGATAGCAGTGGGCGTCAAAAGCCAACGTGTCCCGCGATGCGCTACGTTGCAGGCGTACAGTCGTGTCTGAACGGTTTTGTTTTGAATAATAATATACATATATATATAATAATATATGTATATTCTATATATATATAATATATGGATATCTAACCGGGAAACAACCTCAAAAAACAAACATCTCCAAAAGACATGGATGAATGCACTCATAATAATAATAATCATAATCCCCCTTCTCTGAGAACTATTTTACTGTTGGATTAAAAGTGAAACTCATTCTAACTGAATCCTCTACATACATAGGATGGAGCGAACATCCTCAGTGGCTATATAGTAGTGTAACCCTAGTATAGTGTGACACATTACATATACAACATCAATACATCAATATGTTAATGTTAATGTGATGGAGATGTAACTGTCAGTGTTAATGTTAATGTAATGTTAATGTGATGGAGATGTAACTGTCAGTGTTAATGGTCTGAAGATGAACAGACTGGGATCAGGCTCTCTACAGCCTCCGTGGGTTTGAGACTTAGCGAGTGAGCCACAAGTCTTTCCCGATGGCCTATGGCTTCATGGATCTGGACTGCAGTTTGTCCATAGCATGGTAGTGCCAAGTATTGTCTACTTTCCGTAGTACAGCGTAACATAAAGTTGTAAAAATTGCTTTTGCACTCAAAAGCTGTGATTTACCGATAACCAAACCATTTTACAATGGCTTTTGTTGAACTCCATCAGCGAAACACAATCATGTCCCAAGGTGGTGAACCTACTCTGAGACCTCCCTCCCTCTTAAGGACGAGACAAATGAAACCATGAACTGAGTCACCCGTCCTCACGGTCATCACTCACCACGTGTCCTTATATTATATTGCTTCACACAAACACACACAAGGACACGCACGCACGCACACACTTCCACACACAAAAAGTTGTTTAAACTTAAAAAAGTTTAAACTGTATAGTATAAAATGTTTACTTCAGATTGAATCCAATGTATTAAGAAATGAAAAGAGTTGAAACTGTCCTAACTGGCCAACTAAAGTATTGTCTCTAGTAAGTTTCCTGGACGTCCTCCTCACAGGCTCCCTGATCTGAAACACTGTGGAAGCAATAGTCTGTTTGAAGGGAATAACAAAGGCCGTCGAGTTGGCAAGCTATTAAATGGCGTGAAGACTCTCTGGACATGGACGTTACAAGCTGCCTCGCTGGCAAAGTCCATCGTATTACTCAGGCCCGACACCTTTCAAAGACCAGAGCTGCTGCCAATGTAGGCTGTTTTAAAAACCAACAAAAGCTGCTGGTATAGGAAGACATCATGAAGACACGACTCGTGGTCTAATGTGCAGATTTTAGGTTGGGTTTTTAACTTTGAACATGCTCTGAAATATATACTTACTGTATGGACTGTCTTTACGGACTGGTTGTCATTGTTAAACCAGTGCTCTTGAGAGAGCCTACTTTCACCTTGGGGCGCTCATGCGTTAGACAATTGTGTTGAAAAGCAGCAATTGCTGTACAAATATCAACACATAAGAAGATAAGATGGCAAAGCAAAAAGCACAACAATAAAAACAAACACAGAAAAAAAAACACATGTAGAATGAACATGATCCAAGTTCACAGCATACAAGAGGACAGAGTGTGTTAAGATAGCTCTGGTCCTGTGCTACCATGGTGGTTTATCACAAAGCATCTCAATATAATCTTCTACCATCCTCATCCAGGGACACGTTGTCACCTGGATTTCTACAGCACCATAATTCTCAAGGAGAAATAAGCCCACTTCTACCATTATTTTCATTACATTCAGAAGAAAATACGTTTTGAATGCACCCCATACAATAGTACAGGCATCACAGCATGTATCTGCAAAGATGCACATGCATTTGTGGAGTAACCAACAGGAAGGTACCAGTCAAAGAGTATCGCTTCTTTATTCAATTCAAAACAATTAACAAGAAGACATAATAAACAACCATTGCGGATAAAAGTACAATATATTAAATGTTAAATATAAAATATAAAAAGGAGGTGAGAAAGAGACCAACATGAGAATAGACCTCTCCCTTTCCTCCCTCCATAGGCTGTACTGAGTCTCCTCTCCCTCCTGTATTCTGGGCTCAGGCATAGAGAAAATGCCTCTGTCGGTTTCATAATAGAGTGATGTGTGTATGAGCACATTTGTAGTAATTCTATGGTGACTGATTGCAGTGGTTGTTATGATCTACACACATCTTTGGTTAAGCTTCAGTGTGTGTGTGTGTAGCTTCCTATGCTCTAAAAGGTGATTCTGTGGCTGGCTTTCAGTAGGCCAACTAAACAACACTATGCAAATCATTACTGGGACTATCCGGTCAACACCGGTCACCTGGCTCCCTGTCCTATCTAACGTACTTCCCCACAACACCAGACAAACTGAACTCACTCGTAGGATGCTCCAAAAGGTCAAAGACTCCCGCACTTACCAATCCATACCGACGACTACACCCCACCGCCCGCACGACCCCCGTCTAGACGCCCACTGACCCACCGACTGTGAGGCCATGTCTCCAAAACAGCCCAAACAAACATCTGGTGTCAGACCGACCCAACCAGTCCCTGGCACCCACCTCCCTAGGAGACAGTGGTCCACCAGGTCCCTGTCCCTAGGAGACAACCTTCAACAGACCCAGGACCGCTCTGGGTCCCTGTCCCTAGGAGACAACCTTCAACAGACCCAGGACTGCTCTGGGTCCCTGTCCCCACAACGGTCCACCTTCAACAGACCCAGGACTGCTCTGGGTCCCTGTCCCTAGGAGACAACCTTCAACAGACCCAGGACTGCTCTGGGTCCCTGTCCCCACAACGGTCCACCTTCAACAGACCCAGGACTGCTCTGGGTCCCTGTCCCTAGGAGACAGTGGTCCACCAGGTCCCTGTCCCTAGGAGACAACCTTCAACAGACCCAGGACTGCTCTGGGTCCCTGTCCCCACAACGGTCCACCTTCAACAGACCCAGGACTGCTCTGGGTCCCTGTCCCCACAGCGGTCCACCTTCAACAGACCCAGGACTGCTCTGGGTCCCTGTCCCTAGGAGACAGTGGTCCACCAGGTCCCTGTCCCTAGGAGACAACCTTAAACAGATCCAGTACTGCTCTGGCCAGCCTTCACAGATGGGGAGCAGCCTTAGCCCACTGTGAGCCTGCGGAGAGGAGTGAACTATGGAGCGCGTTACTAAAGCCTCTCCAAAGACTGAGAGGAGGTCTGCTCTCCCTCCACCGTGTAGATCAATGTAGATCTCATGTACACCAACAGGCCGACGCTTGGCTTGAGAAATCTGCATTCGCTAAATAAAACAAACCAGGCCCAGTGTGTTACTGCTCCACCATCCATATGTCAGGAGTACGTGCTGGACATTCATTCTACACATTCCTCTAGTCCACGGGCCTGCGTGAGCCTCCAGGGCCTGTCTGGGGCTGGTTGTGTTCTACGCTGTATGAATGGATCATGATGATAACGTCACCTTGCGGTCACATAGGGAACGGTAATAAGGGGTTGCAGATTGAAGATTGCAGAAATGGTGTCACTTAAACAGTCTGTCTAGGGGACATGTGGGAACTTTATGACCATATTATTTAGTTTTAAAGATGATTAGAGCCCGACCCCGCACCGTCTCGCCCTCCTGTATGCAACAGAGGAAGCACTTCTGGTGAAGTCTTGGCAGGCAAAGTGCTGACCTCCTGAGGTCAGAGACAGATGAGAACCAGACGTCACCAGGAGGAGCGGTGGCCTTTCCCGTCCTCGGGGCGGGCTGAGCGGAGCGCTGACCACGGTTTCATTAATGTTTGATTAGCAGTCGGAATGGCCATCTTGAATTCTGTCACACTTTTATTTGACATAATGGACCGGCCATATTTAAGCTACCACTTCAGAATGTACCAGTTGATTAATAAATAATTGGACCCAGGGTGATATATTAAAGCCTGTGCTATAAGCATTTCAATGGACTGTACAAAGAAACCATGGTGGACAGCTATTCATACCTAATTGACATTTGCTGCTCATCATTTTCAATGTAAGACACAACAATACAACATAAAGGCATGACGGACACAGACCATCAGCCTTTCTGTTGAGATATTCCACTATTAGGTTTATTAAAAGCAGTCCTACTTTCCACTGAAATATTCCCACATAACCAAAACATGCATCAATGATAAATTGCCTGGAATATATTCCAAGATTAAACCTGAAATAGGGCGATGAGGATGAACAATGCCATCCATTTGACACCGCACTCCAAGTCAATTCCAACCTTCCATCCACTGATTTGGTTTCATATACAGCCCGGTCAGCCGGGCCGAGCACAGATTGATAATCGAAGACGTGAATTTCAATTGAGTTTTTCATCTTTTTGCATGGGAAGAGATGGGAAGAAATAAGCCTCTCTGTGATGACTTGACACAGATTCACAAATTATTTGAGGCAATTCCCGACTGGGTAAGGAAGGCTAGCGGAGAGCGTTTGATATAGGAGTGGTTGCATACTTTGAAAGAAAGAGAGAGAGTTTGAAAGAGTATGAACGAGGGAGAGAAGGAGCAGGGATAAGGAGCGCGATGACGGAGAGGGATGATGGGGAGGGCGGGAGTGGCGTCCCGTCCTTTAAAACCATTTCAAGATGGAAACTATTTGTAGAAGGTGTTGATCATGTTTTTATAGGCTTTTCTGGCTCAAATGTATTTCAGAAGGAGGTGGGGGGCTGGGGGGGGGCTGGGGGGCAGGTGGGGGGGAGGTGGGGGGCTGGGGGGGGCAGGTGGGGGGCTGGGGGGCAGGTGGGGGGCTGGGGGGGGCAGGTGGGGGGCTGGGGGGCAGGTGGGGGGCTGGGGGGGGCAGGTGGGGGGCTGGGGGGCAGGTGGGGGGCAGGTGGGGGGCTGGGGGGGAGGTGGGGGGCTGGGGGGGGCAGGTGTGACTTCAGAGGGCGGATGCAGACGAAACAGTTCACAACCCCTGTCAGTCCTTTCTCTTACTCCTCCTCTCTCTCTCTCTCTTACTCCTACTCTCTCTCTTTCTCTTACTCCTACTCTCTCTTTCTCTCTCTCTTACTCCTCTCTCTCTCTCTCTTTCTCTTACTCTCTCTCTTTCTCTCTTTCTCTCTCTCTCTTTCTCTTACTCCTACTCTCTCTCTTTCTCTCTTTCTCTCTCTCTTTCTCTTACTCCTACTCTCTCTCTTTCTCTTACTCCTACTCTCTCTCTTTCTCTCTTTCTCTCTCTCTTTCTCTTACTCCTACTCTCTCTCTTTCTCTCTCTCTCTTTCTCTTACTCCTACTCTCTCTCTCTTTCTCTTACTCATACTCTCTCTCTTTCTCTCTTTCTCTCTCTCTCTTTCTCTTACTCCTCTCTCTCTCTCTTTCTCTTACTCCTCCTCTCTCTCTTTCTCTTACTCCTCTCTCTCTCTCTCTCTCTCTTTCTCTTACTCCTCCTCTCTCTCTCTCTCTCTCTCTCTTTCTCTTACTCCTACTCTCTCTCTCTCTTTCTCTTTCTCTTACTCCTACTCTCTCTCTCTTTCTCTCTCTCCCTCTCTCTTTCTCTTACTCCTCTCTCTCTCTCTTTCTCTTCCTCCTATAATGCTCCTAGCTCTTGATATGTCTGGTGTTGTACCTTATCTCAGCCCAGTCTTAGGTCTGTGGTGTTCATGAACAGCTCCTATTACAGCACCAAGGTCTCTGAACGTACCACTGCTTACGATGCAGGGCAGCGCAGTGCCCTCTATAGCGGAGGACACTGCATTTTTAATTATATCGAGACACCCTTGTTTCTGTGGTGCTTTACAATTTTAGACCAATTGGTACTCACACAGCAGAAATGTCAAATCATGTTTTACTTTATTAGAAAGGGGGAGGCTAGGTACGAGCTGAAAAAGAGTTTAGTTATATTCATATCTTGATTAAAATCGTGTGTGTGAGGGGTTCTTAAGATATGTGTTCTCCATGCGCACACACACACACACACACACACAAACACACACTATATTAATGTTGTAACCTCGCACACACACACACACACACAAACACACACTATATTAATGTTGTAACCTCGCACACACACACACACACATTATTGATGATATAACCGGGCACCTATGTGTGTACTATAATAAAGGCTGTGGATACTTCAAATGGGTTTAATCTCCCTTTCTAGTTCCTTTTAAAATGTTTTCTCCCTTTGGCATTCTTATTACCAGTAGAACCAATTAGAGAGCCGTGGCCTGTTTCTATTATATCCCTGAATGAGGACCATAGTATTGAATGCCTGGAGAGAAATAAATCACAAACTATTAGAGATCATATTTGTTCTGCTAGTTGGGCTAATCTTTGGATGAAAGAAATTATAAATTCTCCTTTTAATGATTTAGTTCATGAGATTGAACATTTTGATTGCGTGATAGTAAAGGATGTTACACTGTCACTGTCACACCTCTCTGCTCTCCCTACACCAACAGCTGCACCTCCCTCCACCCGGCAGTCAAGCTCCTGAAGCTCACAGACGACAGCAGCCTGGTGGGCCTCATCTCCGGGGGGGCGGGGGGGAGTACAGGAGGGAGGTCCAGGGGCTACAGAGCCCCTGCAGCGGCAACAACCTGGAGCTCAACGCACTGAAGACAGTAGAGACAGTAGAGACAGTGGAGACAGTAGAGACAGTAGAGACAGTAGAGACACTGGAGACAGTGGAGACAGTAGAGACAGTAGAGACAGTGGACGGTGGAGACAGTGGAGACAGTAGAGACAGTAGAGACAGTGGAGACAGTAGAGACAGTAGAGACAGTGGAGACAGTGGAGACAGTAGAGACAGTAGAGACAGTAGAGACAGTGGAGACAGTAGAGACAGTAGAGACAGTAGAGACGGTGGAGACAGTAGAGACAGTGGAGACAGTAGAGACAGTAGAGACAGTAGAGACGGTGGAGACAGTAGAGACAGTGGAGACAGTAGAGACAGTAGAGACAGTAGAGACGGTGGAGACAGTAGAGACAGTGGAGACAGTAGAGACAGTAGAGACAGTGGAGACAGTAGAGACAGTGGAGACAGTAGAGACAGTAGAGACAGTAGAGACAGTAGAGACAGTAGAGACAGTGGAGACAGTAGAGACAGTGGAGACAGTGGAGACAGTGGAGACAGTAGAGACAGTAGAGACAGTGAGACAGTAGAGACGGTGGAGACAGTAGAGACAGTGGAGACAGTAGAGACAGTAGAGACAGTGGAGACAGTAGAGACAGTAGAGACAGTGGAGACAGTAGAGACAGTAGAGACAGTGGAGACAGTAGAGACAGTAGAGACAGTAGAGACGGTGGAGACAGTAGAGACAGTGGAGACAGTAGAGACAGTAGAGACAGTGGAGACAGTAGAGACAGTGGAGACAGTAGAGACAGTAGAGACAGTAGAGACAGTAGAGACAGTGGAGACAGTAGAGACAGTGGAGACAGTAGAGACAGTGGAGACAGTGGAGACAGTGGAGACAGTAGAGACAGTAGAGACAGTAGAGACGGTGGAGACAGTAGAGACAGTGGAGACAGTAGAGACAGTAGAGACAGTGGAGACAGTAGAGACAGTGGAGACAGTAGAGACAGTAGAGACAGTAGAGACAGTGGAGACAGTGGAGACAGTAGAGACAGTAGAGACAGTGGAGACAGTAGAGACAGTGGAGACAGTGGAGACAGTGAGACAGTAGAGACAGTAGAGACAGTAGAGACAGTAGAGACGGTGGAGACAGTAGAGACAGTGGAGACAGTAGAGACAGTGGAGACAGTGGAGACAGTGAGACAGTAGAGACAGTAGAGACAGTAGAGACAGTAGAGACGGTGGAGACAGTAGAGACAGTAGAGACGGTGGAGGTGGTGGACTCCAGGAGGAACGCGCCCCCTCCCAGTCCATCCTCACCCACTGCGTCATCACCTGGTCCCTACTGCAGCGGCCACGGACCAGACCACGGACCAGACCAAGGACCAGGCCAAGGACCAGGCCACGGACCAGACCAAGGACCAGACCAAGGACCAGACCACGGACCAGACCAAGGACCAGACCAAGGACCAGGCCACGGACCAGGCCACGGACCAGGCCACGGACCAGACCAAGGACCAGACCAAGGACCAGGCCAAGGACCAGGCCAAGGACCAGGCCACGGACCAGACCAAGGACCAGACCAAGGACCAGGCCAAGGACCAGGCCACGGACCAGACCAAGGACCAGGCCACGGACCAGGCCAAGCCACAGCGGGTCATTCCATCAGCGGAGAGGGTGCACCAGGGCTCTGAGGAGGGCAAGACCCCTCGCCCCCAGGTCACGGCCTCTTCACCCTGCCTCCCTCTGGGAGAAGGCTGCGACTGCTAAAAACTGCAAAGACTCGCCATCGAATCAGTTTCTTCCCCTTAGCCGCCAGACTGATCAATGACTCTGCCCCCCCCCCCCCCCCCCGCAGTGATATTTGACCAGGACTGATAATCACACTGGTCTGGTCTTAACTCTGTACTTGCACTTTATTATCTATTATTTATTTCATCACCCGTTGCACTGTACTTGATTATCTCTGTTATGTCTTGTCATCACTGTCCTTGTCCTGTTGCACTTTATATTTGTTGATGAAACACACTGGAACGCTGAGACAAATCCCTAATCCCAATCCCAACATAAAAAACCTCTCATACTGAAAGCCTGCATTACCTACGGCAAAAAATAAACTGCTTTACCTATGACCAAAAGTTTCAACCAAATACAACAAGAAACAAGAATCAGGAAAAGTGGCCGGCCTGTTTCAGGGCTAAGGGTTAGGGTTAGGTTACGTTGACAGTATACAAGTTACACCCCTTTAGACGTATATAACGACAGAGCCCGGGCCCTCTACGTTGTCCATGCCATGGCCAAGCTAAACTGGTTCTCCTGGTACCTGGTAGACTAGGAGACCTGGTACAAGGTAGACTAGGAGAAACAGTAGGCTACAGCCCTCAGCACAAAGCTATCAGGCTCGTTGTCTGCATCCTAAATTGTGTGGCAGCAGAGAGCAACCCCCACATAGACACAGGCAGGTGTACACCACGGCTGTATCATTACCCACGGGGAAGGTTGTTCACCCCAGCTGTGTGTGAGCTCCAGGGGCGCATGCAGCCGCCTGCACGCGTTCGACACGAGGCAGCACAGGAACCGCCGGAGGAACGGCCATCCAGGCACCAAACAGAACGGCTCAGAAGAGTGTAGTCCTGCACCACCGTGGTTCTGCTCTTTGATGGAAAAATGTAAGCGCTTGTTCGCGTGCGTGCGTTCTGCACAAGTCCAAAAATACAGCCTGGTCTTAGTATTGCAATCTCTCTCTCTCTCTCTCGCTCTCTCCTCAGACAATGAATCATGTTCCATTCTGTCCTCTCTGATATGGAGTGGACCAGAGAACAAACGGTGAACTCAACCGTTAGGAGAGGAGGACTATGGGCGGGAGGTGAACTAAAGAGCCAACAGTAACGAGCCAGGAGAGACACACCTGAGGTTAGAGACACCAAGGGAGAGAGGAAGCTCAGCTCAGGTAAATGAAGGCAGAGGAAGGTCAGCAGATGGGAGAGAGAGTGAGCGAGAGAGAGGGAGTGAGCGAGAGAGAGGGAGGGATTGCTTTGGTTTCCTCTTGGCTTCCCAATCGCAGCGTGAACCGAAAGGTGGGAGCGTTCTCCACACATCTCAAGTAGTGGTGGAGTTCATGGTTCCTTTGAATGAATCAGTTCGCCCAGAAGAGTCGTTCGAATCGTTCAAATCGTTCGTTCGTTCGTTCAGTCGCGTTTCCGGTAGCGGTGAATCATGGTTCTCTGTCACTGAGTCGATCAGACTCCTCCCTC
>NC_140280.1:321614-343927 GCF_964030765.1 Micromesistius poutassou | reverse complement strand
GTGTCTCTGCTCTAGAGGTAGTGTATTTCTCAGGTTAAACTTCGTTAAGCACAATAACAGGAGCTGGGCCGTCAACATGGCTGCTGCGCTGCCCCCTCCCCCCAGCAGCAGGTAGAGGCAGAGTGACGTCAGCGTGGAGAACGCAGCGCCGTGGAGAACGGCCCTGTGGGGGTTATGGACGCCCCCCCCCCCCCCCCAGGGGAGCAGAGTGTTTACACAGCAGAGCCCCTCTGTTTCATCACCTCACGCTGCCGGCTCTGAGGAGCACGGGGCGGTGGAACTCCTCTCTGGCGTTCATGAATACGCCCTAACGAGAGAGAGGAGCTCACCCCCCGGGGAGCGGCGCCACGCACAAACAAGCGCTGCTCTGCTCCGCGGCGCAGCGTGACGGAGGCCCGCGCCGCGAGACACAACGGAGGCCCGCGCCGCGAGACACAACGGAGGCCCGCGCCGCGAGACACAACGGAGGCCCGCGCCGCGAGACACGACGGAGGCCCGCGCCGCGAGACACGACGGAGGCCCGCGCCGCGAGACACAACGGAGGCAGCGGCGGCGAGGGCGGAGCGGAGGGGCTGGGAGACGGCGTCACTGTTCAGTTCAGTTCAGCTCAGTTCAGCTCAGCTCAGCTCAGTTCAGTCAGTTCAGTTCAGTTCAGTTCAGTTCAGCTCAGCTCAGCTCAGTTCAGTTCAGCTCAGTTCAGTTCAGCTCAGCTCAGTTCAGTTCAGTTCAGTTCAGCCTCAGCTCAGTTCAGTTCAGTTCAGTTTTTTATTTGTCATTGTTGCAGAATAACAACGAAATGTTGTTGGAGCAAAACACAGGCTTTAGTTGTCCACCACTTTATACATTTACACGTAATTTAATCCCCATGAATCAATGAATTACTCACCCAGCACTTTACACATAATAACTACTCATAAGTCTCATAAATACCCCGTAGACTCCCCATAACCAGTAAAGTGCTCAGTGCAATAAATAGATAGATAGATCCATCTGCTGGGGGGGGGGGGGGGTGATGCAGAGTCCAGGTCACAGTTAGGGAGGTGGATGGGAGGCAGTTATGTCACAGAGGGGTGTCCGATGGGGAGTGGGGGGGCAGACTGTCCGTCTAGCAGCCTGACTGCGTGGGGGTACAGGCTGATGGCCAGCCTGCTGGTTGTGGCCCTGATGGACCTGTATCTTCTGCCTGATGGACCTGTATCTTCTGCCAGAGGGCAGTGGTTGTAGAAGGCGGTGTGCTGGATGTAGATGGTCCTGGAGGATGTTTTTCACTCGGCGCATGCAGCGGGAGGTGGACACAGTCTCCATGTCTGGAAGGATGACCCCAACGCTCTTCCCTGCGGCTCTCACCACTCTGTGCATGGCCTCCTCCTCTGCTCTGGTGCAGCCGGAGAACCACAGCAGTGACCCGTAGGTCAGCACACTCTCCACCGCACAGCAGCGGAGGCTGAGTCTCTGGGGCTCGACCATCTCAGCTTCCTGAGGAAGTAGAGGCGTTGTTGGGCCTTCTGATGTTTCTCCCCCATGACAGGTAAGAACTTTAAACTAGAGGCCCCCTCCACCACCTCGTTAAAGCTAGAGGCCCCCTCCACCACCTCGTTAAAGCTAGAGGCCCCCTCCACCACCTCGTTAAAGCTAGAGGCCCCCTCCACCACCTCGTTAAAGCTAGAGGCCCCCTCCACCACCTCGTTAAAGCTAGAGGCCCCCTCCACCACCTCGTTAAAGCTAGAGACCCCCTCCACCACCTCGTTAAAGCTAGAGACCCTCTCCACTACCTCGTTCCCAATAAGGAGCGGGGAGTGGCTCAGTTGTCCAGTCTTACGGAAATCCACAATTACTCCCTTGTTTTCTTTGTGTGTTGAGGGCCAGGTCGTTGCTGCCAGCAGTTGGACTTCTTGCCTGTATGCAGTCTCATCATTCCCGGTGATGAGGCCGACCACTGTTGTGTTGTCTGCAAATTTGATTCCATGGGTGGATGGGGAGGAAGAGCTGCAGTCGTATGTGAACAGTGTGCAGAGAAGAGGGCTAAGCACACAGCCCTGGGGCCCCGGTGCTGGTGGTCAGTGGAGGACGTGTGTTTGCCTAGCCTCACATATTGTGTGTGCTTTGTTAGAAAGTCCAGTATCCAGTTAATAAACAGTATCCAAGCAGAGTCCAAGACCATGTCGTTTGTTACAGAGTTTGTTTGGCAATATTGTGTTGAATGCTGAGCTAAAACCAACAAAGAGAAGCTTATGTGCTCCTGTGCTCTGGGTGTTAGCAGGGTGTGTAAAACAATAGCAGTGGCGTCCTCTGTTGACCTGTTCTTCCTGTAAACTGGTGTTGATCCAGTGAGGGCGCTGTGGCAGCTGTGGTATGATGACCGGTCTGGAGCTGAGAGCTCAGACTGCAGGGAGACTGGAACTATTGTGGCTGATGTCCACGTTGGGGGGAGATATTGAGGAGATATTGAGGAGATATTGAGGAGATATTGGGGAGATATTGAGGAGATATTGAGGAGATATTGGGGAGATATTGAGGAGATATTGGGGAGATATTGAGGAGATATTGAGGAGATATTGAGGAGATATTGGGGAGATATTGAGGAGATATTGGGGAGATATTGAGGAGATATTGGGGAGATATTGGGGAGATATTGAGGAGATATTGAGGAGATATTGGGGAGATATTGAGGAGATATTGGGGAGATATTGGGGAGATATTGAGGAGATATTGGGGAGATATTGAGGAGATATTGAGGAGATATTGGGGAGATATTGAGGAGATATTGAGGAGATATTGGGGAGATATTGAGGAGATATTGAGGAGATATTGGGGAGATATTGGGGAGATATTGAGGAGATATTGAGGAGATATTGGGGAGATATTGGGGAGATATTGGGGAGATATTGAGGAGATATTGAGGAGATATTGGGGAGATATTGAGGAGATATTGGGGAGATATTGAGGAGATATTGAGGAGATATTGGGGAGATATTGAGGAGATATTGAGGAGATATTGAGGAGTTATTGGGGAGATATTGGGGAGATATTGGGGAGATATTGAGGAGATATTGAGGAGATATTGGGGAGATATTGAGGAGATATTGAGGAGATATTGGGGAGATATTGGGGAGATATTGGGGAGATATTGAGGAGATATTGAGGAGATATTGAGGAGATATTGGGGAGATATTGAGGAGATATTGGGGAGATATTGAGGAGATATTGAGGAGATATTGAGGAGTTATTGGGGAGATATTGGGGAGATATTGAGGAGATATTGAGGAGATATTGGGGAGATATTGAGGAGATATTGAGGAGATATTGGGGAGATATTGGGGAGATATTGAGGAGATATTGAGGAGTTATTGGGGAGATATTGGGGAGATATTGGGGAGATATTGAGGAGATATTGAGGAGATATTGGGGAGATATTGAGGAGATATTGAGGAGATATTGGGGAGATATTGGGGAGATATTGGGGAGATATTGAGGAGATATTGAGGAGATATTGAGGAGATATTGGGGAGATATTGAGGAGATATTGGGGAGATATTGAGGAGATATTGAGGAGATATTGAGGAGATATTGGGGAGATATTTCTGGCCTAATGAGCGATATTGGCGGAATAACAAACGGAGGATTGAGGAAGTGAAGCTAACAGCCGACTGAGCACTGGGCTGAACAACAACAATAACAACAACAAAGTGTCCATGCAAGTCAATTCTCAACGGTATTCAGAATGCAGAATTTACAGCGGCTAATTAATTGTATTATTTATTAATTTGTTTGATTCTTCTTTGTTGAGATTGTTCCCAGACTAATAATCTATAAAATCACCAGCCAATCAGAGAGCTCCCTCCTCTGAGCGGTTCACTGGAGGTCGGAGACGACAGACAGCAGAGAGCGAGACGGGATGAGGGTGAGACGGGATGAGGGTGAGACGGGATGAGGGTGAGACGGGATGAGGGTGAGACGGGATGAGGGTGAGACGGGATGAGGGTGAGACAGGATGAGGGTGAGACAGGATGAGGGTGAGACGGGATGAGGGTGAGACGGGATGAGGGTGAGACAGGATGAGGGTGAGACGGGATGAGGGTGAGACGGGATGAGGGTGAGACGGGATGAGGGTGAGACAGGATGAGGGTGAGACGGGATGACGGTGAGACAGGATGAGGGTGAGACAGGATGAGGGTGAGACGGGATGAGGGTGAGACAGGATGAGGGTGAGACGGGATGAGGGTGAGACGGGATGAGGGTGAGACAGGATGAGGGTGAGACGGGATGAGGGTGAGACAGGATGAGGGTGAGACGGGATGAGGGTGAGACGGGATGAGGGTGAGACGGGATGAGGGTGAGACGGGATGAGGGTGAGACAGGATGAGGGTGAGACGGGATGAGGGTGAGACGGGATGAGGGTGAGACGGGATGAGGGTGAGACAGGATGAGGGTGAGACGGGATGAGGGTGAGACGGGATGAGGGTGAGACGGGATGAGGGTGAGACGGGATGAGGGTGAGACGGGATGAGACGGGATGAGGGTGAGACAGGATGAGGGTGAGACGGGATGAGGGTGAGACGGGATGAGGGTGAGACGGGATGAGGGTGAGACGGGATGAGGGTGAGACGGGATGAGGGTGAGACGGGATGAGGGTGAGACAGGATGAGGGTGAGACAGGATGAGGGTGAGACGGGATGAGGGTGAGACGGGATTCGATCCTTTTGGGATTCGTATGGAATGTTGTAAAACAAAGACAAAATAGGACAAAATATGTTCAACAGAAGCCGTCCATTGCTTTAAATTCCACTGATTCAAGTTATTATCAATTGTTGTTAGACGCAACAACAAAAAAAGTAAGTGCAGGATTGTGAAAAACGAAATGAAATAACAAAATAATAACAACTATAGTCATCCCTTGATAAATATATGAACATTATGATGTGATTTGAATTTCACTGCATGAATACACACATACACACCTACACACAGACACACACACACGCAGGCACATCTGGTGTGGCAGATGGGGCGGTAATGGGCCTTCCATCAGCCCCCCGGGGTCAGGGTTCACTTCATCAGGGGTCCTGCTGTAATTGCCTATCATAATGTTATGGACTTCAGTCTGGTGCGTCTGAGGGGTAATGACTCCATGACACACAGACAGACACACGTCATGTAAAGACAACCGTACTTTGAAGAGGCGGATGCGTTCCAGGATATGTATTGTATATTAATTCATTCATTTAATGAATGAATAATGACAGGAAGCAGGACGCAGCAGAAGTGTAATGTACCGTACTTTGATTGAACACAGTCTGCATGAATGTCTCTCACAGTGGAACTGTCCCTCTCTCTTCTGAGTGTATTCCAGGTATATTCCATTAGTGTCTCTCACAGTGGAACTGTCCCTCTCTCTTCTGAATGTATTCCAGGTATATTCCATTAGTGTCTCACAGTGGAACTGTCCCTCTCTCTTCTGAGTGTATTCCAGGTATATTCCATTAGTGTCTCTCACAGTGGAACTGTCCCTCTCTCTTCTGAGTGTATTCCAGGTATATTCCATTAGTGTCTCACAGTGGAACTGTCCCTCTCTCTTCTGAGTGTATTCCAGGTATATTCCATTAGTGTCTCACAGTGGAACTGTCCCTCTCTCTTCTGAGTGTATTCCAGGTATATTCCATTAGTGTCTCACAGTGGAACTGTTCCTCTCTCTTCTGAGTGTATTCCAGGTACATTCCATTAGTGGAATCAGTCCGTGCCAGAGGTGAAGGCCTGAGGGGTTCATGTTGCTACACAGGACACTTAACAGACCACGGGGTATCACCGTCTCAAGGCGTTCCCTCTAGGTAGCCACACTGTGAACAGAGCGCCATGTTGTCTACCTCTTTTCTGCCTTTCTGGTGACGTTTCTCACTTGCTTTCTACCCCCAGTGTTGCCTCCCCTGGATATCCAGCTCTCTCTCTCTCTCTCTCTCTCTCTCTCTCTCTCTCTCTCTCTCTCTCTCTCTCTCTCTCTCTCTCTCTCTCTCTCTCTCTCTCTCTCTCTCTCTCTCTCTGTGTGTCTCTGTGTCTGTAGTGTTTTCTTGATGTTTACCGAGCGGCCCCTGCACGATTTGCAGAAGCAGTGACAGCTGCTTTGGGTGAAGCAGTGTTCAGATTGTTTGTATTCTTCACCAAGCAGAGCTAATTATGTATTGAGTTGTGCTTTTTGT
This sequence comes from Micromesistius poutassou, assembly GCF_964030765.1. NCBI lineage: Eukaryota > Metazoa > Chordata > Actinopteri > Gadiformes > Gadidae > Micromesistius > Micromesistius poutassou. The sequence continues at coordinate 337,736 of NC_140280.1, read as the reverse complement.
TGTCCCCCCCGCCCACACCCCCCCCCCCCCCACCCCCCCCCATCGCTTTCCATGATTTGTCAAACATCTGATGAGGACGTTGCATTGTGAGTGGAGCCGTGTGTGATGATGAAGAGGTAGTGAACCCAAAACCGTTTTTGTTTTGTTTTTAATTTGGTAACATGACTTATATAATCGTAAACAGTAATCTTTGGCATTTTGTCAGCGTTACTAAAATAAGAATTCATTGAGAGAACACGCGAGTCAAATCCTTTTGTCTCTTCAAACCAGTTTTTGAATATGCCTCTCTGAAAAGTTATTATTAACATTAAATATCTATACACCTATTGCAGAGATATATGTCCATTATTCCCTAGGTTGGTTCACACCACTAGAGTGAATAATCTGGTATACCTGTTGTACTGTGAGTCAGTAATGGTGCAATATCTGTTAACATGCTTGGTTTGTATTAAGGCCCATAAGTCTAATTGGAGTGTGTATGTTTCTCTTTACCCGTATTACTCCACGCTAAGTACACAAGATTACAAAGCAACTCCAGAGTAATTACAACTGAATGTTGTGGACTGTACAACACGGCGTGGGTCACAGATTAAGGCCCTGACAGACTGTGATCACATCGGCGGTCAAGTGTTGCTGAACACGGTGATTCAGACAGAGTGTAATATAGTCTCTGCCATTTGTGGTTGTTGAACAAACCTGCTATTTTTTATGTGAATATTCCAATTTGGATTTCGTTTTATGAATATATGGGCCTTTTCGGCTCATGTTTGTTGGATGTTGTAAATGAGAATCGTATTGTTTAGATGGGAGCCCTCTTAGCACATACGGAGCAGGACTGTATGTCGCCATTTTTAAAGTAGCAGAACATTATCTCCCATCTGTACCGACGTGGCCGCGTGCTTTGAGCTTCATGTGTTGAGGAATTAGACCAAATAATGTGAACTAAAGCACATTGCGTATGGGCTGTCTGTAAAGTACCTGCTGGAAACACAAGTGGCATATGTTGTTTATGTTTTACATTGAAATGTTCAGCAGACGGCTATTGCTCATTTGCATTGCTGTCGTTTCCTGTGAATTACAAATTTATTTGCTAATAAGTTCTTTGTGGTATGTGTCTGCAATCCCCTCAATCCTCTCTCTCTCTCTCTCTCTCTCTCTCTCTCTCTCTCTCTCTCTCTCTCTCTCTATATATATATATATATATATATATATATATATATACTATATATATAGTCACGATCCTACTGTTGGCTAATGTTAAGCTGGTGGGTAACTGGTTGTCATGGTAACTGTGGGAGTGGCTCCCCTGATTGGCCTTGATACGGGTCACCTGAGGGATCCAAGATGGCTGCTGAGCAGACAGCATGGTGCCACACTTGGTTCTTCACTAAACCCCCTGGACCACTCTGAAGGCCGCTGCCCTTAACAAGGACAGCACCAGGGTCAGGCTCCTAAAGGGAGAGCGCCCCTTTGTCCTGGATGAAGTGTTCGTCTGTGTGTCAATCTAGAACCAGACGGGACAGGCTACCGTCTGCTCCAACGCTCGGGCTGTCCCTCAACCAGTGACAAGGACCAGCGCTCTCCAGGAACCAGGTGAGTCACTGGTCCTTGTCCCTCAACCAGTGACAAGGACCAGCGCTCTCCAGGAACCAGGTGAGTCACTGGTCCTTGTCCCTCATCCAGTGAGAAGGACCAGCGCTCTCCAGGAACCAGGTGAGTCACTGGTCCTTGTCCCTCAACCAGTGACAAGGACCAGCGCTCTCCAGGAACCAGGTGAGTCACTGGTCCTTGTCCCTCAACCAGTGAGAAGGACCAGCGCTCTCCAGGAACCAGGTGAGTCACTGGTCCTTGTCCCTCATCCAGTGAGAAGGACCAGCGCTCTCCAGGAACCAGGTGAGTCACTGGTCACGTGGACCAGGTGAGTCACTGGTCACGTGGCTGGAAGCTAGTCGCCTGCCAGCTGTGGTTTTTATTACTTATGTCTCTCCACTCCGCCTCGACAGAGAGCCGGTTCAAATATATCAGTGGGGTCGTGACAATATACTGTATATATAAGCAGATACATTGAATATATATTTATATATATATATATATTTATATAGGACTGATAAATGCCTCCTTGAATAAAAAAAAACCCTTTTCTTTCACCGTGGCCTTAGAGCTGAAGTGTGCCAGTGCATGTGATACTGTAGCCTTACTCCCATTGGTTCTACTAGTGTGTGTGTGTGTGTGTGTGTGTGTGCAGTATGAAGTCTGTTTAAAGCTGTGTTATCCCAAAGAGATCCGTGAGTTCTTGGACAGAGAAGCTGGGAGTGTATTTATAGCGCGCCTCTGAAGAGCCGTTCTGTGCAGGGGGCGGGCGTTGGACTCCAACAATGGTTGAAAAGAGACGAATTTGCGGAGCACAAAGACGGGCGGTTGTGCAGAGAACACAGCGGAGCGGGCGGAGCGGGCGGAGCGGGCGGAGCTGGTGTCATCGCTGCACTGCAGAAGGTGTGTGGGGGGGGGTTGATCTGATGGAAACCATGGGACCTTGTTAGGATTTCTCCTTGTGTAGAAGATGAAGTCCTGTCAACATAAATGCCCATCAAAGCACTGCTCCTCCCCCCTGAGCCTCTAATCTGTGGATACCAAGGCCTGTGATTGGTTGACATTTTTGTCTGGATGCATCTCCTCCCCCTCCCCCCCCCCGGCGTCGATCTCCCCGATACGACGAGCAGGGCCATTAAAGTGGAGATATGACAGCGCCTGGTCCCAGTACTTAGGTTAGAGCTACGATGTGTCGTTGTGTGGCGTCGGATGTGGAGATTCTGAATGACTTGTTTGAATCAAATGTCCCGCCCCCCCCCTTCCTTTTAATTAAATAATTCTGATTGGCTGAACGTTTGTAGCATATACAGTAAATGGGAGCCATGTTTCTTTTTATACGCAGAAATGAAACTGCTGGCGATGCCAGAGGAGCAGCGACCGCGGCTTTGATCTGCACATGAGGCAGGAAGGAGGGAGGAAATGGGCCGTTTTCATTTCATTACCCTTTAGCTTTTCTCTGAGATGTCAGCAAAGCTAAGACGCTCTAAGATGCACACCCACACAACCTCGGACTGGTCCTATTTCCCCTTCATTTATATTTCGGCCTGCACAACATACTTATTTCATCAATTTGCGGAATTAATGAGGCAATGTTCTCGATAGTTTTACGTTGCCTGCTTCAGTTACACTTTTATCACACGGTGGGTTAGGAGGGTGTTGTGTGTTGTGCGTACAACATATTAATGAATTCTTATACATAAACATAAGTGCTTCAATGCGTTAACAATTAAAGGAATTAAAGGAAAAATAATTGATCTTCATGTTCCCATGGTGACAGAGCTGTGACATCGTTAGCCTTTTGTCTCATCGGATTGGCTAATGGAGACAAAGTCCACCCTCATGTTGACACAGAAGTACCAGACATCAGGGAGCAGAATCCTCCTTCACTGACATCACAAAAGGACCTCCACGTATCTGAGATATCAAGAATACACACGCACGCACACACGCACATACGCAGACAAATTATTTTTAAAGGCTGTGTTTTGCCCTTTGGGGGGGGGGGGGGGGGGTAGTTATGGGGTGAAATAAAGATGAGGGCTAACAGCCCTTTGATACTAACTGTGATCGGAGCTGAAGAAATAGAATGGAGTTGACTAGACTTGCAGTTGCACTTTATTACATAGAGAATAATTAAAACATTTCTATCTCTATCCCTCAGTTTACCAAGACGTATCATTGTGATGTCTTTTTATGGGTTCCATACAGATGCATCATAAACTTCAATGTTTAGATAATTGGATCATAAAAAACGCATAATTAAACACTCAGAAAGTCTTTAGCACTTACGTGACGCCTGGGTTGGATAAATTGATTGAAATCCATTTATCTGACACATCTCAAACTCTGAGGATCAGAGCAGCTGGCTGTGAAAATCCAAATAGTTGAATCGGTTTGGCTTGCAGGATGAATAGTGGTTATGGTGTACTTATGGTGTATTGTTGCAAAAATATTTATGAATTTAGGTTTTTTACTAGTTGAGGAAAGTTATGTTGGGATGGAACTCAAGAACATAACAAATGTATTCCATATGGAACGGAGAAAAAAGAGTAAGCTGAACATCACGTCCACCCCGCTGTGAACCCCCCGACGGAGGCTGGCCGCCAGCACAACCCCGTACTCCTCCTCCTCCTCCTCCAGCACAGCCCCCCGTACTCCTCCTCCTCCTCCTCCTCCTCCTCCTCCTCCTCCAGCACAACCCCGTACTCCTCCTCCTCCTCCTCCTCCTCCAGCACAACCCCGTACTCCTCCTCCTCCTCCTCCTCCTCCTCCTCCAGCACAACCCCGTACTCCTCCTCCTCCTCCTCCTCCTCCTCCTCCAGCACAGCCCCCCGTACTCCTCCTCCTCCTCCTCCTCCTCCAGCACAGCCCCCGTACTCCTCCTCCTCCTCCAGCACAGCCCCCGTACTCCTCCTCCTCCTCCTCCTCCTCCTCCTCCTCCTCCTCCAGCACTCCCCCCGTACTCCTCCTCCTCCTCCTCCTCCTCCTCCTCCAGCACTCCCCCCGTACTCCTCCTCCTCCTCCAGCACAGCCCCCCGTACTCCTTCTCCTCCTCTCCTCTCCTCCTCTCCTCCCTCACTCCCCCCGTACACCCTCCTCCTTCCCTCTCCTCCTCTCCTCCCTCACTCCCTCCGTACACCCTCCTCCTTCCCTCTCCTCCTTCCCTCTCCTCCTCTCCTCCCTCACTCCCCCATACACCCTCCTCCTCTCCTCTCCTCCTCCCCTCTCCTCCTCTCCTCCCTCACTCCCTCCATACACCCTCCTCCTCTCCTCTCCTCTCCTCCTCTCCTCCTCTCCTCCTTCCCTCTCCTCCTTTCCTCTGCTCCTCTCCTCTCCTCCTCTCCTCCCTCACTCCCTCCGTACACCCTTCTCCTCCCCTCTCCTCCTCCCCTCTCCTCTCCTCCTCTCCTCTGCTCCTCTCCTCCCTCACTCTCCCCTGTGCCCTTCCTCCCTCAAAACATGCTTGTTCATTTCTGCGTCTCCTCTAGTTCCTCTCTCCCTGGTTCTTCATCCTCCTCTTCCTCCCACACAGGTTGTTTTGCGTCACTCGCCGTCTGCATCTTATCTTCTCTCTTCTCTCTTCTCTCTTCTCTTCCATCTCTTCAACCCGCTGCCCTCTGGCAGGCGCGTCAGGTCCGTACGGGCCAGAACAAATAGACTCAGGGACAGCTTCTCTCCCATAGCTGTCACCGTACTGAACGCAGATTTGCACTAATATGTACCGCACTGACATATCTGCACTGATCACTGCAGCACCAGACATAACCTACCTCTACCGTTCAATACGCTGCTAGCCGGCCTTGGACTCAAGTCTGTGCTCAAGATTTTTACTAAAATAAAAAATTACTTTTTTATTGTGTATTCATATTTATACTGTATAGTCTTTTATATTGTGCTAACTATGTGTGCACTTTTAAGGAGCTGCTTTCTGAATCTCATTGTACTGTGTATAATGACAATAACCACAATGACAATCACCACCCAGGCCTAGTAACCACCCCCTCCCTCTTAAACACACACACTACAACTTATATATACACATTTCTGCTCTTAGTGCTTTGTATGGCATGGCTCATACATCCGATACCACACACACTTGGCTCTCTCTCTCTCTCTCTCTCTCTCTCTCTCTCTCTCTCTCTCTCTCTCTCTCTCTCTCTCTCTCTAACACCTGATCTATTTCCAGAGTGTCTTCTCTCTCATCTGGTTCTGGGAGGGCTGGCAGCCGGTGGGACATCAAACAGGAATATCTTCCTGCTTGCACACGAACAGTCTTCATGAGTTTGCCTTTGAAATCCACACAATTATCCCCATTTTTCCATATGAAAGATGAAAATGTCAGACTGAAAACCCCCCAGATATGTATGTAAATATATATATATAGTATATATTTTCTTTGCCTGTTTGGCAAGACATATTTTCATTTGTGAAGGGTAACCTTTAGAGATAAGCTCACCGTATGAAGAAGTTGTGTGTAGTTAGATTTTCAGCAGTCTAGGAAGTGCAGAGAATTGCCCCTCAAGGTCACTAGTCTGACTGACTGACACATCCATTTAACTTGACATCAATAGATTTTGCCCTCCACACTTGCGCAAAAATTGCGCATTCCTTTTTTGTAAACCTCTCAAAATTTGAATTAAATGATACTATGAATTGCTAATCTAAGATCAGGTAATACAGTCACTATTCATTTGTTTAAGGATTACCTGCAGATGTTGCTGAAAGCTGCAGTTGATACTGATTTTAAGTCGGACATAGTTCTAGGACACACAGGGTTTACAAGTGAACCACAACACAGAGATCATTGTATAGAATGTCTTGTTTATTGGATGAACTCTTACATTTTGAATAGTACTATATGCTTTGTAGCTAAAGAACTTTCTGCTAAGAGGTCCTGAAGCCAAAGATAAGAGTAAGTCCTGGAATATCATCTGTCAACACCTGGAATACCGGCTCACTCTCACCACAGAAATCTGTTACTTTAGTTTTTTTTCTACAACCGGATCTTTAATTAAATACCTGTTTTTATAATTTGTTCATTCCTTTAAGCTACGTTTTGTAAAATATCCCCTGGCTGTGTGCTGTAACTTTAAAATGTGTGCTAATTCTTTGGTAAAATCTCTTTTTTCAGTCGGAAATTCACATTTCTCACATGGGTCGTAATAATAAAATAATTGCATTATCGGTCTCCTCATAGGATGGAGATTCAGATGTATGGGCAGATGTTCAGTTGGAACGGCTGGAATAGTTTACAGATCGTTTTGTACAAGATTTCCCTGGTGAGGGTCAGACTGCAGAGCAGGAGTTGGGTCTCATTGGCAGTTGACTGGCTTGTACTTGACTCTATACAACCGTGAACCCTACAGACGTTACTAACACTTTTGTGCTCATCTTTTTTTGTGCATTTCTTTTATCTGTTAAATATTTTTCGTTTTCTGACAATATTTTCTTCTTCACGAAAACAGACGAGGTACTTCTGTAATAACTTTTTGTATACCAACATGCTCACGATGTTTCCAAACTTTTTTTCTTTTTTTGTTTCTTTTTTTAAAATATTTTTTTTAGCTTTTGGTATCATACATCATACAACATACATCAAACAGAATCCCCCTTTTTAGTGTTGAACAAAATGTGCTAGAATGTTTATAATGTGTCCAGAAGCAGATAAGGGGGTCATTAAGGGCATATTAATATCGGGGTTCCTGCATTCATGTAGAAAGACTTCATTCTTAGGCGCAACTACAACAGAAAATAAATATACAAACCAAAAAATGACAAATACAGCTTCACCTTGGACACAAGTGTAAATCTGATTCATGTCTTTACAAATTCTCCATCACGATGGTGTCCCACATGTGGACTTTCAAACAACCACATTATATTCATACATTATAATCAATGCCATATATATCGACTCCAAATGAAATACCATAAAATACAATATTATTTTTATTCAATCCGTTTTGAGTTGCTTTTTTTTCATATTTGTCCAGTACAACAGTATGAAACTCTGGTTTCATCCTGTCTGTGGTGAGGATGTGCATGTGAGGTGGCGTTTAGTTACACGTCAAGTTGTCATTTCAATCCCTTCTCGTGATTTATACATTGTGCAAAAAGTGCTGCAGAAAGCTCTAGAAGGCCACCATGTGACTGGTTATTAATAGAACGCACTCATCACTTCAGAGCCATCCAAATGAAATAATAGATATGAAAAGAAAGTACAAAAAGAACATAAATACAAAATCCATCTATCCCCTTTAGACTGGCGTCGGTGCCCGGTGCAGAACAAGCCCTAAACGAAGGATCTGGGGTGGTGTAGCGGGTAATGACGCAATCTAGGGAGCTAGGTGTTTGTTAGTGGCTCTCTGGTTCACCGTTTCAGCAGAAGTGAAACTCACAAAAGAGCGGGCGGAAAGTGCTGACATGTTGACAAACTTTACTGAGATTCTCCGTCATCGTTTCGCCGTTGTGACAGTCAGCGACTTTAATTTCTCTGCTAATGAGGAGTAATTTGTGCGTCGCTACGTCCGTGTACCTAATACCCAGTACACATGTGTTGGACAGATGCTTAATTAAATAATTATAATTATATTATTCTGTATACCAAATCGTTACGTCATTGCGGTATGCGTAATGGTTAATGAAGATTTATAGTTCAGTTAAGGTTCAACTTTAATCTAGATAGCGTTCTTTTTTATTGATGTATAGTAAATGGCTGCTCTTAAAAATTAAGTACAGCATTTATCACGCACATTAGTGCTCCAGTCCTTTCAGTCCCATCATTCATCTGTGCCATTTATATAATCAGAGAATACAGTACCCTTTTCTTTCTTTTTATCATTGTCTATGTGAATGAAATATATTCTGTTTATAAGGCATTTCCCCTAGCCCTACTCAGCTCCCAATGATACCAACGGCAATATCCGTCTCACCTTAAAGTCCCTCCACTGCGTCACCTGCCAGGGGCAGACACGCATTCCTGTGTTCTTACTTTTTTTGTATATACATTTAGCAGAATATAATGCACAATCCGGGTAATGTATTATTCATGGAATTTATTTACATATGATTTGCTGTGTGCATTGATGTTTTTAAGCTCTTCAGCTGATGAGGCAAAAACAGAGTGAAAATGTAATAATTATCTCCACAATGTAGAAAAATAAATTAAAGTATGTTGTATTTACAAGTGAAAGATAGTGTTTTGTGTAACCAGCACCTATTACAATTTGATAACCATAAACATGATAGACTCAGACATGGGCACAGATATGAATATAAACAATTAAATGTATACAGGTTAAAAAGTAAATATCCTCATTTAGTGTCAACCATGTGGATTTAGAATTACAGCTATCTATGCTTGGTCTGATTTAGACTTCAGAATCTGGCAAAAATGTTTTTGTTGGCATTTTACATCTTTAATATATTCTATAACAATTTTGGTTTATTATTAATTTGTATATCGAATAATGTATTTTATTATTATTGTTAGAAAAATAATATAACATATCAACAAAGTAGGTGACTTTTAATAGATATCTATGAACATATTTGGGATAAACTGGTAGGATAAAATGTTAATATAATTTCACATAAATTGTACACTTATACATGTACACCTGAACTGGCCGTTCAACCAACTGAACTGGTGTGCTTTGCAGAACGCTGTGATTGTTTGAAGACCCAACTTTGCATTTTCCCAAACTATCATAAACGATTAGGGCAGTTCAATCGATAGACAGAACTCCTGTTTCTCTTTCTATAAAAAAATACCCTTTCACCTTTAAAACTGACAACTAGTACTAAAGCATAAAGCGACAGATTAACAGTTTGTTGTGACGTTAAAAACAAAAATCACAAGATAATCTGTGAAAGCGCCACAGAAGCAGAGCACTGTCCAAACTCCTTCAATACTATAGGTTTGTATCGCAGCCATGTTCATCAAACAAACATCGGCTTGTAAGCCGCATGACTTTAGAAGCTGCCTCAGCCCTGTGATAGATGAATAAATTAATAAATGAATTAAAGGAATAAGGAGATAATCAGGGGAGGTTTTTAAAGGCCCCTTATTTAACCACCAAGTGTTGTTAAGAGAGCATTGTGACCCATTTCAGACTCTGTCCCTTTTAAAGTCACAAAGGGATAGAGTTTAAAATGGCTTTAGATGGCTGATCAATGTTGTGGTTAAATAAGGGCTCTTTAGTGTGTTGGGAGGGCAATAGTTATTTTGCTACAATTACATAAGCGAGGCTTTCCTTCACCACAGATTTGCCATAACCACATTGAAGTGGGATTGATGTTATCATATATTCATGTACATTTACTTTATTCAGTATACGATCAATTTGTTGTGCTTTATTCCTTTTTTCCTAAAATATGCTGGGGGTTTAGACGGCATTAAATGATTTAATTTGTTTCAGAAGAAAAAATGAGAAAATGCACCAGCCAAATCCGATCAATTTCTCATTACATAAACATTTTAGGTTCATTCAACTGTGAATTTTCATAATGTTAACGGTTATGCTCCTAATTTGAAGTCAATGGAGCTTGCTTACTTTCCTTTCAATTGAAAAAAAGTATACATCCCACCTCTTCGGTCAAAGTCGGTGTACAGTATATGAAACACAACGACGGCGTGTGCAGAGGACTATCGACCGCGTTCCATTAATAACACTAAACACTGACAAGCATTACTTCTATTAGATCTCTATTGGACGCACTCCATCATGGATAACTGTGGCATTGACCACCATCATTTACAGGATTGATAGGAATCATTAACAGATCAAATGAACAGTTCTGCCCTGGGCGTTCACCGGTTTGTATATTGTACCCGTCTTGAAATTGTTACACCACTATTTCATCTTTCAGTGTTGCGTACAACTGTGTGTGTTTGGGACGTAATGTGTTTGGTAAGACGAATGCTTCTGTACTTCAAAGTAACCGTGGAGAAATGGGCATGAACATGATTCAATGCTGCTTTGTTGGCAAAAGCCCACTTGAGAAGTGTTTTATGAATCATCAGCCAATGGCAATTTCCTTTTAAAAGTTAAACTCAAGTAGAACAAAAATCTGACCAATTATGAGAAGTATGTCGATGTATTGATGATTGTCAATATCTCCAATATTTCAAATGCTTTCCATTAACTTTACCTACAGCAGATGCAATGCCCACTCTAGGGACTGATCCACTGTAGTGTCCATTATGGGATGTATCTACACGATGTATCGCTGTACATCTCGCCTGTGGAGGTCCAGGGACTGCAGCCGCTCCTCAGCGGGGCCTCCTCCTCTGGGGGGGGGGGTCCCTGTGTCCGGGGCCTCCTCCTCTGGGGGGGGGTCCCCGTGTCCGGGGCCTCCTCCTCTGGGGGGGGGTCCCCGTGTCCGGGGCCGTTGTGGTTCTAAAGCACGCGGCAGGACTCCGGAGACGCTGCAGCGTGAGCCTATTGAAGGAGGTGGACGCGTGGACGCCACCCACAGAGCGCAGCTCAGGGCTTTGAACTCATACCTCCCATGTTGAGCTTTAGGAGTTCAGAAAGCCGCTTGCGTTTGGTTCCCTTGGTTCTAGAACATCAAACACAGCTGTGATCTGATTGGATGCACTTTGGGAGGTTGACGTTGAAATCATCTCAACTAAAAGGTGGAGTATTCAATTTGTACGCTACGGCCAGGTGAGCATCAAGGCTAGGTTGGGCTACGATCACGTGTTGACTGCTTTGTTCAGGAAAACACCAACACATTGTTGTAATGCTCAAGGGCTTAATGTGTGTGTGTAATGCTGTGTCACAACTCACACAACTCCAAATAGTGTGCTCACTCACGATGACTTAGGCTTGACCTTAACCACGGCAACGATGGACTGAAATCAGGCCAGCAACAGGCCAGCAACATTAGTGAAAAGGAAACAATTCCTCACAGAGTGAGGACGTGGTTTGGGTTATATCGTTGTTTAGGTCACCCTAGGAACTGAATTCTGTGTAGAATATTTTATTCATGGGTTTTAATTCAAATTAATCTGTGACCTTTAGGCCATGTGGTAGCGCACACACACGCACACACACGCACACGCACGCCACATATACAAACTTACACATACAAACACACACAGCACACACTTGCATGCAACTGTGCTATGATGCTGTTTTTAGGCAATAGTACCATTTGTCACCCGATAGCACTACATCCATTCCATGGACACCAAACACAATAAATACATTAACTCTTACGTGTGTAGGCTTTCAAGTGGGTGGAAGATGACTTTGTTGGTGATTTCTCTGTTTGCGATTGGTCCACAGGGATTCCATTAAAACCTAAACATTCAGCCAAGTATCCAGTGGGCTACACACACACACACACACACACACACACACACACACTGTACATAGGACAATAAGAGCAGTCTTGTCTCCATTGCCCTCCCCATGCATGTGTCCTCTGTGTGCCGACCCTGTGGGAGAGGTCTCTGCAGACAGACACTGGAACCAAGCAGAGCGCCTTCTGGTCCCGGTGGAGTCACGGCCTTCCGGTTTGTAAACGGATCCCAGTGACTTTCATACTGGGAGGGGTGGGGGGGGGTGTGTGTGGTTAGGAGCGTTACGGCCCCCCCGTTACTCTCCCCCTCCCCTCCCCCCCTCCCCCCTCCCCCCCCCCCCACCACCACCACCACCCCCACCACCACATGCCAAACTTCCCGGCGGTGGCGGCGGCGGCGGCGGCGGCGTTCCTTCTCCCTCAGAGGCGGTACTTCCGGAGCAGGTCGGCCTGCCAGTTGTACTTCCTCTCGGGGAAGCGCTCGGGGATCTTGATCTTGTGGAAGTCCTGGATGCACTTCTCCAGCTCCTCCTCCACCGTGGGCTTCTCCTTGGGCGGCCTCTTCTTGCAGGAGGAGCTGGTGTCTCTGGAGCTGGCCGTCAGCGTGCGCAGCAGGTCGCTCTTGCGCCGCTGCTCCGACTGCTGCTGCACCAGGGGCACGGGGCCCTTCTTCGGGGGCCGGTCCAGCGTCTGCACGTGGGTGTGGGCGTGGCCGTGGGCGTGGCCGTGGGCGTGGGCGTGGGGCGAGCGCGTGACGGGGCGGCAGACCACCGTGCCCTGCGGCGAGCCGGCCTCCGATTGGCTCTCGGAGCTGGAGGTGGAGAGCTCGTTGAAGGAGGTGCCGCTCTCGCCCTCGCCGTCGCCCTTGTGGGCCTTGCAGCAGCAGCCGCAGGGCGGGGAGGACCACCGGGACAGACCGCCTGGTGGACACACACACACACACACGCACACGCACACACACACACGCACACACGCACACACACACGCACGCACACACACACACACACACACACACACAGGGAGAGAGGGAGAGAGTGAACATGTGTGTGTGGGTGAGAGAGAAGGTGAGAACGTGTGTGTGTGTGTGTGTGTGTGTGTGTGTGGGTGAGAGAAAATGTGTGTGTGAGAGAGTGAGAGAGAGAGTGTGTGTGTAAGAAAGAGGGAGAAAATGTGAGTGTGTGTGTGTATACACATGCAGATGTTTGTGGTTGTGAGAGAGAGAGAAAAAGAGAGCAAGTGTGTTTGAAGGAGAAAGAGAACATGTGTGTGTATTGCGTGTCCATATACATGTACATGCAGGTGTGTGTGTGTGTGTTTGGACACATTGAGAACGAGTGTGGTTGTGTTGAGGACCTGTTGGCTTTATCCACACATTACCTACTACTGTGTATGAGGTACGTACTGTGATGTGCCGTACTGTGTATGAGGTACGTACTGTGTATGAGGTACTGTGTATGAGGTACGTACTGTATGAAGTACGTACTGTATGAGGTACTGTGTATGATGAGGTACTGTGTATGAGGTACGTACTGTATGAGGTACGTACTGTGTATGAGGTACGTACTGTGTATGAGGTACGTACTGTGATGTGCTGTACTGTGTATGAGGTACGTACTGTATGAGGTACGTACTGTGTATGAGGTACGTACTGTGATGTGCCGTACTGTGTATGAGGTACGTACTGTATGAGGTACGCACTGTGTATGAGGTACATTCTGCGGTGTGTATGAGGTACGTACTGTATGAGGTACGTACTGTATGAGGTACATTCTGCGGTGTGTATGAGGCCTGCTATAAGGGTTCACCTAAACACTCGGCGCTCCGAGTGCCACAGATGCTAAAGCAGGACACACTCATATATTTTTAATGGGCTGCTCCTGAATAATTGAGGAGATATCTATTGCCGATGTATTCCTCTCTTGTTTAGCGAGAGGAGAAATCAAAACCTTTGAACTACACTTGCAAAGGCATTGTGCACACACAGACGCACCACACGCACGCACGCACGCATGCACACACACACACACACAAGCATCGACAAGTAGAATAGACACATTTATTTTCATTTATAAAACTATTTGTACAATTATTTTAGTGGTCCGTTTTCCTTTGCATATCACCAAAGAGCTGTGTATGCATGTACAGGGAAACTGCAAACATACAAACAAGCTGACACACACACACACACACACACACACACACACACACACACACACACACGCGCATATGCATGCATATGAAGAAACACCAACCCACACACACAAGCACGCACACACGCACGCACGCGCACACATACACACACAAACCGAGAGCACTGCTATAATCATCATGGATATAAACAGGAATCACAAATAAACTCCATTGTTCCACAGGAGTAGATGATCCATTGTCCCCGTACAGGGATAATGGATCATCTACATACTCACTAATACAGTGTACATGTACGCTGTATTAGTACATGTACGCTGTATTAGTACATGTACTAATACAGCGTACATGTACACTGTATTAGTACATGTACACTGTATTAGTACATGTACGCTGTATTAGTACATGTACACTGTATTAGTACATGTACACTGTATTAGTACATGTACGCTGTATTAGTACATGTACGCTGTATTAGTACATGTACGCTGTATTAGTACATATACACTGTATTAGTACATGTACGCTGTATTAGTACATGTACGCTGTATTAGTACATGTACACTGTATTAGTACATGTACACTGTATTAGTATTAGTATTAGTACTGTATTAGTATTAATTAAGTATTAGTACTAATACAGTGTACATGTACGCTGTATTAGTACATGTACACTGTATTAGTACATGTACACTGTATTAGTACATGTACGCTGTATTAGTACATGTACGCTGTATTAGTATTAGTATTAGTACTGTATTAGTATTAATTAAGTATTAGTATTAATACAGTGTACATGTACGCTGTATTAGTACATGTACACTGTATTAGTACATGTACACTGTATTAGTACATGTACGCTGTATTAGTACATGAAGCTTCTCCTCGCCCCCACCACAAAGAGGAAGTGCTCCCGTGAAGATTTCCCTTTCCTCCCTTTTATTATTGAGGGTGTCAACCCACGTGCACAGTCAGAGTTGAGCACAAGTTTCAGTGGGTGTCAAGATACATGACAACACAAAGATGTGCACGCACACCATCACATGCACACACACACGCGCTCCTCGGCAGCAGTGACAGAATTGGAGCTGTGTGAATGCTGCAACCCCCACCCACCATCTTGTCTTCCTCTTGCTGCAGAAGTACAACAACATCCACTGATAAGCCGAATGGAATAAGAAATAAAGAGCAGGAAGCAGTGAGAGTGTTGATACTAATAACAGCACACACACTGATCACCGCTGAGGCTCAGGACAACAACAAGTAAGGATGCACACTGCTACCGTATTACGCTTCTGCTATGATTATCTCTGGAATGTGTTGGAAAGTTTCCATCGACTCCTGCTTTTCCTTTCCGTGGTTAAGCAGCAGTTCCGAAATCGTGAAGGTTATTATTTGTGTGAATGTATCTAACGTTTCTACACTCAATCGAAATGAGTATGGTGAGTAATTCTGTTGAAGCATTGATAGTCACCCCAGGACCAGTGTCATCAAATCCCCCAGACAGCCACAACGACACCACAGTCTTCATTTCACTAGCGGTGCCCGCAGACGACCACTGCTACAGGGGGGGGGAGGAGCAGGCACAACAATGCAAGTAGCAATGGCACACACACACAGCGTCTCTCCTATTACATCCACCCTGAGACAGCCCCTCACTAGCACACTCTCCAGCGCTGCGTAGGCAGACAGTGAACTACCGAACAACAAGGCCTTTTCTATCAGGACCAATGGCCTCCCCTTTCCTCTCCTTGTTCAGCAGTGCTTTAGGACTAAACGTCCGTGGGTCTGGAGAGGACGCCAGGTGATCCATGAGGTGCGCGCTCATAATTGCTGTTTTATAAAATGACCCCGGGCTGCTCTTGGCTGTGGAGACTGCCACTACATAATCCGCCTTCCAAAACAAGATCAATTGCACAAGTCTCGAGCTACAGTGAAGAAGGGCACGAATTAGACAACGGTGTGTGTGTGGGTGTGGCTTTGTTTCACTTCCGTCTCAACTAGAAGCCAACTAGAGGCGAGTAACATTGTGTGTTCCATGGTTGAGTTTGATGTCATGTATGGCCAAATGTC